>NW_026892584.1:19747500-20167500 GCF_033815535.1 Pezoporus flaviventris | reverse complement strand
ATTATCTCTATATTATATAAGCAGAAAGATGCACACAGAGGTTTACATTTCATGTAAAGATAAATATTGCTCTTTGTAAATGAAAATTTCTCTTGTGATTAAAAAGTACTATAATTTCAAGTTTACAGTACAAATATTGTTTAAACTGAAATCACTCAGTATTTTGCTTACAATATTTTTTTTAGGGATAATTTAAAATGTGTAGCTTTAAAGAAAAAGTTTTACACAATTATAGTGGGTGAGCGCCTGTTTCCACATTGTTAGGGCACAGAAGAGTTCAAATTGCCACATTAATCAAAGAATTGAGACTATGAAATCCATTTCATTTAATCTCTTATTGAATAAACAGCTCTGTAGTGATGCCTATTTGTACTTGTTTCTCTAATAAAAATGCAACTGTAGCTCTCAACACAAATTAGTTTTAATTATTTAAATTATATGAATTTGTCAAACATAAATAATCTAACACCTGTTTTGCCTTTTCATTTTATGAAAAAATGTTGCATGGAAACTAATAGAGGATGATAGTGAGGAATTACAAAGGTAGGTCTATGTATTTATTACAATTCTATTAATTATAAAAAAATGCAAGTGTGAGTGGATTACTATCTAGCAGGATAAAGAAGCAGTCTGTTTCATAGCTGTGCAAGGATACAACAGAAAACAGCAAAACAGAAGAATGTCTCATACACTGAGTCAATGCAACTGACTTGTCCAATGCTCATCTTTGAGAACTGGTGACCATGATTTACAGTATAGCAATTCATCTTCTAAATACAATGATTACATTACAAAGTAATGAGTGTTGTAGCTGATGAGACACTTACTCAAGGCACCAAAATCTGCCGTGACAGTCACCAATATATGTGAAACAAATCTCAGGCAAAGGAAGAAGAAAATTTGGGTTTCCCTGCTTTGTATTTGTTTTGGTAATTCATTTCAGGAGATCTGCTTGTGCATACATGAAGAGTACCCCAAGTGTCAGGAGGGCATAATGTGGTATAAAAAACACTTGGTAGCTAACTATGAAAATGGAGAAAATGTATGTTTTCTCCACAGAATAGTATAATCATATTTGTTGCTTCTGTTGCATGTCACATTTTGTTTTAAAAGGTTTACTATTTCAGATTCTGAATATCTTAACACACTGCCCTAAATTCATTTACCATTTGGTGGAGGAAGGAAATAAACATGTAATCCAGTTGTGGTTGGTGGTGATGGCCTTATATGGCAGTTCAAGCAGTGATAATTTGTATGACTTTCTGTATATTAAACCTTACCTTAATATTGATTCTGTTTGTTGTGTATTAACTGTTATCCTTTCTTGGTAAAGGAAATGGGCTAAGGAGATAGTTACTGTTCTAAATCAACAAGGCAATTTTAGAGTCACACAAAGCTGTTGAAACCTACCACTCGGTAGTTTGTCTGCCAGATTCATCATCTTTATAGTTCCTTCTGGAGGTGTCTCTCTCCCTTTGTGCAAAATATTTCCAGCAGGCAAGCTTATCATAAGAATTTACGACACTCCAAGGATATGATTATGTGGCCATCACACTTAATATTCTGCCCTACATATCAATAACATAGCTCAGGGTTTCAGAGCAGTCTATTTTTGAAAAATGCAAATTACAGAAAAAAATTTCTAAAGCATTTTATTATGTTTTAGAGTTATTTTTCTCTTAAAATGCTCCTGTGTTTTTTTTGTATTAGCTGCACTCCCTTCTCAGTGCAGTTATATTCAAATTTTTACATACCAGTCTTTTTTCAGACCTTTTATTTGCAACATTTAGTTATTGCTCAGTCAGTCAATATACTGCAAGAAAGGTACTGTGGGACTACTGAATTTGGTTTTATGTCATTTAAATTTGACTAAAAATAGAACATTTCTAGTGTTGCAAAGAACTGCAGCATGCAACTACTCAAGAAAAATCTGACTTTATATATAGTTTTTGTTATAATGGAATGGATCATTTGAAACTACATACATTACAACATCATTTAAAATCAAGGAAAAAAGTAAGAAAGCAGGATGTTTTCGAAACTCCCACTATAAAATGGACAACACCTTCCTGTTGTAATATTTCTGATGTTGAACAAAGGGCTAGTAAGTCTTTAAGCTTCCAGAAGTATTCTCTTGTTAATCTAAGCACAGCTTCAGGAAAGAAAAGAGAAAAAAGACTTTTGGAGAAAAAAAAATCCTTTTATGTATTAGACTGGATCTCAAGTCTTCAATTCTAATAGACTGCTCTACAAACATTTTTATTTTACTATTTTACTATTTTACAATCTAGTTAGCTAGTTTGTAATCTAGGTACATAAATTAATATAAATAAATTGATAGTATTATCTTTGTTGATGTTGCATTCAATGCTGCAATGTATCTCAAGAAGCCTTCATGTTACTAAAGATACTATGATAACAAGCCAGACAATCAGGTTTCATATTAGTATCTTTGAAACAATATTAAGTTTTTAAATGTATTTCCCTAAATAAATGGAGTTCTCCATTACTTAATCCGAGCTGTTAGTGTGTGGGGGGGATTGGGATTAAACCGATATTTTTAAATCTCTTGTATTGATACAAAGTAAACCACTCTAAAATTAATTGCTTGCTTTCATTTCTGAAAGCTCACTTGGCAATGTATCACATTCTAGACTTTTTTGAAACGCAGTGAAATTTCATAATAGTCTGACCTGGCAGCAGCTATTCCTGGCACAATGTATTATTCCTCTTTCACCTAGAGGATATAACACACATCATTCAACACACAAACATTCAATTTCTACTGTGCATGCTAATTTTAAATTCACATTGAAACTTTGAGTATTCTGTAGCTTGAAAACAGAAATGGAAGCCAAAAAAAGGCCATATTTGACAACCTCTTTTTACATGACAGTTGAGGGAAACATCAGCAATATTCTTTGCTAACCTCCATGCCTGTTTATGTGAATGAGTTAATTGTATACATATCTGTAAGCCGGTATTGCTAGAAGTATTAAAAGATTTGCATCCAATTTGTATAAACTCATCCAGTTTGCATTTTTCCTTCATTTGAACTAAAATAGTCAGTGCCCTGATATGTTGTGATCAAACTTGATATAACAGCACACGCACATCTAAACATGAGCAGCTGCGGACTGTGCGAAGTGGAGGATAGGAATGAAGAAGCAGTAACAGTGTGATTTTATAAAAAAACACAAGACTGCAAAAGTACCTCATACAGATAGATTTATAAAAAAGAAACTGTTTTACCTTTGAATATAATGCTGCAAAGAACAAGTGTATTCATACCGTGTCGGTAAACTCAAACTTTAGAGAAGTTTATTCTGTTTAATAAAAAATGGTTTTGAGGTGTCTTGTTAATTTCATATCCACAGCTCTTTTTTTTTTTTTTTTTCCTAATCAATGGACGTTGCTCACTGAACAGTGAAAAGCAGGGGAAATTTTGAAAAGAAGGATGTTCCTAATCAGACTGCATTACTTACTGGGAGCCAATTTGACTGCATGTGACTAATGCATTTTTATCATTATTGTAGGTCATCGAGACAAGCAATGACGGGTCATCACTGAAAATAATTTTAAGTCAGGAATTGGATTGTTTTTGGTCCCAACATCAGCAGGACTAGTAGAGTTCATGGCATCCATGGGTTCAGGGGTCTGCTCTTTTTCTATAAGAGTTTGACTACATTATGTCCAAGCAGAACTCCTGAGGAAAAGCACTAATTCCAATTTTAACTGAACATGCATATTTCTATATACAAATGTACAAAAAAAATCTTTAATTCATGTGCTTAAACAAAACACAAATGGATATAAAAAAGGACTCAGCAGTGAATCAGTAGTCCAAATTTGCCCACATATAGGCAGGTATATCACTGTTAATGCTATCTGCATATTTGCATGTCCATCGATATTCATGGATAATCGTAAAGTTCACACATTCTTGTTGTTTGGTGGAGAATATCAGTTTTGAAGGGGCAAAACTAGTGTGCACTGGTGACCAGAATTAATGAAGAAACAACTAACAGTTGAAGTGACTGATTCCAGCCCCAGTGATTGACTCTACAAGTATAAAAGCTAACAGAAATGTTTATGGTAGTCTTACCTGCCCAGACTGAAGGCTTTTTCTTAGAGAAAAAAAAAGGTATTATAGAAACGTTGTCCAAGGTAGCTAAAGGTCTTCAAAGCTATGATTTAGTTCGGCTTCCAGTGAAATGGAAATCTTTGCTCTAGTGAAAGTACTGGCAAGAAAACAATCACTTCTAACAACAGTGAGGGTTTATTTTGTTAAATTGAACTGGTATGGTTGAAGTTGCAGTCTGCTTTCATCAATACTTAAAAAGGGTGGTACTAGTTCAGAATACATACTTTAAAATTAGTCACTGTATCAACCTTTCGTGTTCAAAGTTCAGTGTTAATAGATGGGCATTCCCCAGTAGGTTAACTTCGGGTAGCGATACCAAGGATAAAACTTCAAAAGAATTTACTTGGTTTATACAGGAGGGCATGCTCCAGAAAGCATTGTCCAGAATAAAAAAACTACTTAAATAAATTAGTAATGTCATTACTAGCCTTTTTGTTGAAAGCAGTTAAAAGCCAATGTCATTTTCAGTTTAGATGTGTATATCCTAAATACTGTACATACAAAAATCACTGAGCAAAACCTGATGATTTTTCTTCTATAAAACTACTTGCAACTTTTCCAAATATAGTTATTACATCAACAGCAATAAAGGACATGCAGGCATAGTTTTAATATGTATCCCCCTATTAACCAGTTTTCCTGTACTGCATTTCATATTTTGTTCCTTCAAAATAAAATGAGTATGCCCTAAGAATGCTTCTGTACATACCGTTAAAGCATTGAGTGCATACAGTGTATGCATTCCTAATATTGTGTTGTTCTGGAATGACATCATTCCAATTTATCTTGCTTTTAATATGAGACAAGTTGATTGATCTAATTTGTGTTTTCCACTTTCAACATCTGTAACAGAAAAAAAAAGAAGCTATTTAATGTGATGAAGGTGAGTTTTCAAGTTTCCATTATTTTTTAAGAATTGTTTTACAGGAAATCAGATGAGCTGGTTGGATAATATTTACCTTTTTATATAAAGAAATACGCTTCTGTGTGTTTGTGTGCCCATCCATTTCTGCCCATATGCAAAATATATTTGCGTAATATAAAAGGAAGCAAAGCAAAGTAAAAATCAAATATGTTCTGTTTTGCTAAATTTTGATGGACAGGGTTATTTGTCTTGTCTGATAGACAGACCAAGCACACTTAGCCCAGGAAAATACAGCACAGATTTTTGAGCTATAGAGAGGTCAGGAAAACAGGTAGCATTTGTTTCCAGTGTAGGTATAGGTATATATATGCTTATAATTTCAGTAAAGAACACTTCCCTGGGCTCCACATCTTCCTTTATATCAAAGCCAAAATGTTCCCCCCTCCATATGTCACACTTAATGATTTTTAATTTTGACACAACTTTGTCTTATCAGAATTTTTCTGTACAGCTCACTTGAAATAATTATGCACTTTCTGCAGAAGTATTCAAAAAACTGGAACTAAGGGTAAGTTAATATCTCCCATATCCTACCTCAGAGAAGTAGCAAATGGATCATTCTAGATACGTATCATCTGGTCTTTGTTTAGAACTATATTAGAAGACCAATTATAATAATTGTAAATAATTAATTTAATTGTTTCTGAGCATAATTGAATAATTCTTCAATTGCAAGCTGCGCTACTACCAGAGAAGTCTGATTTTTAAAAAAAAGTTGTTGTAATGGTCACTTTTTACAAATAATTCTGACCACTGACTCACTTTACGGTGTATCATATAGCATTTGTGCTACCTGAGGCAATGATATGCAAAGTCAAGCCAGTTAAACCCATTGTGTCTGAGGATTTACTCGATCTGCAGGAAGAAAATACTTATGTAGCTGTCACTGATTTCAGTGGAACTAGAAATTAACTTCTACTTGCTTATATGTAACACATGCCTCTCCCTGTCCTTTCTCAGTCTAAAAAGGAGTACAAAATATATTCCACCTCGGCTTCCACCTGTGAGGCCATGTCCCATTACCAGATTCATATGTCTAAGGGGCATTATCTAGTGCAATTATTTTAACTTTTTTTAGTATGATAAAAGTATAATTGGAAACCCTTTCATATCAAAAGATCCTTTTTTTCCAGACACGGTTTATCTTGAACCTGGCTGTCTTTAAAATTTAAAGGAAGGTGCTACCAGTAGTTTCTGCATAAATTCTTGTTTGACCTGTAATATATAAATTTTCAAAACATGAATTCTTTAGGTAAGGGACAATTCCACAGACAGTCATAATGTGTGAGCCAAGCACCCAGGCTTGATCTTTTCCATTGTTCCATACATGCCCATAATTAGTAGGTCACCTCCATTAAAATTTTCTGGGGGAAATCTCGGCTTTGCTAAAAGTCAGTGATAAGATTTCTGTGAAGTAAAAATTTTAACCATGAGCACATGACTTTCTACTGCATTTTTTTTAATTATTCAAGACATCTAAATAGAAATTGGAAAATCCAAGCTTGACACTATTTGTTTCATGCAACCCATATTGTTTATAAATCTGATATGATGGTAAGTGTGAATATTACATATTATCATCTACTGTTTTTTTCTACTCCTTTCTTTTGTGTGCATACATGCTGTGCAGACTTACAAGGAAGCCTGCACAGGCTGTCATATCGCCTTTCCTTGCCCTGTCTGTAGAGTCCATGTGCTTTCTTGCAAATAATAGCCACACTGCTGTCCAACAACTTGCATTCCAAATTCCACCTCTTTTTTTCCTGTTCCCTGGCTAGATTTAAAATATGTGAAATCATTTTAGGAATCATAGAATCGTATTATAGAACCATAGAATCAAGCAGGTTGGAAAAGACCTTTAAGATCATTGAGTCCAACCTTTAACCCCCAGGACTGCCAAGACCACCACTAAACCATGTCGCTGAGGGCCTCATCTACATGGTTTTTGAACACTTCCAGGGATGGTGATTCCACCACTTCCCTGGGAAGCCTATTCCAATACCTGATCACACTCTCGGTTAAGAAATTTTTCCTAATATCCAATCTAACCCTCCCCTGGAGCAGTTTGAGGCTGTTACCTCTTGTCTTATTGCTTGTTACCTGGGAGAAGAGACCAACCCCCACCTCACTACAGCCTCCTTTCAGGTAGTTGTAGAGAGTAATAAGGTCCCCCCCTCAGCCTTTTCTTCCCCAGACTAAACAACCCCAGTTTCCTTAGCTGTTCCTCATAAGACTTGTGCTCCAGACCCTTCACCAGCTTCATTGCCATTCTCTGGACACACTGCAGCACCTCAATGTCTTTCTGGTAGTAAGGGTCTCAGAACTGAACGCAGTATTCAATGTGCAGGCTCACCAGTGCCAAGTATGGGGCATGATCACTGCCCTGGCTCTAATGGCTACACTATTTTTGATACAGGCCAGCATGCTGTTGGCCTTCTTTGGTGCCTGGGCACAAGCTGGCTCATGTTCAGCTCTGTCAATCAGCACTGCTGGGTCCTTTTCCATTAAGCAGCTTTTCAGCCACTCTTCCCCAGGCCTGTAGCATTGCATGGAGCTGTTCTGGCCCAAATGCAAGTCCTGGCACTTTGCCTTGTTGAACCTCACACTACTGACCACTGCCCATCAATCCAGCCTCTCCAGATCCCTCTGCAGAGCCTTTTTATCCTCCAGACGATAAGCACTCCCAGCCAGCTTGATGCTGTCTGCAAATTTACTGAGGGTGCACTCAATCACATCATCCAGATCATCAAAGAAGATATTAAACATCAGTGGCCCCATACCGAGACCTGAGGGATACCAGTAGTGACTGGTTGCCAATTAGATATGATGCCATTTACCACCACTCTTTGGCCTCGGCCAGCCAGCCAGTTTCCAAGCTAGTGAAGAATCCTCCTATCCAGGCCATGAGCAGCCAGTTTCTCCAGCAAGTACTCTGGGAGAGAGTGTCAAATGATCCATTTAAAACCAAATAGATGCTTAGCCTTCCCCTCATCAACCATGCAAGTCACCTTATTGTACAAGGAGATCAGGTTGGTCAAGCAGCATCTGGTCTTCATGAACCCATGCTAACTGAGCCTGATCCCTCAGTTTTCCTGCATGTGCTTTATGATCTCACTCAGGATCAACTGCTCCATGACCTTCCCTGGTTCCCAGGGTCCTCCTTCCTGCCCTTTTTGTAGAGACATGTCATGTTGGCCAACCTCCAGTCCTCTGGGACCTGCCCACTAGACCAGGACTGCTGAGAAATGATGGACAGTGGCTTAGCCAGCTCCTCTGCCAGCTCCTTCAAGGAAAGTAAAAACCCCACAAAATTATAGTGTTAGAATACTGGCAGTTTAGGTTCTAGAGTCATTTTGTCTTGAGCCGGTGCAAAGAATAGCACATGCGCAAGAAGCTTTCTCCCACATTCACAAGAGATTGGTCTGAAATCTGGCATATATTGTTGCAAAGCCTGAGCTATATTTGCCATGATGCTTATTATATCACAGCCTACACAAACCTATTGGTAATATCAAATATTAGGCATGTAAACAAAGTAGATTTGGAAAGGCTAAGAAAGATGAAGAAATTTGAAAGTGCAAGTGCTGTATGAAAGAAGGTATGTATTCTGGAAGGTGTAAGTCAACCATTATTACATTGCTAATACAATGTTAGAGAATACCATCACAGTTATATAGCAGCTCTTCACTAAAAAGGAATGCTTGCAGCAATGAAGCTGTTGGTAACTCCCCTCTTTAAAAACAATATGGCTTAGGAGGAAACAAAATTTCTGGAGGCAAGGTCTGAAGAAAATTAATAATCTCTGTGTAGAAGTCCCTCCTCAAAGAATATGAAACTGTTCATGGTTGAACTTATGTTTTTTTTTATCATTTGATATTATTATACACTTGAATGAGATTAATATTAATGGACTGAAAGACTTACTTGATAACTTATTCAGTATAAAAAGGCTATTTCTTTGTTTACACCAGTTCTCCTTACCTAAGTCAGTCGTACTGAGGTTAAAAAGGCCCCTGTGTAGGCATAAGCATAATCTGGCACTGCATAGGGAAAACATTAGAAAATTGGAACTGTGAGCGTTATGATTAATGGTTTTGCAGTAGTGTCCATGTTGTGTAATGTGCTCTGCACACAGATAAGGCATTGTAGTCTGGAACTCGTCTTAATAAAGTGAGTTGAGTTTACCATTCAGTGAGACGCTTCAGAGGTCAAAGCAAAGAACAAATTGTATAAAAGACATATGAAAGAAAATATCACCTGAGTACCACACTATTCCTTCTAAGCCATATTCCATAATCAATTTGAATAAGTTAATTGATGTAGGTACAGTTCAGCCTGGCAGAGATGGTAACCTTTATTAGGAAAAAATGGTCACTCTACAGGGAAATATGCTTGCAGGAATCATAGAATGGTTGGAAAGGGCCTTAAGATCATGTCCTGGGTTCAGCAGTTCAGCTACTGCTGAACCCAGGACAGATCATCTAGTTCCAACCCCTCTGCCATGGACAGGGATACCTCACACTAGACCATGTCACTCAAGGCTCTGTCCAAGCTGACCTTGAACACTGCCAGGGATGGAGCTTCCACAGCTTCCTCAGACAACCTGTTCCGGTGCCTCACCACCCTCACAGTAAAGAACATCAGGTAAAGTGTAGCAAGTGTCTATATCAAACATATCTAACTTAAAATTAGTACTATCCCTATGTTTAGACACCATCAGATAGTTTTGTATGACAGTCTGTCACTGTTGTTTGGAGATGTCTCCTTAAATTTCTTTCTGTGCATTAGTACTAAAGATACTCAGTTTTCCATTTTCATTATTTGGCAGTGTGAATGGTTCTTTGATAACATGGTAGATTTCATCTTTGCCATCAGGACTATTGTATTCTTTCATACTCACAATATTTTTACAACAGATCTATGCAATCAAAATATTACAAAGTTTCACTGAATGTAAGTTCAAGTATTTCTTAGTTAATGTCACTGATGTGATATAAGAATCAAAGTGGTGTTAAAAGAAGAGCTCTCAATTTTGAGCATCTCCAGTAAGACTGCAGACTGAAAATTACTTTAACTGGCACTTATGTAATTCTGCCTTCTACTTTAGAAGGCTGCATAAATCACCACTACCACTGTAATGGTGAAGTATGAGCACTTCACCACTTCACAGGGATTCACAGTCCTGTTGCTTAAATTGCTCTTGTACTCCTTTCCATCAAAGGAAAAATAAAATCCATTCCCAAGATATTCCTACCCGGAACAGCTAGGGAAGCAGTCTGGACATTTCCATTGTTTACCTAGCTACCAGAAAGCCTTTGTAGGAAAAGTCATTATATGAGATGCAGAGGAATCAAGGAGAAAGTACAAAAGTGGAGAAAGAACCCTATAGTTTACTGTACTCCCAGCAGTAAGCTCTGAGACGATGGTAATATACATAATGGCACTGGTGCAGTCTAAGTAATGGTTGAAACCCAGCTGTTTATAGTTCTGGCAATTATATTAAATCAGCTGGGAAAAAAAAAGCAAACAACAAAAAGGAAGCAAAATCACATTAATTTTTATCCTTCTAACCAGCATTTCTAAAATGAATTAAGAACTGTTGAACTATAACACAATCATGAAATTTTAAGTGCTTAATGGAATAATAATTTCTTGGACGAGAGGTACAAAACATACCTGAGTGCAGTAATGTGAAAAAATATCTTGTTTTATTTTAGAAGAATTGAATCAGTATTCACTTCTATTTTACATTCAGCAATATTACTTGTGATGTGGCATAGCTGGCAAGATAAAGATCTTCCCTGGACATTTTAGGCTGCTGAATTTTTATGAATTTTTACCAGTCATATAGATGGGATTCTATTCAATAACTACCTTTGAAATTTTGCTTTGGTAGTCTAACAGGAAGCTGCATTTCAGAACATGGAGTGGATACTTATGTTTCCTTTGTTCCTGGACTGTAGGAAAATTATCTAGGTTTGAACCCTGCTGTTAAATCAGTAATTGCCTGCTCTGCCTTTCACTGCTTACATTATTTTAGGTTATGTCACTTTAAGTTAAAATAAGTTAGAAATCTTTACATTCATGAGGACTTAGAGGTATATAAATATATGAAGAAGTATGCGAAAAGGCTAAATAAACTGTCTTACACTCCCCCCCCCCCCTTATTTTTTTTCCTTTCTGAATCCTGAAGGTAGAAAATAATCTTTTAGACTTGGCACCAGCTCTTAGTGATATAACAAAGGAAGTGTTTTCTCAGGCAAAATACACAGAACATGATATATGCAGCATATACAGAAGTGAAATTAAACTTATCCACAGGGCACCGAGGGTCAAATAAACCATGAAGCCCACCTATAGCTTTCTCCCACAGTTAGTGCTATAACAGAGGCAAGTTTTGGAATATGCTGTCACAAAAGAACTTAAGCTAGCTGAAAAGTGGGACGTTGTATGTGGTTTAAGTCTAAGAGTCTGAAAGTCTAAGACAATGAAAAAAAAGCTACTTAAGCAAAAATTAAAAAAAGAACAAATCCCTTCAGTTTTGTTTACCCCTAGAAATCCAGTTGTGTTTGGCTGTTGCCATGTTTCATTTTAAACCACATCAGCCCACAGCTGCTGCTAAGACTTCCCAGTCTAAACACCTTAGAAAGTCCTGCTACAGCCACTTTTACAATCTGAAGAGCAGAAGGTTTTCCTGTTTCAATTACTGGTTACCAACTGATGCAATCATCCAGAAAGCAGTAGGATTGGATTCACTGTTTTTCCCGCATCCTCAAGGAGGCGAATGTATATCGTGCTAAAAGAATCATCTGACCGTCACCAGGGAACTGTGCTGGAGTTGTGCCACACCAGTAGTGGAGGAGATCCTGTCATTCAAGAAGTATCATTCCTTGAGGAGACCAGAATCTAAGACTCTGCTGCCCACTGTCTTCCAAACCACTAGACAATTGAATTTTGTCCCCTTCTTCCTCTCCATGGTCATGAATTTTGCATTTTTTATTGGTACTTTGAAAAAAACATTTCTCTACCCAAAGGGAACCTGCTGGTGACTAAGATATTCTAGAAAATATGGGCTTAAACTCTTTGTTTTACTGACTTCATGAACAAGGGCATTATGTAATCTTTTATATAAATGATGTTGACCAACATTAGTACCCCACCACATTTCTAATGAAGTTTTTTAATGGATGATCTTGCTAACTCTGATCTCCATGGTTAGGAGTATATTACAAGGCAACAGTAGTGCCTTGCTGTAAACCTGGTCACCTGCCTAGGCTCTCTGCCTTGTTCCCTAATGCAGTCTTTCTGATAGCTAATTCTTTTAATAAAATTTTGCATACCTCTAGATTAAGACCTCTAATGGCTGCTTCTGGGAGGCCTTACATTAAATCAGTCATTTTTCATGACATCTGTGCTAAATTTTTCTTGGTGATTTCATTTAACTCCTCCAAATCTTAGTCTGTTCTCTCATTGACTATTTGAAAATAGGAAAGAGAGTGAACAAATGCTCTCAGAGTGCAGTTCCTAAATGATAAGTGAATGCAGATTGAAGGATGAGAAAAAAAAAAGGCATTATCTGTTTCTTTATTCATATGCATGAATAATTCCCATTGCCGATTAATGAGAGTTTCAAGAAGCCATACAACAAACAGCAAACTTCCATTAAGTCATGTAAGTGAACTAATTACACCTCAGTCTCAGGTGATTAGCAGAAAGTTTTGTCTCTCAGAGGTACATGCATGCATTTGGGAAAATAATAATAAAAGCTTCATCCAAAAAGTATAAAGCCCGGTATCTCAGAATATTTTTCCATTTTGCACATGCAGTTCCTGAAGATATAGTTATGATTAAATGGGTCTAAGTATCTTCATAACCACATGTAGCCTTATGTCTCTCCCATGCGTAAAGGATCAGCTAGGATACATATAAGTCACTGCTTTCAGAGTTAACATGAGGAAGACACCCTGCTGGCTCATATTTACACCCAATATCACATTAGCTTTAACAAGTTATGTGTTCTAAAAGCCAGTTGTTAAACTAGTCAAAATTCATCTAGAAGAGGGCATGCCAATTTTTTGCTGATTCTTTCCTGACTCAGAGCAGGATTTAAGACCATCCATATAAGAGACAACAGATAAATATTTTTGCTTCTAGTTTAGCCAATGTAAAAAATCATGTTTCTGCTTTTTCTATTCAAGTTCTACAAGCCATCTCAAGGGATCAGAGATTCCAGGCTTATGAGTATAAGGCTCAGTGATAATCTGACTTGGGAACAAAAAGTCCTGCTTGTTTTGTGAGCCAGTTTTCATAATAGGTAATTACAGGTTGAAGTATGCTCTATCATTTTTGGAAACACTCACTAAAATCATTAAGCTTAATACCTTTGAGATCACACTAGGCATCCATTTACATATTTAGACACCTAAATACTCTGATACTTTAGTTGTCTTCTGTACTACAATGTAGCTATTCTGTTGACTTTGACAGCCCAAAGTTAAATATCTAGTTTCTATTTACAGTACAAATTTAGCGATTTCAGACAGAAATCTGCAGAAAACAGAATACATATCAAGGGCATGTCCAGGCCAGCCAGAAAGAGAGCCCGAGTGGAAGAGCATCTTTTCAGTCTTACAGTGTTCAGTTGCCTAGCTTTAGGCCCTGAATAGGCAGGTGCCACAATTTCAACTACTTCCATCCACAATTTCAGCTACTTCCAGAAGCTGTTCACTTGTCGTGAACATGTCCCACAGAGCTCTCAAGAAGTATATTACCTACTTTCTTGCATTCTTAGTTCCTGAGGCAGTAACATAGAGGTTACAACACTTGTTTCAGTGCCTTCTGGGATTTGAAACTTCTACCATTTTCTAAGCAAATATTAATAATTCCAAGGTAATTCATATTCTAGGATAGGAACTTCCCTGTTGTATTTAATATTTAAACTTACTATGTAAGGTGCTCAATGATGGTAAAATTTAGTTCTTACTTCTCTCCCTAGTGGTTGCTTTACTTCTTTTTTTCCCTTTTACCCAGCAAGCATTTAATCAGACTGTGCAAAGTAGAGCACGTTCAAAAGCACTAGTATCTTATGCTATGGCTTGATGACTACCACAGTCACTTAAAAAAAATGCAGAGAGCTATAACAGAGAGGGTAGAGCATAAAAAAGATCTTTTAAAGTTTGGCTAAGTCTATTAACTGTTAATTGATAAAACGAGGGATAAATTTAGCCTCATTTCCTGCTCTCCTTTAGGAAAGAAATAGTTGTATTTTCACAATGCAATTTTCAAATGAGTTCTGTAATACAGATAAAGATACACGTCAGCTGCTATGACATACATATTAGAGAGCAAGCTTCTTCAGTGTACACATAGATGCAAAAAATACTGACACCTGAGCAACTGTTGGACAAAATAAAAAATCTAAATGTCTACTGAACCTAAAAATAAAAATAAACAAAGCATAGGCATCTCCAGCAATTACCAAAGTTTTGTTGTGTGATAGCAAGTAAGAGACAGCCTTTCAAATGTGTGAAAATACTGACTTCCTTAAAACCTAAAGGTATCTGAGGTCAGCCACACAAACCTGACCTCCAAGGTAAATATCTGCTTTTGAAAACATGTCTTCATACATCAATATGCAGGTGCTTCATGGTTGAATAATAAGAAACTGGAGAGGAGTAGGGGTGAAAGAGTTTGGTTTCCAGAAGAAATGAAAACCCAGATATTTTACCCAGACTTATCACAGAACCATTGAATCAAGCAGGTTGGAAAAGACCTTTAAGATCATCAAGTCCAACCTTTAACCCCAGAACTTCCAAGACCACCACTAAACCATGCCACTGAGGGCATCATTATGGTTTGTGAACACTTCCAGGGATGGCGATTTCCTGGGAAGCCTGTTCCAATACCAGACCACCTTCTCACTGAAGAAGTATTTCCTAATACGTAGTCTTAACCTCCCCTTGTGTGTAAAGGGAGTGCTGATTGTTTTCAGCACAAAAGAGTGATATCTCATATTTTTAGTATTATGGTCACTTCTTTGGGACTAGCAAGGCTGAGTTTGCAAGAGTTTATTATTTTCTTTGTCTCAGGAATTTCATCTTAGAAAGCTCTCAGATATATTTTCATAGTTCAAAGTGGATTAGGTTCTGACTCAAAGATATATATGCCAATATTACCCTGTAAAAAGCGATTGCCATAGAAGAACAAGTAAGTTTCAGTGCCACACTGCAGTGATGGAAATAACCATACTCACAGAAAAGCTATCTATCTAAATCACCATCACTATTAAAAGGTTTTAAAATACATGAAAAACTTGAAAATTTTTCTCATCATAAAAGCTGAGATTCACTTCACTAAAGCCAGTTTTGATATTATGACTATAGGTGGTGTGCATTAAAATATCCAGCATCTCAAGATTGACACATCTGCAAAAATATCTCCTAGTTGTGCTGAACCAAGTTGTTTAAATGTGTTTATTTAGCATGAGACAAGTGACCCTGCATAGAATAGGCTTAATACCATGTTGTTATGCTAAAGGTTTTTTGCATGCATGTGCACCATATTTTTGTTAATTGTTTCTATTATCACATATACTTTTATCATAAGCAAATTTCTGTTGTGCACAGTAATGTACAAGTATCAAGATGAAAGCTGATCCAAATAGTTACAGTCAGCAAATGTAAAGTGTCTCTAGCTATGCAACTCTTGTGTTTTATGCTAAAGAATCTAAATTAAAAATAAAATAAAAAGAGAGCAGGAAGATTACAAGAAGCAGGCCCTTGGGAACAAAATATAAGGGGGATGATAAAGACTTATGATTTTCATTAGAATATAAATCTGATGCAGGTCTAGAAGCAAACAGAAGTAATGAGAACTGCAAAAAACCTGATGAATCCTTTTCTTAACCTGTTTTCTGAAAACATGGAAGCGATGGGGAGTGGAGTAATGGAAATAGGATCAAATGTAACAGTCCAATATCCCCAGTGATGAAATATAAGTGTTACAGCAAGAATTTGTCATAAACTGAAGGATCATCAGCTGGAAATGAATGAAAGGAAGGTGACCTTATTAGTGGATTGGAAGATGACACTGTCACCAACAGAACACAGGTGAGAGAAAGGTAAGTGTCATTCTAGAATTCTCAGAGAAAAACAATTCTGGTAGAAAACCTGAAATATTAGTATCACTCTGCACAACACTCATATAAAAGGAAAAATATTATTTAATCTGCATGGATAAAGGTAAGTGCTACTGGGATAACCAAAGGAATGAAAATCTTAAGAAAAGAATGTTATTTGTAAATACAAATACACTTATTGTATTATACAGAAATAACAAATAAATGAGTTATTAAAGCTAAAGGATAAATGACTGCAAACTGCTCATGAATACACTGAGTCTGAATGCTGAAATTCTGTCACCTGTCAGAGTGGTACTTGAACAGCCTTTCATTACAGCTAGCAGGGGCAAAACCCAGCTATAAGATGGTTGCTATTTCAATCAAGACCATTGAAAGCAACATTAATTTTTTCCCAAACAAGGAAATAAACTCAGTGCCTGGGGAGATTAATTCCTATTAAAAGTTGTACATTTCTTGGGCCTACAGACAAACTACTGATCTAATCCAGCCTTGAACAGATTTATTTCACATACCTTCTGGCAAAGGCAACGTATCTTTCCTGATCACTGCACATCCTTCTTTGCTTCAAACACCTTCCTTCAGAACCTGTTTTCTTTTTATGTCAGAATATGTTAAAAATTCCTTGATAAGCTTCTCTTGAAATGACTTCCACTGTCTTATTTCAGTAGCATAATGTGTTGGGGATAATAAACTCAGGTCAGCAGGGTTCTCTGAAACATTATGTACATTCGTAATGCTGTGGACATTTATGATGCTGTGGAAATGTATTGACCGTGTGAGATAAATAAGAAGACATAATGGGAAGTAGAAACTTTGCAGTTTCTTATGAAACTGGGAGACCTGAGTATTTAACTAGCAAAATAAGTATCCAAAGTTATACTACAGTGATTATAACTGGCTCACAGAAATGCAGCATTTCTAGCAAGCCTCTAGTAGCAGAAGGATTTCTAAACCAAAAATATCCCAGACAAAATAGGTCTACAAATCTACAAGGCCATCTCTTTGGTGAAAATGGCATTTGACCATACAGGGAGTAAAAAGCCAAACAAAGAATAATGTAATTCTATTAATTTCACTTTTGAATTATTCATTTCTGGCTTTTTTAGCATCTAATTTTAGAAGCACATTTATAACTGATATGAAAAGTTTGATTATTTTCCTGTGCTATCATATGCTTTAAAATAATTGAGCCTAGAGGTGCAGAAGGAAGCTGCATTCTTCCTAATTGGGTTCATCTGAACTTTATAAGATCCACTCTGAGAAATTTAATTGATAATTAACAGTACTTCAGATCATCTACTCCTGAAACTTTAAAAACACATGAAAAGCTGACAACTCATTGACTGAATGGAAAACAGTGTACACAATTAAATATAAAGAAATTCTTGATTGCCTAAATCAAAGCTTACTGTGATGCACAGATGAATGAAATCTGCTACATGAAGACTCCTTTTAATATCCAAATTGTTTCTTAAGTAGCAAATATTTTAACCCTCAAACTCTTCAGTGCCACACCATGTCTCCCTTTCAGAGAGCAAAAGGGAGCAGGCAGTCCATTATAGCAGGTCACTTGTTTTCTGTGAATCACATCTTTCAACTGCTGATTTCTGGCTCTAGGAAGTAGGAAGTTATAGATGTTGCAACACTTAACCACACATTTTCCTGACAAAGACCAGGCAGAGTTTCTTCAAGGGATGCATCCCTTGTTCATTGAATTGATGATTTCCCAATACTTTGCATCTAAGTAATTAGTGGATTTATTCCAATGTCTGTAATAATGCATGCACCTGTTGCCTCTATGCTGAAGATAACAAGTCTCTTGTATGCCCCAAAGAGGAAAGTTTAACAACCTTTCATCTCTTTCTTCTTAGATAATCTGAGGTACAGGAAAACTGCAACATACTTTTGCTGCAGTCAGTATCTGAGCTGGAACTGGCAATAAATTAATGCTAATTCTTAGGTTAAATTTAAGCCTGAAGACCATGTATTTTCTTTAAGCACCAGAGGAAAAGAAACACACAATAATGTTAAATACATACAGGAAATTTTATATATGTATATATACATACACACACATAAAAAGTGAAAATTCAACTAAATATGTGTGCTCCACTGGTTCCTCTACAGGAAAGATGAGGATAATTTTATATAACCGTGCACCACAATTAGGAAGGCTTTTTCAAAACAGTTACATTTCTCTTACCATAAGCAATCTTCAAAGGTGTAAGGATATTGATGAGAGACAGCAGCCAATCAAAAAATTCCAACCAACTTTAGATGGTATAAAATAATAAACAAAGGCCCATGCTTGATAGATGTTGAATTATTTTTACTTCATCAGGAAAAGGTTCAATACAAGAGATACCTTAAAATATCTGACACCTCTGAACAGAATCGGACAAGTAGGCAAGCAAGCCATAAATCCTGTGGTGAAGAGACAAGTTCCCATGGTTTTGTTAAAAGAGAGCAAATACTAAGCCCTTAACAAGAAAGCGTATTTCTTCATTCCAATCTGGTTGCCAACTCATTTCTGACTCTTTTTGCCTGACTATCTAACTTTTTGGAAATACAGGTGGACCCTCTGGGACAGCCAAAATGTTGGCAGGAATATCAGCTTCTCAATGCACTCCTGTGTGACTGATTCCCAGGTGCCAGTTCTCCAGAACAAGTTAAATTACATCAAAGAACAATACCATTGTCATGAACAGCTTGGTAAAGTGACCATAAAATTTCTTCTCCATTCTCCCTTCCTTAGCATAACTTCACCACATATATTTTTTAACTTAGCAAAATGTAAATCAGTCATAAATCCAAATCATTTATGAAAAAGTACCATAGAACAGTGAATTCCATAGGCAAAAGAATATATGTAAGGCTTAAAATGTGTAATCCTCATTTGCTTCCTGGAAGCCAGTTATGGTAAAACAGTTCCTAATTCAGAAGGGCTTTAAGGCCATTTCTACACCTTCACCTCACATGCAACTCACGGTGACTTCTAAGAATATATTGCATGAAGATTCAGTGTGAGCAAATTCTTTACGGTCAGACCCTTGTCCCAGGTCCTAAATTAGTCTGGAAGTGCTTAGTCCGAATAACCAGAACTCGTGGCTGCAACTGCATTCCGTGTTCCAAAACAAGAAGACATAATGTTGAGAATGATTAAAAGAAGGTGAGAGACTTAGAGCAGACTAGATTCCTTCTCTGTTTCCACCAGTGACAGTTATTTGTGGATCACATATTTATCAACTGAAAAGCTTGAATACAACTGTAAATGAAGGCTTAGGAACACTGATAGCCCTAAAACAAATAGTGGGCTAAGCAGGAATGATGGCGATATATACATCTTCTTATGAACTACTTGCACAGAGTAATTTCAGAGTCTGGCTAGTACTAAAAATTATTTCTACTGGGTTTGGCAAAAAAAAAAGTTATATTGAATAAGGGATTAAGCATATGAGGATTATTTCAGTAATGCCTTTTATTTTTATTTTCCAGTTTCACACTTCTGTCAGATCATGGACACAAGGAAAATATGCTTTTAATATTATTCATTCAAATTCCCTTCAGAATAGGAATAGCTGTTTTTGTTTGCAGCGTTCTTTCCCCTTACTGCAGGCAGATGATTTGGGTGAGAAGATGAATTAGACTCCTTTTGCTGTTTATTTAATTTATTTACCTTCCCAACAAGTAAAAAAACAAAGCTACTAAAGATACCTAGAGGAAAATCAGAGATTTTTAAAAGACCCAAGGCAAATTAGTTACAAACTTACACTGAATTTCAGTGGTATGCTCATAGTTAAGAGACTTTTTCATCTCTTCGTCTTTTACGGAATTGTACATATACATGTATATCTATTATGGATATATTTGAGAAAAAAATAATATAATAACTTAAAATCAGGATTAAGGACAAAAGAAGTTTCTGCATCTCTCAACAAACTGATTAGATGATAAATATTTAGCAGAATAACACAGCGTTTGAAATGAAAAGCTCTTTCTGAAAAAAGTGCAAGTAATGTTCTTATTATAGACATTGTAGCTGAGTAGGGATAAGAGATGTTGTAAATCCATTAATGAAGCACTGCTTGCCTTCATTCTGTTTAATATTTCTTAAAGCTATAAAATTGTATTATGTTAATGTAACCTACAGTCCAAGTGATAAAGGCAGCTAATATGATTACCACTCACTGTGCTATAAACCTTTCAGCAAAGCTGCAGACAAATCAGTATGCAACCGTTTCTCATGATGATGGTGTTACACAGATCAGATCACATGTTGAAGGCTCTTTTTGTTGGGACATTCTTATATGACAAAACGTTTTAGTAGATGCTACAACTGAAGTTCAAAACAGTATTCTCATTTCTTATTTTGTGGTGAGTAAGCAAGGCCTAGGAGACCCAGAGGCCCTTATTTAAACTACATAAGCAAAGAGCAAACTTAGTGTGTTGTCACTATTGTGACTATTCACAGGCAGAACAATTATTGCAGATGAAATCATACAGAGAAATTTCAGGTTTGCTGGTATTACTGTTCTCCTTTTTGTCTTTTTCCAAAATAAGCAACAGTTTGCTGAAAATGCTGGAGAATGTTCTTCAGTTTTTGTATGATCATATGGCAGTTACTCTTGTCAGATATTCCCCTTTCATCAGCCTGAAGTGACAACTTTATCTCATCTATTCACCTTTACATTATAATATAATTCTGTAATTCTATCAGAGAATTCTTATTCACAGTAGAATTATATAGTTCACAGCCAGAACTATGAAGTTCGGAAGAGCTACAACGAAACTCTGAATCTGGGGTCAAAACATTAACTATTTTATTGGAGCTTGAAACCCAAAGAATTACCTTTTCTGGTAGGACAGATTTACACATTCCCTTCCAGGAAATTTGAACTGGATAAGAACATATGGTAAGACTATCTTCACAAGATGGGCAGCCAAACAGTCCACTAAAGGGTCTGTTAAAGCCTCTGTCTGAAATGGCCTTGCCCTCTCATGCATTTGTTTCAATTAGTCACTCTGCCCACACATCTATCAATGGCTATTCTTTTTTCTTTCAACAGTGTTTCCAAAATAAGAAACAGTTATTTTGTGTGTCGAGAAATATGGTAGTGTATAAACACTCACTTCCCTATAATTCATTTATAAAAGTCTGTGCTTTCTATTTAGAGATAACTCAATCTAGATGATAATATCAGCAGAGCAGGACTAGGCAAACTACTGCACAGGTTCAAACCAAGTCACAAATTGTCTCTATTCTCCAGGATGGAATCCATGCTTGGAGACATTCATCCAGTTTTCCTTAAGCCAGCAAGTTTAATGACCAACAATAGTAACTGAGGATGGATAAATTGGTGAAAGCATGATAATAAAGTATAGGTGGAGAAATTAGGTTTGTTCAGCTTGAAGAAGGAAAAATGTTAGGTGGCACCTAACAGCCTGACAATACCTATCAAGAAGTCTGAGTCTTTTTGCAGGGGGTCAAGTGAATATAAGGAAAACCTTTTCTTCTTTCTTAAATGTTGAGTAAATTGATCTGACCTCACAGTTTACCTAGCTTTGGCAGGACTTATTTAGGTCCTTCCCAGCCTTTCTCATTCTGTGGTACTGTGACTCTATAGTTTCAGCTTGTCACAATGTTAGCTGATACTCAGATGTCAGTGAATAGATGAGGGCAGAGGGGCGGAGGTGTAGTGGTGATAAAAGAGAGGGAAGTAAATGCAGAGCTATAGGCAATTTATTATGGAAACAGTTCTACAGACATTTGAAATGCTAGAAACTTATTTTTTACTATCCTATTATCAGCAAAGATACCTCTGCTAAGAAGTTAGGAAATAACTTTAACTTGCGTTGGTCACTAGAAAGAAAACCTGTGGAGACATTATGAAATATTACTGATCAGTTTCTGTATTTTACTTATGGAAGGAAGAATAAGTCAAAGAAGCACACATTATCCACATCTCTGCTAACCATACTCTTCCCCACTCTGTAACTTTTGAATTTTAATACTTTATTCATGCCAGCTCATACATATCCAAAAAAGCTTATGCAGACATATAGCTCCTTTCTGCCCTCTGACTCAAGGGAGTGGCTAAAAGCTACTAGAAAATATAAACCAATTAAAAACAAATTAAGAACTCAAAAGAGCATGCATAATAAGTATCACTTTCAAAGAGAGATGCAAGCAAAATTCTCAGTCTACTTCCATATGTAGACTTCCCCTAACACTCTCCAAATCTTGCATCTAGGGGTTTAGCTGTGGGCTCATATCTAATGTCATGCAGCCTAGCAGTATATTAAAGCTTAAAAATGTCAGGGTAAAACATTTCAATATCTTTCTAATGATGATTAATTACTTTTGTATTCATTTGAGTAACATTAAGCAGAATGAATTCATTTAGCATGAATGAGGATAGAATATTTAATTTCTTCTGTATTTCAGAATTCTTCTGTATTTAAATTAATACGTACACAAATAGCAGAAAGAAAGGGACTGAAAGTTTGCACACCAGACATAAACTGTACAACAAAATAACAAATCTATGAGTACTTTATTTGTTCAACTTTAATAAGTAACACATTCACTGCATATATATGGCATAGGAAATATATAGTACTGTGCCATAAGAAACATACAAATATGAAGCTGGTGTATGTCCTCACAAATGCTGTTATATTATTTCAGCAATGACAATCAGTAAGAATTTCTGAGAAACATAAAAAACCTAACAAATCTGCCATTTTCTGCTTAAAATTGATGAGTTGCCATTTTTCCTTTTTACAGAATTATGCAACAACTTTGCATAAGAAAATCTTAATACTTTGAAGCCTACCCTGACAGAGTTATTTGGAGAATGTTTTTATAACTATCCAATTAGGAATTCCCATGTTCTTTCCTTTGTCTGTATTTTATTTTTTCCCTAGCCCCTGTCTTCTAGTGGTCACCTCAGGCTGATCAACATTTGAGATTCTGAAGCAGTCTCTGAAATACTTACTTCAATGTAAAAACATCTTAATTTTTAAGTAGACCCATTGAAATTATTTGGACTACTTATCAAACCAACCGCGAGCTGGAACTGCAAATGTATGAGACCAAAACCCTTGTAAAAAACATCCCTGTGTGGATGTTCAGTATCACCTGGAGATCGATGACTGACTTAGTCACAGATAAACTAGCTTTAGGAAAAGTTTCAAGCTACAGCTCCAGAAACTTTATGCCAAAAGCTAAGCACCCAGATGTTACTAAATGCTGAGCTGCTTGTTTGTAGTTTCAGCTATGAGGTGAACTTGATTGTACAGATAATGTAAATAAATAATTAGCAAATCTGGTTCCTAAAACCGATATCAAGGAATAAAATTTATTTTGCTATGGAATTTCTTATATTGCAAAAAAGTACAAAATTGGCTGGATTTACTTTACCCAGCGCCAAGAGACTCATGAGCAGGTGTCTCATCTTTCCTAGAAATGAAGAGCAACAGGTATGATATAGAATACGTTATTTCCTTTACTCACAGAAAGGCAAAGAGCTTTCAGGTGGTTCAAGTGAGTTAAAATATTTAAGTTAAAATGTTTAATTAAATTGTTATTCAGCAAGTGCTAGGGATTTCCAAATTTTCAGCTTAATTACATAGCATAATTTATTTTGTTAATCCTTTAACTGCATCAAATATTTTTGTCTTCAGCTGTGGAGAACCATCCATATCATCCATATTCTGGATCATGTAAACTCTTTCAATATATTCAGGACTAAGAAAACAGCAGTTAGATTAAGACTTATCTTTTGACATATATATGTGTTTCTGCAGTTTTTAAGATAGGAAATTTTATAGCAGAAAACTCAAATATTTTGACAGCCTTCTGGATTTAGAAAGAAATTCTGTAATTTATGACAGTTTCTAAGAAGTCACTCCAAATCTCTGCAGATTTTGAAGAAGTATAACATTTACATTGTTGAGCCATTCAGCATATTGCTTGTAGCCTACAGTGCTGATTTTCTCAGTCTCAGTTTCCAGTGTGATGGATTGCAACCATAATTATGTCATTAGTTCAGTTTCACATGCTTTTAGACAGAAAAATAATGCGGATTTTTAAGCAAGGTGAATGTCACTTTGAGCTTCAGGAGTCCAAAATCCTGTATCTCAGTGAACAAAAAGAAAGCAATTTTTTGTCATGAAATGCTAAGACTTGTTACCATCCCCTCCGTGAAACACACAGCTAAGGAGAGCAGAAAGCTAGTTAATACAATGTCTTTTTACAACACATTTTGCACTGCTGAAAACTTATTGGAGCAGACTTTTTTCTGTTTTGTATTCAGAATAGTAAGCAATAAACTTAAAAAACCCAAACCCTAAGAAAGAAACTTAGCATGCAGGCAAATCCCAATTAAAGAGGTGAAGTGAAGCATATACTACCCTCAAATGGTAGCAAGAAACTGGTTAGGTTCATTAACAATATACCAAGTCCTTATCAGCATAAGTTGTATCCTACTTGTCTCATTCAGTTTACAATTCTTGAGTAAACTGACAAGGACTGACTTCAGATGTGGTTGCCAAAGTCTTGTAAATAATCTCAGTGGGGTGTGAGGGGGAATGAAAAGGAAATTAAGACTCTGAAGGGCAACTTCTCAGAATGTAGCTTGCAATGACAGTTTGACAGATTTTCTGATGCTGTGGAAGAATTATACGCAATAACTATAGGAATTGCTCACTTTCCTCCAAGGGTTACATATTTTTTAAACTGTCATAAATACAAAGCTGTGGGAAACATTGCTAGGTAGGAAAATATGAGATTCTATTTTATAGAATAGGAACTTATTTGCATAATGTAATCTGGAGGGTTGTGTTTATCAGTGGTGGGAAGACAGTTTAAACAAATGTTCAACATATGTATACCATCAGCAGCAAAAGGTCATGGTCTTAGCAGGCAGCTAAAAAAGTAAACAAAGGCCAGCACGTCTGCATTCTCCCTGCATCATATTGACAGCAAATAATAGGTCCCCAACAGAATATCTGTCAACTTGGAAGCATTTACTGAGCATTTTGTTCTGGCTGATATAGACTGTTCAAGTGAGTCATTATACTTGGAGGCAGCTACTGCCATTTCAAAAAGTGTCTTGAGACTATGGCAATTTCATATCACTGTAATTCGACAGCAACTAACTAACGAAGTAGCTAAGTGCCACAGAGTCCATCCAGTATGACTGTTTCCATGGCAATTGGATACTCAAGCATTTTATTGAATTCCATGTGTTAAAACCTGTTTGCTAGGTACCGTTAAGGACTAGGCAGTAATCCTCAGCCTTTTCCTTTCTACCAACTGACCGGTAGGTGCACTGAATAATTAGGGTTAATGATTTTCAGATTCATAGTATATGATTCTGACTATTCAGATCATGAAAGTAGGTTGATAGCTTGTTTTTCTGACTCTTTGTTCCTTACATTCAGTGTCTACTGAAACATCTTCAGATTAATCCCCTCCCCTCCTTACACTAACATGCACCAGTAAAAATACCTGCTCAATTTAAAACATACAGGATCTTATACTGGGAGCTATTTCACCTCTAATACTAGCCAATGCATCTGTTGAATGATTTAATGAAGAATTTCCAAGCCAGTGCCTTTCCACAAAGAAAGCTTATTTACAGTCTGTGTTATCTTTTGTCAACCCACTCTGATTCCTGGGTGTAAAACAACTTTAGATCATGGGAATGGATATAAAATGAGCTATAGCCATGTTGGGGATGAAGTGGGGAACAGGACATGGGAGGAAGGAATGAACAGTCCACTCTCTGTGATAAACTGAAAACAGGTGTTGCAGCAATTACTTTCTGTGTCTGCTCTTAGTCTTTGTTCTAAATGATCTGTTTATCTGCCAGAATGCAAAAACCAAGTCCTGGTTTTAATCTCATATTCCATCTGCTTCTGGAATTACTGCTAAGGGCAGGTGCCAAATGAGTTCTTTCTAATTTTCCAATCTCCTCCATGGGACAAATTCTGCCTCCTTGTTCAGTCTGAGTAGTTCTTTACCTGCCCTTGGGATAGAATAAGGAATAGCTCAAGCTGAGTACATGTGACAGAACCTGACACAGTATGAAATGAGGGTATGCACGGTTTAATGTTACATGTGTGATGCTCTCAATTTATTATGAGACAATGATTTTAGTTGGGAGATTTCAGTACAATAAACTGGAACATGACTCAAAGGCATTTGCTTTATGACTAGTTTTTTTAGTGGCATGTCTACATGCAGTTGTCTCTGCAACTGTTAGTATAATTGTTCTGCTGAATGTAATGCTTTGAAAGGCTGCATTTCAAGCAAGAAGGATCCTTTTTCAGTCTCAGATTCTAACTAAGGAAACTTCATATAAAAGAAATTCAAAGTCCAGACCTATATCCAACAATCTAATTTGTTAATACTAAGATTTTTACTGACATGTCAATGAAAATCCAAATCAGTTGTATACAAGATTGATTCATACATCTTCAGACACACATTAATACATATACAGTGGTATACATACTCATACATATATACACATGCATATAAGCATCGTATAAATGCATACAAAGTCTCTGAGAAAGGGGATACAAATTATTTTCAGTAGGCTTATTTGACTTAATAATAACTCATTGATTTATCTTCCTTATTGGGGGCTGATAATAGAATAGCCCAAGGGGAAGAAACCATGCCAGCATCCTAGATCAAAGGGTTTAGCTCTTTGCCCACATAGGTGCTGAATCCATGGAGCATTTCCAAGTAAAAGTGCCTGCAGCAACGTTTGCTAATTACAGGTTGTGTTCTACTGTTTCCAAACAGGATGAAAGTGACAGAAGTTTAACTGTGAATAATTACACACTTGAATAAGTATGTGATTAGCCCTATTTGTTGTGGTTGGGACTAGAGTGACAGGATAAGAATGGAATGATTGCATTATTTACAGCTTAATTGTAGACAAGTAATTACTTATGTAAACTGGTGCTGTGGGGTCAGGGAATACATGCCTGAGAATGACTAGGATCTGAATGGAAACTTTGGAAAGTGGGTTTCCAGATGATATAGCATACGTAAAAATTCTATGCATTTAACTAAGTACGGAGGGGGTTCTTGAATTAAGTGTCTTGGAATGTTAAATGTCTTGTTCTTCTGAAACCAAGTATTAGACGTAATCTGTATAAACCATTGCTTCCAGCCTAATAAATCACAAATGCCACCTAGTGGTTTTTCCTATCTAGTGAACCATTGCATGCTCGAAAACAAACCCACCAAAAACCAAACCAAACAAACAGAAACCAAACAAAAAAACACATCCATTGATGTGCATAGGAGTGATAAGATTGTCTGTGAACATTTCCTTCCATTTAGTTCTCAGCTACATTTTACTTGCATTGGATCAGATTGTGAATATGTTACTCATGTTGGCAAATAGTAGTGAATAATCCTATTAAACTGTAGTTAAAACTCCCTGTCTTGGAACTGTGTTTTAACTTCATGCTTTCCTCCCAGGTGGAAGTTTTCGATTTACAAAGGAAGACCTTAAATTATGAATAAGGTTAGCTAAGTTAAATTTAATTATGTCAGTAAAATGCACTAATTTATTAATATTTGCCTAAGTTTGCTCATTAAGAAAATAAAGGCTTCATTTTTTATTTGTATGCTCCATTTCCAGAATGAAAAAATATTTCAAAACAAGAATCAAGGTCTGGTGGGGGAAGGGGAAGAAGTTGGGGAAAGGATAGGGGATAAGGGAAGAACATTAGAAGGAAATAAAAGACCAAGCTGATCATTTCATGAGAAAAAAAAAAATACACTATGACAGACCTGTTTCTTGAGCCATCTGTGTTGTTAGATCCTTTTGAAATTCACAAGCAACTTAACAGGATCAGAATAAAATGTTTATTAGTAATAATCACTGTACCATGTTAGTGCCAGGTCTCTACATTTTCATATCTTCGCAAAGAAAGAACTAATTGCATTCCATTCCTAATGCATTTTCACACTTGAAAAGGGTTTTGCAATTGTTAACTCCCCCCCAGCGTCCGCCCCGGTTCCCCCATCCCAGACACCAAGGGCTCAGAAATCTCAAAAGCATTACAAATTGACTCTTGTGCACCAGTGCAAACAAACGTTTTATTAAGAACTCTCATTTGTAACCTGATTCAGCAAACAAGTTTAAATTGAAACTTAAAGTTTCATAATTTGGCACAATTACCTTGCCACAATATCTAGGCAAAAATTTGACTACTTTCAAAAACTTTTCAATAGTTAATTTGCTTTGGGAAAGTGTGATTAAAGTGCAATTGTCAAAAATTGTCAAACCATAGGTAGAAGCATTAAATTAACCAGTTCCTCTCCACCCACTGGCAAGATGTACACTCCCCTGATTTCAAACCTTGAAAATAAAACCAATGATAATTTACAACTAAGGAGCATAGCTGTGCATAGACAGCTACATGAATGTTTTATGGTGTAAAATATTCAAAGATATGCATTTAAATAAAGATTTCTAAGGAAGCCTAAGGTTATGCATGCGCATATGAAAGTTTAGTGGTACCTAACTGCACGAGGTACTTTATCTCCAAAAATTAAGCAAGGCTAAGTAAACTGAATCTGCTCAGAGCTGTTCTCTCAGAAACCTTTGTTTCACAAGCGCAACGTTGTGGAGTGGGGACAATGCATTCATTTTTACTTTGGACACATTAAAAATACCACCTATTAGTAAATATTTTCTATGTATGTTCTGCATTCCTTGATGGCTTGACCCTACAACCTTCATATGCCTCAATCCTTATATATTTTTAGTGTATGTTTATTTTTAAAAAGGATAATAATTTCATTAAATTAATGAGATCAAAATCAGCTGTCACAGAGATTTTAATATAATGACTATATATTTTTTTAGTGTGATGGAAAGGATGCAGAGGTTCAAGAAAGTTACGTGCTTTCCTCTCCCAAGGTCACACAACAGCACAGTGGTAGAATGTGGTACAAAATACCATATCTGTTCTTGTTTCTTTTCTTTGTGAAGGCTACAGTGTTTTTTAAAAAGAGAATGATTGTAGTTAATGAAAGGGATAGCTGACACACCAGTATGGGCATTCACTTTCTTAAAGGCTTAAAATTAAAAATGCACTCTAATGTCTCAGGTCTGTCCCTACTCTTATATGGAAAAAAACACCCACAAAACACCCCAAAGCCTTGCTTACCTAGTGAAGCTTTTTAAAGTTGAAAGAGATAACTTTTCTGATCTAATTCCTCATGGGCATACTTGCTTTTATTTTCCTTTTATTTAGTAACTGGTGTGGGAGCTCTCTATGGTCTCATATTACTGATCACTAAGTGGAAAGAACCCCTGAACATACCAGTCAGAATAAATGCTAAATTGCTACCAAGTGTTATAACATAGCTTATCCTTTAATCATGTACTTTGAAGTTCCTTAAAATAACATAGTATATAGGAAAGCCCATATTGTACTTTAGAATTCAACCTGAGGTAATACAAGACAATTTTTAAAGTGTAAGTTGTCTTACAGATTTGCTATACATCTTTGTACAAACAAAACAATAGACAATTGCTTTTGGTCACATAGTTTAGAAAACAAGAGCAGCTTTCCCAAGTGGACACAGTTCCTTGTTCTGGGATATAGGAAGGTATTAAGATTCCATGGCTGCAGTAGGATATTAGTGACACTACTAATAACAGTAATTGGAATCTTACTAATTTTTCTTGACCTATATTATTCCTAACTCTCCTCCTGCTTCTGCTTACTCGTGCTTTTTCTTTCTTCTCCCTTGTTTCCCTCATGCATGCAAATTTGTTATGGAAAGTAAAATTAAGAGAGATCTGATAATAAATCTTTCATGATGTTAATTTTGTTTCTCACATTTCTTCCTTACTGCTTTATCATCTGACCTTTTTTAAAACATGTATGCCCAGTAAATATATTTACTTGGAAACTCTTATGGACATGGACTATGTTGTATTGTGAAGTACCTAAAACAAGCATTCAGCTGGGTTTTTTTCCATATTATTGCCTTTCTGTCCTTCTCTGTGTGCTGGTTGGGGAATTTCTGGCTGTTTGGGTAGGGGTTCACTGCAGACTGCACTCGGAACCAGCTATTTAACTCCCTCTCAGCCTCTCAAATGTAACACAGCCTTCCCACCACCTCCTGCAGCTCAGCCACCTACACATATTTCTTGTAAGTATTATATTTTATTTAAAAGCTGGACAGAGGTCTCTAGAAGTAATCAATATCTTACCATATTACTAGCTAACAGTACAATGCTGTTTGTCTATGTTCACTTTTAATTGAAAAATGTTCATACCTGGCATCTCATATCAACAAACTTTAAGCAAGACCCCTAGAAGATCTATTTTTGTGTGTGCCTATTCACAGTAATTAATGTAGAAGTGAGTTTCACAAGTCACTAACTGCTTTGCTGCAAGTCCACACTTAGGTGTGGATAGAACTAAGACCTTTAAGGTTATCTCATCTAATATTGGGTTCCCATATTGGATTTTTTACATAACTTTAACTAAAGTTGCATTGGGCTAACAGAATGGGTCCTGTGGTCATTAAATCACAATAACCACGTAGTCTAGGATCCCAATACACAGTAGTCACCCCAAGAGCACACTAGAGCATGAGCCTTTGGTCTCAGATTTATTTACTCTATTGAGCAAAAACCTTAAGAAAGCTTCACTGCCACTTGATTTCTTGATTTGGCCAGCTCTGTATTTTGATTCCTTTTCTTTATTTAATTCATAGAATATCTTGAGTTGGAAGGAACCCACAAGGATCATAGGGTTCAACTCTCTGCTCCTCACAGGACTACCTAAAGCTGAATTATACAACTAAAACAATCATCCAGATGCTTCTTGAACACTAACAGGTGCTCATGACATGGTGCCATGACCACTTACTTCCCTGAGGAATCTGTTTCAGTGACTAAACAACCACTATCAGTAAAGAATCTTTTCCTAGTGTCCAGGCTGAACTTCCCCCTATGTAGCTTCATTCCATTTCCTTGTGTCCTATTGCTGGTCATTAGAAAGACAAGATCAGCACCTCCTCTTCCTCTGCCCTTTTAAGGTAGTTGCAGACTGTGATGAGGTCATTCCTCAGCATTCTCTTCTTCACACAGCAAACCAAGTGACCTCACCAGCTCCTCATAAGCCTTGTCATCGAGGCCTTTCAGCATCTTGGTTGCCCTCTTCTGGACACACTCTAGCAGTTTAATGTCTTTCTTACATTGAGGTTCCCAAGAATTGCACACAGTACTTAAAGCAGTGCCACACCAGTGCAGTGTAGAGTGGGACAACCACCTCCCTCTACTGAATAGCTATGCTGTACTTGACGCACTCCAAGACAGGATTGTCTGTTTTGGCTGAAAGATCACACTATTGATTCATATTCAACTTGCTACCAACCCAAACCTTAGATTTATTTACATAGGGCTGCCCTCCAGCCTCTCATCCCCCAGTTTGTATGTATAATGAAGATTACCTCATCCAAGGTGCAGAATTTGACGCTTGCTTTTGTTAAGTTTCACATGGTTGATGACGTACAGGTCTCTCTGTAAGACACCTCTACTCTCAAGGCAAAACAATTGCTTGTCCTAATTTAATATAATCAACAAATTTACTTAATACACATTCAAATTATTTCAACAGAAAAAAAAGTTTTAATGCATAAGTAACAAAAGCGTAAGAAGTCAAGAAGTTATAATGAAGACTGCTTAAATACATATGATACCTGTTGTTATTAACTATGCTCATAATCGTTATGACTAGGAAGTAAGAGGAAACTAGCTTTGCCAGGCCAAACATGGAGTATTGGTGCCCTTAAAACCCTTTTGTCTAAACAGATAAGATGGATGTAAGAAAGGGGATAAACAAGGCAACTGAACTGTATCCTGTCAGCAAGGATCTTTCCAGGTCTTTGGTGAAGGTAGCACTGCAGGTAGAAGACAAGTAGATTAGTTAACTAGAAATGAAAGTTCTGTTTCAGCAACAAAGAGAAATGTGGATTAAGCAGGGAAGGGAAAGAAGGAGGAAGGGGATTGAGAAGTGGGGAAGGTGAGAAATAGAGAACTCAAAGACCTGGATTAAGATACAACTGTGTCTGCTTTTCCATTTTTACTCATTGTCTGGTGTTTTTCTTTGGCTGAGTGGCTAAGAGATGGGAGGAACTTAAGGTACACTGTAAACTCTTCCTTTCACTAGATCAAAAGGTTCTCTGTAACAGAGATTATGCAAATGATAATTAATTTATAAGACAATTGAAATTGTCTTACTGTCTTAAATTTAGGATTTAAATTAGTGGAGCTATTCACCATTCAAAAGACACACAATAGAATAAATTCTACTTAATTGCTTCTGCAATGAATCTACTTTCCCTTCAGCCAATGATGACAGTTTTCACTACCTATCAAAATAAAATAAATTAAAAATAAATTAAAAGATTATTAAAAAACCCACTTAATCAAATACTGACTGGTCATCTATTGATTTAAGAGTCCAGAAATTTGGCAGAAAGTAAACCCCTTTGCATTCCAACCAGCCCTCAGAGATCAGAGGAGCTGGGTGAAGCTAAGCATAATTTCCAATTATAACCAATTTGACACTGTACATCCAGTCACATTCAGTAAGAACTTCCACAAGAAATAGAATTCATGAATTTTGAAGCAACAGATTCCAAATCACAGTTGTTAAATTCACTTACTGGATTCTTACTGCATTAGCTCTAAAAACCAAAGGTAGCCAATGATTAATTGAGCTTATATGGAAAAAACAGTTGCTAATTCATTACTTTAGTTCCACCCAGTTATCACCAGATGTAGTAAGAGGCACAAGTCATACCAAAGACATCCTTGCTGTGCAGAGGAGAAGCACAAGCCCACCAAGTTGCTTGCAAAGCAAAATCATACACTTACCCTCTACCATAGAGGAGTTCAAATGCCAAATTTATACTCTTGAGAGAGGCAGAGGTGAAACTAGTCAAATCACCTGTTGCTGCCATCGCAGATAGTGGTTCTCACATAGCAGTTTCTCACATTGCTGCAGTTTTCATACATAAATGGATAAGGAGAGTTGACCTTCCATCAAGCTGCCCAAGAGCTGTGGATCTTGCACAAGGGCAGACCAGAACCATGAACCACAAACCACACCCATCACTCTTCCATCCAACCAACAGAGGCAGCATTTAAGGACCATCAGTCCTCTGCCTGACAGCCTAATCACCCAGCAGCCCATCACCCCTATCAGAGTGATGCAACCACCACACCTCGTTAATCCCTTCACCACATACCTCACAGTCTCAAGCCTAATTTACGGTCATTACACTTATTATGCTATATTACACATATTTTATATATATATAAGCTACTCACTTCTCATTGTGGATTGTACCCTGCACCAGACTGCCAGAAGCTGGTATCACTTATATCATGAAATATGTTGGTATTCTTGTCTGAAATGCTCTTAAAGGTCTCCACTCACAAGTACTTCTTTTACCACATATCAGTAATTGAAAATATTAATTAATGAATATTTTACACTTAGAAGTTAGATTTGCTTCTTCTTAGCTCTTGTGATACAATGTATTATTTTTCTTATTCAGGATATATTCTCTCTTTTCAGTAGATCTACTCCAGTTGAACTCTTGGTTTTGGGTCTCTTTTTTTTTTTCCTTGGTCTCTTAACCAGGATATCCATATATTTCTCTGTAAAATTCAACTATGTACTATGGCACTATATACATTAAAAACAAATATGAAATTCAAAGTTTTTTTTCTGCTGGTCTAAAGGCATGGCATATCTCTGCAAGTGGAATCACAAGGGAATAATGCATGTAGGCCAGGCACAAACTGAAATACATCATAGAAGAAACAACTTTTATTAATATATCCATCAATACTATCAGATGAGAAGAAATCAAAATGCAATTGAGATAGGGAAATACTTTTTAGTAGACGTCAAAAAACAGTTCTTTTGCATGTCATAATGAAAACAGAACTGCAGGGGTCATATCAGGGACTTCATTCTGAAAGTAAATCACTTCAACTGTGGAAGTTCATGAGTATTTTAACATAAATTTCACCTGTCTGAAATCAGATTTAACCTCTTTTTTAAAGGGAGATCTCAGACTAAACATATATCTAATATGTATCATATAATTTTGAGCCTTTAGTAAATCTATTCAATTTATTTTGTTGGAGGGAGAAACTTTTCTATTAGGAGCTACATTACAGGTTTTTTTTTGGTTTTACTTTAAAAACTGCACACAATGTAAGAGGTGTCAGACTGGAAACTAGTTTTTTTCTCACTGCCTAAACCCATTCCCAGGGTACCATCCCTCTCATGCTTGTGGTAGTGGTTATATTTCACTTTTCACTTCTTGTTGCTTTCCAGTGCTAACAGTAAATAAATGAAAATGCCTTTTCTCTGGTCATTCCCCTAAATGTGCTCACCGCCTTTGCTTATTTAGCATGTAGGCAAGCTGGCACTCTTCCCAGCATAAAGAGCATATAAATGCTGGCAGCTATAGGGATGTGGCACAAACAGCCAAGCTCATTTGCACAAATGGACACACAAGCCCTTAGGTCTCTGTCAGAGTTTCTAAACCCCAGAAAGTATGCCAAACAGCTGTTCTGTATTGTCCTAACTTTGCTTTCACTGGGCAATAAAACAAGTATCGTTTGCCTTTTGTAATCACTATGTTTATATCATCTTTGCAGTTGATACAAACATTGAAAATAGCTGGTCACAATATACCGGTACTGGAAAAAAAAACAAACATAAAAAACTAGCAAAACTTACCAATATCCTTTCTATCTGTTCCCACTGTCTCTGGGAAGCACATTGCAAAGTTATGCTGACTTTACATGTTTGCCTTTTTCAGGTCTCTCTCCTTTATTAGGAGCCTGAGTGAAGGGTAAGAAAGTTCTAACCAGATTATTTACTGCAGTGTTACCATTGTAACTTCTTTTTGGCAGTGTGAGCTTACACAAGCGTGTTACGGCTTCCATAACTATATTTTTCCTGCTAAACTTTTCTATGTTCAACTCATCAACATTCTTCTGTTAATTTTTCAGATTTTGCTTTTTTGGGGGTAATTCAAGAAATTTACTTTTCCAGAAATGTGTCTCAACAGGATTTTGCACAATATAATTATGCTTTTGATTTTAACACCCTTCTCTCTACTCTGGTTGTTATTTTATAGATCTGTGTGATTTTTGATCTTTTGCTTTCTTTTTGATCAAACACATAATTTCACACTTGTTCTTTTTATAGTTCTCTCAGGCTAATGCCAACATATTTCTTATATAACAGTTAATAAAAATTCATATAATGCAAAGCAGGTAAAGAATCACAAGCCAAAGCATGTTATGATGCTAATGTAAGATTTTGAAAAGCTAGATTCCATTAAATCTTGCTTATATACTCCTTATATGACCTTCTCTGGGCATCTCCATTACTAGATGGCCCTGACATTTTCAAACACAGTGATGCCCGAGTTTGCTTACCTGGATCCTAGGGCTCATAGCTTCAGGATAGGAGACCTGCCATGTGCCAAAGTAGGATCTGGTGGAGCTGCTATACCAGAACAACTTGATCCTTATCCTGAAGGGAGCACTCTGAGATAGCGGCAAAATATACGTTAAAGGAGAAGCCACTCTCCTCAGTGAGGAGAATCCTCACTGTAGCCTGTCAGTTTTACTCTCAGTGATGTCAGAAATATGATTTTAAACCACTGGTCAGTCTGAAAAGGATCAATTGGAGTAATTTTCCTGCAGCTCCCGTATTTATCATATTTTCACTGTATCTAATGTCACACAAAACTTGAAGTTTTCTGCCCTACAGAAAATTGCTTACTCAGTTCTGCAAAAACTGCAGAAATTCTACTTTCCTAAAAACAGAAGCTTTAGGAGATTTTTCATAATTAGGGACATTTGATCGAATTCATTTTATCACCCCTCTTAAATAAAATAATACAGGTCGTAGGTGACACAGGGTTTTTTTCCTCAAAGAAAATTAATTCTTTTGATTCTGATTTTCATCCCAAATTAGAATGAAATGACAAAGTGTCAACATTTCTCTCTGCACCAGAAGCTTACAAAACTTTCTTCTTAGAAAAATATTAAATTTAGTTTTTTAATAATCATACCTGCTAGCAATTACAATTACATAACTTGTAGGTCAACTGTGTGGGATATACTGGACAGAAAGTTGATGTATGCATGTAAACTGAGGTGCACAGGAGTAGCAGCTATTTGTCTAGGATTTCCAGCTGTCCACCAGCTCTGTCTTAATTACCGTCACAGTTCCAACAGGGATGTGAGTGGGGACAAAAAAATCCAGTTGTGAGAGAAGATGCTTAAAAACATTAACCAGGTAGATAGTCATAATATGACTATTGCAATTTCATTGTTTTCTTTTTATTCATCAAGTTACTGTTGGATACAGCTACACGTTTCTATAGTGACTAACACATTGACAAACAACATTGAAAAGATTTGGAATATTTTTGAATTTTATTTTTACATTTAAAACTTCAAAGATCAGATCAAAGTGTCCCAAGATAAAATATTATATTCGGAATTTCCTAAAGCAAATTTGAAGTTTTGTGGTAAAGTTGAAATTTAACATGGGTAATTTTTCATTGTAAAAAATTTGAGCAGAAATTTTCCAAAACTTTAACAAATTTATTTCCACAATCTTTTAATCACTGTCAGATGTTAATGCCTTTAGTGAACTACTCTAGTAATAGTAATGTTAAACACAGACTATTAACAGATTAACTACTCTTAGATCTCATTCTGTCCCTTCTAACAGTTTTCATTCATCATGAAATTAATGAAGTGTTATTAATAATTTTCTTCAGTCTTTACAATTAACACTGTACTGCAAATTGGCTCAACTCAGAGAAAATTAGAAATTCCTCATTTTGTATCTCCCTGTGGATGTAAACTGGCAGGAGAGATAGCAGCATGACTTAAATGTGTAACTGCTAAATACGCAACTCTTTGGATACAAATTAGTCAGAGTTGAAGTTAACATCACTAAATCATTTGTCTTTAGAATTCTGCTGTATTACGTTGTGGTGAGCTGTTAGCACTTGGATGCCATGAGCAAGGAACCATTCCTATTATTCTTCCAAAATTATGTCCATACTGTCTCTCTTAAAATTGCCATACTACAACTCCCGTATTACAGTATTATAGTGTATAAGTAGTAATTGTTGAAAAGTAAAGTAGTTTGTACTTGAAATTTAAGAAGAGTGACCAGTTTTTGAGTTATCAATGAAAAGAGACTATGGATGAAGATGGTGAAGAGAACTAACTTCTTAATGGAGACAGTGGAAGTGTGTATGTAACAGCATACATATCTACTCCAGCAAGTCTCCCAGTGGCTTCACCCAGAGTCAGGCTACACAGGAGTAAGAAGGGAATTGAGTTAGAAAGTAAAAGAGAAAAGAAGTATGACAGATAAAATAGGGAAGACCTGTGGTAGAAGAAGAGGGTAAGCAATAAATTAGGCATTGACGAAGAATGAGTTAATAAAGAGGAGACATTTGTAGAGGCCAGAATAATTTAGTTCCAGGCAATTCAAAGCTATTTAATGTTCCCAACTTTATTGCTTTCCTGAGTCTTAAAATCCTATATCTGCTTTCAATTCCTTCCACATTGCTACTTATATTTTAAATAACAAGGCTCTTTTATCCTTTAGTAAAAACAGCAGACTCTGCTGTTTGTTGCATAGTACATAAGTTATCATTATGTCAGGATAATGATAAGAGGCTGACTTGATTTCTGTGAAAATAATTTTTTTTTAATTTTTTTTTTTTAGCCCCTAGAGTACACTAAGGAAAAAAAAAAAAGTCACACATATAGATGAGGAGCCAGAGTCAGCAGGATAATGAACTGCTCTCTACACATCTTTGGCAATTTCAGGTATACACTACAGAAGTAAATTTTCTATGCATAATTCTTTCAAGCACTTTTACCATCTGGCCTAGAGTTCTATTTCCAGATTACTTTTTGGTATTTACGAAACATTAAGTAGTATCACTGTCTATTTACAAATAGTAGGTATATTTTAGCCCACTCTTTTGCAACAGAGAGAGCTGTTTACATGAAATGTGTACTTACATCTATGGCTATTTCCTGTTAGTGGTCTCCAAACTACTGTAGGTCAACTGATACTATAAAAAAGGGGATTATTTTTTTCTCAACTTTCACAGATGTAAAAGGCTTTCTCAGAAGTAGTCTCAGTGGAAAACAGACTCTGGAAGTCTTTAAAACCTTCTTTCTAAAAGGGCAGGAGGAACCATTGGTAGGAGAGTGATCCCAAGTATTCAGTTTTCTCTTTTCTTTTTCAAGTCAGGAGCTCAATAAATAAAGTCAGGAGTTCTTCAGTTTTTGGAACATGTTTTTTCCTCTTTTATTTTTTTTTTTTAAGTAAGAGTTTGGCTGTATGACAGGGGTAAAACACATGCACACAGATGTGCACAGATATCTCTATCCTTAGCTGTTCTTCCCAAGTAATTAAGATCAACATAGCTGAACTGCAGAACATGATGTTTCTTTGATTTATAACTTGCAGACTGAATGGCCTTCAAGACTTTTATAAGTTTCTCAACAAAGTAAGCAAGGCAGAAGTACTTAGTTCCTCCCTGCTTTATTCCATTGTAGAATGGCTCTTTGATCTTTAGCCAGAGATTGGAGCTGGATATGATTACTCAGTGTTTCTCACCGAGATGGAGCTAAGGGAATTGGGTAAAATTACCAGCACCAGCCCAGGACAAACAAACGATATGTTTCATGTGATGCTTAACTAAACTGCAGAAAGTATTAACACAGAATATTGTGAAGGACAACATTTCATAAGGATTCAAAAGTTATTAGATATGCCACTAGAAGATGTTTTACACAATGTCCTGAGTATACTACAGAAACTATCTTGCTCTTGATAACCTTCCTCTGCCAAATGTCTACTATTGACCATTTTGCAGTCAGGAGCCAGGGCTAGAAGCATTTTTTCATGCAACATAGTCATTCCTATAATATGTTCCATGCTCATAAACTGGTATGCAGAGTAAGATTTTTCAGTTTTTGACACACATGATCTCTTGATGATCGTGCCAAATGGAATTGTTAGGCGCATTTTATCAAGCATTTGAGTAACCCTAGCATTCTCAGGGACAAAAAGCACTATCAACTCATTCAGTCAAATTGTTAAGATATTTATTCTACTAAAGTTTCAGAGATAGTTATTTTTCATATGGAGCATTCTGCCTTTTGCCTTTTGAAAAGCCAGTTGTTCTCTCAATTTCAATGAGCCCTTTAAGCATAACGAGAATATTGTGGGACTATGAAGGCTTAAAAGCTCTGCTTGTTTCTATGCTGTAATAAATGATCATTTCAGTACAATGACACAGAATTCTTTTACATCATTAAGTCTTCACATTCTTTCAAAGACATAATTTAATACAAATTTTTTTCACATATGCAGTCTTCCTATTTGTCTCAAAGAAATTTAAGACTTCAGAAACAAGCTGCACAGGTAGCCTGTACTAGACACCCACTATAATGTCAACCCTACATGTCTTCTCTTTAATCCTTACCCATAAGCTCTAGGCTGGCTCATCATTCATCCCCAGGCAGAGCTCAGTGCATTCCAGCTCTTCTCTCCTATAAAGAGCTATGTCTTTCCAGCTTGTCTTCCCTGAAAAGCCTGTATCTCTCCATTGCAGCACTCCAGTCAAGGGTGCCATGCCACTGTGTCTTTGTGATCCCAAAATGATCATAACCCTGCAGCTGCACGCAGATCTCTAATTAATGTTCATGCTTCATGTGTGAGCATTAGTGTACAAGTATATCACTAATAGCAACATTTATTGTACCGTCTTCACCAACTTACAAAACTCCAACTCACCTTCACAGTAAACAGATAAGACTCACACTTGATTTTTACTGGCGTTGCCAAAGCACCATTTTTTGTCCTAGAAGTGCTTTACATTTCTATTGTATTTTATCTCCACGTGTAAACCTATTTGGTTCAAAACTCATGTTAACCTTGTTTTGCATTCCTTTCCATGCAAAGGTATTTAAGTGTAAGTAGCATACAGCAAAGAAGGGCCAATTCTAGTACCAAGACAACTCGAAAAGGTAAGATGTGACAGAGAACTCCGATGTTTTAGAAAGGTATGGCACCATCTAAAAAACCCTCAAATTTTGCTTTTACAGAGGCAAAATAAAGGGATTGTCTCTATCTTCTATCGCTGAAAACTGTCAGTCACATGTCAAATGAAAACAAGCAAAGACTTCTTAGGCCTCTAACTATAAAACAGACAGGATAACCATACACATACCAAATGCCACTTTTAGTAATTTTGCTCCTTAATGCATTTCAACTGACTCCATGTTGCTTGTAGATTAATCTGAATTTACTGGTATAAAAAGATACAAATGAACCATAGTCTTATTCATTGTTCTTTTTATTCATGTGTGGTCCTTTTAAAAGACTGAACCTTCTGGGAAGGATGTTGAAGCATTTTCCGTCTTCATAACAGGACACTATCCTTGACAGTTTTGTCCCAAAATCTCAACATCAGGTTGCCTTACCATCCTTCTTGTTCTGGATACTATGTGACATGGCCTTACGTGGAAATATTCTCCGCTATTATTTGGAGAGAAGGCTGCATCCATTTCCCTGAGTTTGGGTTTAGGTATTGTGATATTGTGTTGCTCATTAATTAGTTGTTAGGCAGCTTGCTATTGTTGTCTCTGTGTAGGCGTGAAGGCAGTGCTCATAAAGAAATACAGTTTGTTCCAAGCTTAGCTATCCATCTTAGCAACCAAAGCCTGTAATCACACTTCTCATTTTGAGGTCTCATTGTGTGATTTTTCAGGAATTAGAGCTGCACCTTCAGACCTCTCTGTGGTCTGGTTTAAGCTGTCTGTGGGATTACATATCTTCTGGTGAAATCCTGACTGCTGACAATAGGTATATTCAAACAGAAAAGAAATATCATCTGCCTCAGGAATTAATCCCATGTGAATTCAAAAGACAGCTTTCTTTGAGCCTCTCAATCAGCAAGTCATGTAGGAGAGAATTCAGACATCACTAAGTAAACATGATGACTTGTTCTGTGCTAAAAAGATTTATGCCAAATATTCAATATACAATGAAATAAATCTTTACATAAATAATAAAAAAATGGTTGGTTGGACTGATTTAGATACTTTTAACCAGAATCTTTCCCAGAAAGGAAAGTGAGCTGCATATTATGTAGTTTTATAACATCACTTAGATATAAGATCTATCTATGCCTTTTGGAAGCATCTGGAAAAGCAGAGGAATTGGAGGAAAGTCAGAAACAAGCCATATGTTGCTTTTTTCTCAGGTTAGACTCCATTGATGCTAAAGCAAAGAGCAGCAGACAATAGCCAGAGCACTTTCATTTAAAGCAGTGTGTATATTTCCCCCTACACAGTTGCGAAGTTTCACTGGGGAGGAAGAGGGTGGTTCTTCAAGGAACTGAGAGAAAGAATGGGATCACCAAGAGTTCCTAGAGACTTCAGTTTCAAAAACAAACAAAAAAAAATATCAGTCATCTAAAAAACCTTTCTTGCATATTCTTTTTTATTGATACTTGTGTTTGCTTCATATTCTAGGACAGCATTTTGTTTCCTACTGGCCTTCAGACTGTTCTGGAGAAGAAGACAGAAGGCCAAAAGATCACCAGAATATTTCTGCTTCTAATGAAAAATTACAATTTCTTCTCAAGTATCAGACAAGTAATAAGAAAACGCGCATCACCAATTCAGTTTATTTTTTCTCTGGAAGAGCCTGGCATTTCTATCTCAGAAACATAAAATGTGCATGCGTGCATGACTGCAGTGATACTACATTTAATAGAATCATAGCGAATAGAGTTGAAATATTGGTGGATTAAACTGCATAGTTTCATTATCCTTAAGTTTACCTATCAGAGAAATAAAAATTTGAAAAATAATAAATGTCATAAAAAAGAAGTAATTTATGGCAAAATTTTGCCATATAAGTAGCTGGATTACAGTTGTTTGACACCTGTAATGATTCATGGCCATATCTAGTGGAATACAACCATGCTGACCCAGTATATCATACCATCTAGAAAGAAAAAGAGGATACATGAAGATGACACTTGAATTTATTTTGAGTGAGGGCTTCTGGATTCCAGCAATGGAGAACTATATTTACCATAAGTCTAAACTTGCCCAAGCATAATTTAAGGTATAGTGGTCCACAGCTTGTGCCAAAAAATAGTTCTGTACAATATGTATACTTCTTGTAGATAAAATCAACTCTTTCATTGACCAGTTTCCTTTAACCACTGTGATGAACAGATACTTATGAACCAACCATATAGCAGAGTGACTGATGTGTGGATGATTAAGTCACAATACCATAATAAACTAATAAAGTTGGTACACATAATTGATTCTAGACCTTGGCCGCATATTTGGCAAAACAGTAGCAAAAAACTTCCAACTGAGGCAGCAACAGAAGTGACAGAGAATTTGAAGTAAACCAGAGCAGAGCATCATGACATAATATACTTCAAAGTACCTAAGTTTTTAAAATCAGCATAGTTGAATATTCTATTAACCTGACTTCTAGGGTGCAATGCCAATGCTTTTTTCTGAGAGAATAATTCAAAATCATGTTAGAACATATATTTAATGCAAGTACCTTCACTTTCTTTGATCCTCTGTTCTTACATATAGAGTCCCAGGTTCTTACAGGCGTACACAATTCTGGAAGGATATCAGCAGTTCCAAGCATTTCTGGCTAGAATATTAGTAAAATTAGGATAATACGTCCATAGATCAACAACCCACGCTTTTTTGTTTGGTTATGGGGCTTTTTTTATTAAAAAAAAAAAAAAAAGATTAAAATGGTAAGACTTTTTACAGCTGAAACAACTTTGGGTGTACTGTGAACAAATCACATTGTTTTATGCAAAGACAAGCTGAAAAATTTATGAAATGTAAAGCCTAAAATAAGTGCTGAATATGTTGGCTGTTATGTATTGAAATATTTTTAAATTATATAATATTTTCTTTTATATTTTATATGTATCACACAATAGTAATAATAAATCTTGTGAATAATCCATATGTTTATGAGTGTCCATTCTGTGTATGGCTTTGAGTAAAATAAATTCTTCTAAAATGCAGGTAAAATGTTTGCTAGACTTTCCTTTGAGAGATCTTATAGAAAACTACAGCTTTTCAGCATGTTGTTTGGATTGAATTTTCTGACTACTTTCTTAGAAGATTTTTAAATAAATGAAATCTCTCATGTCACCCTTAAAATGGTATAATTTTAATTTCATGAGATGTTAAAGCAAAGGACTGCCAGTGGCTACATGAAAATTAAAATAACCCCCCCAAAATAGGAAATTCCACATTAATTTCTTAGATTTCTTAGTGGGGCAGCACTCCAGAATTAATGAAGACTGGGAGGCCTCCTATAATCCTAGGGTGAAATCGGTGTGCTCAGCTCGCTTCCTGGAATGTCTGTACACCGATGCGCGCAGCATGGGAAATAAGCAGGAGGAGTTGGAAACCTGTGTTAAGTCAGGAGACTATGATCTGGTGGCAATTACAGAGACGTGGTGGGACAGCTCACATGACTGGAATATAGTCACGGAGGGCTATGTCCTTTTCAGGAAAGACAGGGCAGCCAGGCGGGGTGGTGGGGTTGCTCTTTTATGTGTGGGAGCAACTACAATGCACCGAGTTCTGTCCAGGGACAGATGACGAGCGAGTTGAGAGTCTGTGGATGAGAATTAAGGGGCAGGCTGTCAGAGGCGATACTGTTGTAGGTGTCTGTTACAGACCACCAGATCAGGGTGAGGAGGTTGACGAGGCCTTCTACAGGCAGCTGAGAGCGGCCTCAGAGTCACAGGCGGTGGTTGTCGTGGGGGATTTTAACTTCCCTGATGTTTGCTGGAAGGACCACTCAGCAACCCAGCCACAGTCCAGGAGGTTCCTCCAGTGTATGGATGATAACTTCCTTCTGCAAATGGTGGATGAGCCAACCAGGAGAGGAGCGCTGCTGGATCTCATCCTCACTAACAAGGAGGGTCTGGTTGAAGCAGTAAGGGTTGAGGGCTGCCTTGGTTGCAGCGACCACGAGATGGTGGAGTTCAGGACCTTGTGTGGTAGGACTAGTAGAGTAGCAAGTAGAATTGCAACCCTGGACTTTAGCAGGGCAAACTTTGGCCTTTTCAAGCAATTGCTAGGGGAAATCCCATGGGCAAGGCTGTTTGAAGGTAAAGGGGCCCAAGACAGTTGGTTGGCATTCAAGGATTGCTTTTTCCGAGCTCAAGATGGGAGCATCCCGACACGTAGGAAGTCAAGGAAGAGGGCCAGGAGACCTGCGTGGCTAAATAGGGAATTGCTGGGTATGCTCAAGTGGAAGAGGAGAGTTTACAGGTCATGGAAGGAGGGGCTGGCCACTTGGGAGGAATATAAGGCTGCTGCTAGAGGATGTAGGAAGGCAGCTAGGAGGACTAAGGCCTCCTTAGAATTAAACCTGGCAAGAAGAGTTAAGGACAGCAAAAAGAGCTTTTTCAAATACATGGCAGACAAAACTAACACCAGAGGCAATGTAGGCCCACTGATGAATGGGATGGGTGCCCTGGTGACAGAAGATACAGAGATGGCAGAGTTACTGAATGCCTTCTTTGTCTCTGTCTACTCTGCTGCAGGCAGTCCTGAAGAGCCCTGTACCCCTGAGACCTTAGAGGAAGTCAGGTCGATGGAGCGGTTTGCCTTAGTCGATGAGGAATGGGTTAGAGACCAGTTGAGCAATCTGGACATCCATAAATCCATGGGTCCAGATGGGATGCACCCGCGGGTGCTGAGGGAACTGGCGGAAGTCATTGCTAGACCACTCTCCATCATCTTTACCAAGTCTTGGGAAACAGGAGAGGTGCCTGAGGACTGGAGGAAAGCAAATGTCACTCCAGTCTTCAAAAAGGGCAAGAAGGAGGACCCGGGTAACTATAGACCGGTCAGCCTCACCTCCATCCCTGGGAAAGTGATGGAACACCTTATCCTTGGTGCCATCTTAAGGCATATCAAGGATAAGAGGGTTATGAGGGGCAGTCAACATGGCTTCACCAAGGGGAAATCATGTTTGACCAATCTCTTAGCCTTTTATGAGGAAATAACACGGTGGATGGATGATGGCAGAGCGGTGGATGTGGTCTACCTTGACTTCAGCAACGCATTTGACACAGTCTCCCACAGCATCCTCACAGCTAAATTGAGGAAGCGTGGACTGGATGATCAGGTAGTGAGGTGGACTGCGAACTGGCTGAAGGAGAGAAGCCAGAGAGTTGTAGTCTATGGGGCTGAGTCTAGTTGGAGGCCTGTAACTAGTGGAGTGCCTCAAGGGTCAGTACTGGGACCGGTATTATTTAATATATTCATCAACGATTTAGATGAGGGAATTGAGTGTACTATCAGCAAGTGTGCTGATGACACTAAGCTGGGAGGAGTGGCTGACATGCCAGAAGGCTGTGCTGCCATCCAGAGAGACCTGGACAGGCTGGAGAGTTGGGCAGGGAATAACTTGATGAAATATAACAAGGGAAAGTGTAGAGTCCTGCATCTGGGCAGGAACAACCCCACGTTCCAGTATAGGTTGGGAAACGACCTGTTAGAGAGCAGTGTAGGGGAGAGGGACCTGGGGGGCCTAGTGGACGACAGGATGACCATGAGCCAGCACTGTGCCCTTGTGGCTCAGAAGGCCAATGGCATCCTGGGGTGTATTAGAAGGGGGGTGGTTAGTAGGTCGAGAGAAGTCCTCCTTCCCCTCTACTCTGCCCTGGTGAGACCCCATCTGGAATATTGTGTCCAGTTCTGGGCCCCTCAGTTCAAGAAGGACAGGGACCTGCTGGAGAGAGTCCAGCGCAGGGCAACAAAGATGATTAAGGGAGTGGAGTGTCTCCCTTATGAGGAAAGACTGAGGGAGCTGGGTCTCTATAGTTTGGATAAGAGGAAACTGAGGGGTGACCTTATAAGTGTCTATAAATATATAAAGGGGGAGTGTCACAAGGATGGAGCCAGGCTCTACTCAGTGGCAAGCAATGATAGGACAAGGGGTAATGGGTACAAACTGGAACACAAGAGGTTCCACTTAAACTTGAGAAGAAACTTCTTCTCAGTGAGGGTGACGGAACACTGGAACAGGCTGCCCAGGGAGGTTGTGGAGTCTCCTTCCCTGGTGACATTCAAAACCCGCCTGGACACATTCCTGTGTAACAATATCTAGGTGTTCCTGCTCCGGCAGGGGGATTGGACTAGATGATCTTTCGAGGTCCCTTCCAATCTCTAGCATACTGTGATACTGTGATTTCCATTAAGCCACAGCCCTACTAGTTTTGCCATTAATGTCGTGTATTTTTGTGGGAAATTTGATCCCAAAATTTAGACCAGAAGAATGTGGTCTGCCTCTTCTACTGATATTATAAAAGGCACATTCTTAAATTAAGAAAATAAATATAGTTAATGAAATCAATGTTTTAAAGATATCAGTGTTCTAAAAATAAAATGTACTTTATTGTAACCCAAAGCTGTATTATAATACAACCCTTGTCATGTGTTTTTATGTCTTCCTGATAAGAAAATATAATTAAAACCCCCCTCTTTCCATATGTTAACTAGAGAATCTTTAGGTAATATTTATTATAAAATTATTTTCTTTTAAGAGCACATAATACAAAAGTCTGTGTGCCACTGATGAAGCGGTTTTAACACCATAAGAACTGGCATAAAAAGAGAGACAACAGTGCAGGAATGATCTCTCAGAAGAGATACTACAGGAGATCCTACATCTCTACTCTGCACATTTTTAAGATCTAAAGCAGTGGTATCATATACTTAGAGAGAAAACTTTGTTTCTTCAATTTGGTTTATTTCCACAAGCCCACTCAACCATAAAAAGATCCTCATTTTAAAAAAAAAAAAAAAAAGTAGAATATTGGTGGAAAGGGAAATTCCCTTGCTTTCAAATACAAATATACTAGCTTTTGGCAAAATGTTTCTGAAGTGTCAACCCTTTTTTATCATATATAGATATATAAAGAGTGGGGTGTTTGGTAGGAGGAAGGCTGGACTTTTTAGGAACGTCCATTAAGAGAGTGCATACAAATTGAGTGTAATTTCAACTATTTGGTGGACTAAGATCCAAATATCTGTCTAGAGAGAAAGTCTGTCAGAAAATATAGTATAAATGGGGACCTTCCCTATGGACATAGTACTCTGTCCCTGAAGAAGCATAGATAAACAGTTTACACTGCAAAGTTAGAAGAGGTGAAACCTTGGACAATTCTGACAAACTGAATTCACACAGCATTGGTGATGCTTTAAGTTTCTTAAGAAGTGTAAAAAAGAAACGTTTCATGCTGACTTTATTACTTTGGACAGGCAATAGATTCTTTAAGAGCTCTACATCTTGGTTACTTCTGCTTGTTTTGTGTTTATCATTTATGTCCCTTCCAAAAATAATTTTGACCAGCACTCATCTGATTAAGGTGTAAGTCACTTCCTCATCACACATAGTATTTATTTCAAAGAGTATGCTTTTTTTTTGTAGAAAAGACTATAAATACATACAATGCTATATATTTTTATTTAATTCAGATTTATGTAAACATAATGCTTAACGGACTTCCACATTAATTCTCTGTAAGTAGAATGTATAAAATAGCTATGTTTTGATTTTTTACGTTAAACTTCAAAACTGTTTTGAATCCCAGTGATTTGAATTAATGGCACCAATTATAGCACTTCAAGCTATTCTATTTCTGTCTTTTCCCACATAGAAAACAAAAAATTACAGAACAAAACAAAATAAGATTGACGCTATACCCTTCTTTGAGATGCTGCCAATAATATTGCATTTGATAACCTTCTCTTCTAGGTCAAGGTAATGGTAATATTAATATACGAAAACAAATCTCAGTCAGTGTATGCTCTTTGGGACAGTAGGAAATATAATAATAACAGTGTAATTTTTGCCTTTGTGACTGAAACAAATTAGCCTGAGTGAAAGTTCCCTTAAGATTAGTCATCATGTTATTGCAAGGAACAACAATGAAAAGAACATGTACTAGTTTGCAGTCTCTCAAGATGTCTGCACTGTTTAACCATCAAAAGTTAAACTTATGTTTTTCTGGAATCTTTAACTGTGGCATCCTCTGGCTTATATTCATCAGACCTTTGTTAACATATTTAGGAGTTTTCTTATTTAATTTCACTGTGAGTGGACATATTATTAAATCATAGAATCATAGAATCGTTAGGGTTGGAAAGGACCTTAAGATCATCTAGTTCCAACCCCCCTGCTGCGGGCAGGGACACCTTATGCTAAATCATATCACCCAAGGCCTCGTCCAACGTGGCCTTGAACACTGCCAGGGATGGAGCATTCACAACTTCCATGGGCAACCCATTCCAGTGCCTCACCACGCTAACAGGAAAGAATTTCCTCCTTATATCCAACCTAAACTTCCCCTGTTTAAGTTTTAACCTGTTACCCCTTGTCCTGTCACTACAGTCCCTAATGAAGAGTCCCTCTCCAGCATCCCTATAGGCCCCCTCTAGATAGTGGAAGGCTGCTATGAGGTCTCCACACAGCCTTCTCTTCTCCAGGCTGAACAGCCCCAACTTTCTCAGCCTGTCTTCATACAGGAGGTGCTCCAGTCCCCTGATCATCCTCGTGGCCCTTCTCTGGACTTGTTCCAACAGTTCCATGTCCTTTTTATGTTGAGGACAGCAGAACTGCACACAATACTCCAGGTAAGGTCTCACAAGAGCAGAGTAAAGGGGCAGGATCACCTCCTTCGACCTGCTGGTCACACTCCTTTTGATGCAGCCCAGGATACGGTTGGCTTTCTGGGCTGCTAGCGCACACTGAAACTGACTCATGTTCATTGACCAACATCCCCAAGTCCTTCTCCACAGGACTGCTTTGAATCTCTTCTCTGCCCAACCTGGAGCTGTGCCTAGGATTGCTCCAACCCACGTGTAGGACCTTGCACTTGGCATGGTTAAACTTCATGAGGTTGGCATCAGCCCACCTCACAAGTGGTCAAGGTCCCTCTGGATGGCATTCCTTCCCTCCAGCGTATCAACCAAACCACACAGCTTGGTGTCATCGGCAAACTTGCTGAGGGTGCACTCAATCCCACTGTCCATGTCAACAGCAAAGTTGTTAAACAAGACCGGTGCCTACACCGATCCCTGAGGGATGCCACTCGTTACTGGTCTCCAGCCAGACATTGAGCCATTGACCACAACTCTTTGTGTGCGGCCATCCAGCCAGTTCTTTATTCACTGAGTGGTCCATCCATCAAATTGATGTTGCTCCAATTTAGAGACAAGGATGTTGTGTGGGACAGTGTCGAATGCTTTGCACAAGTCCAGGTAGATGACATCAACTGCTCTACCCCTGTCCACCAGTTCTGTAGCCCCATCATAGAAGGTCACCAAATTGGTCAGGCAGGATTTCCCCTTGGTGAAGCCATGCTGGCTGTCACCAAGCACCTTGTTGATTTTCATGTGCCTTAGCATGCCTTCCAGGAGAATCTGCTCCAAGATTTTGCCAGGCACAGAGGTGAGACTGACTGGTCTGTAATTCCCCGGGTCATCCATTTTCCCCTTCTTGAAAATGGGGGTTATATTTCCCTTTTTCCAGTCATTGGGAACTTCGCCTGACTGCCATGATTTCTCAAATATGATGGCCAGCGGCTTCGCAACTGTCCCTTTCAGTGTAGAGTCCCCTACTACTACAACCCGCCGCTTTTTCCTAGCAGCACCAGTAGAGATCTTCTTTACCACGGCATCAGCCGGCTGTTTCTGGCTCGAGTGCGCTTCCTCATTAGCCCCCTGCAGGACAACAAAGCGGTTCTGCGTGGGGACAGGGGATTTACGGGGAAGTCCCTTGCTTTTGGTTGTTCTTTTCCTTCTTTTTTTTTTTGTTGTTTTTTTTTTTTTGTCACTAATTCCCAGCTTCCCGGGTTAACGGCCTCCTTCTTTCCTCCATGAGGTAGAGGTGAAGCTCGAGGCCCCTGCACAGTTTGGGCCGGGAGCAAGCATTCCTGCTTCCTCTCAGCTTCCCTGACATCTCGCAGCCTATTAACAGCATCCCGCAGCCCAGCCACCTGCTGCAGGAGCACCTCCACCAGGGAGCACCGAGTGCAGCCCGGCCCATTGTGCACCCTCCCCTCACCAGACCAGTGCAGGCACTCTCTACACCCCGAGCTCTGCACTGCAGCCTCCCCTCTCACCGGCTCTGTCTGGGTGCCTACGCTGGCCACCGCCGGGGCAGCCAGAGCAGAGCTCCCAGACCGGGCCCTGATCATACGACGAGTTCTCCCCTGCCCGCGCAAACTGCCTCTACCCGCCCTGCTCGCCGCGCTCCCTGGGGCAGGTTTTTACCCAGTCAGGGCTGGTGCCGCCCCTCCTGGCTCCGTCCCCTGTTAGTCCCTGCTCGCCAGCAGAGCTGCCGGCTCCTGGGCAGGTCCTGTCGAGGACTTGAGGCTCCCTCGGTGGCTGTTGTCGCTCTGAGTTGAGGCTGATCTCCCCCCGCTCCGGTGTTGAAGGGGTCCTTTCTCGAGCTACTCACCTCAGCAATTGACCCGATTATTGAATAATGAACATGTTTCTCTTCTTGAACAGCAAGTTGTTGTTCACTCTAAGTTAACATTACCCTAGAAGTAATAGTGCAAAAATAATTAGGTTATTAATTTAACAAAGTCTTCATTTTAAATGCAATCTGTTTCAGTTTCAAGAATAAAGCTATAGACCTGAAAAAAAAAAATAACATGAGAAAAATACTGTCATAAATCGCAGCAGATATAGATGCCAGTGGCTTTATATGACCAAAATTTTATTTTTATTAACATTTCAAAATAAAGAAGTTTACAAGTCAGTACAGCGTTATAATGAAGTTTATAGTTTGGTGTTTGATACATCACCATACCTAGAGGTATGATAGACTGCAGATTAAACACACTGGTTATTTGCAGTAGGAATGGGGAGAAGGATCCATGGATGAATTTGTTGAGGGCTCCATGCTGTGACTTATGCATTAACCATGAAGCATCATGCTTATGCAAATGTGTAGCATCCCAATTAGGCATACAGCATAGAACATTGGGAATAATGCTATGAGCTAGTTGGCCTCTGAAATATGATCCTTGGCCAACTTTTCAAAGGCAAAGTGCCTGAGATGCCTTTTTACTTTTGAAAAAAATGTGTACTACTGTCTTCTAGTGTTTATTTCATGCCCTCAACTTTTAAATAAAGCTTTATCCCAGTTGGCATGATTTTTTTGTAGTTACTGAATTTATGCTGTGAATATTCTGAATCACTGACAAGAAAATATAATGTTCATTCAGATCACAGACATGCTGAGAATATTGAGAATCCTTTAATATTTGAAGAATTTTTGCTGCATGTTTTGAGCATTTCGCCTTCTGAAAATATTCAGGTTGGATTTGGCACTTTCTTTTTGCTACAACGTGATTAATCAAAACAGTCTGATTTACATTATAAAAATTCAATGTCTTAAATGCAAATATTCAGACTATTAAGCATTCCACTTTAGAATGCAAGGTTTCTTTATATAGATTAATTCATAATTTTGTCCAGAAATTACCCTTACAAAATTACCAGTGTGTGTTCACTTCTTCCATTGATGTTTGCCTTCACATTTATTAGTAGGGCTGGGTAAAAAAATAAACAATAATTACTTACCTTTTTAAAGCTGCCGTATAGAGAAAGAAATTAGCATTTACATTCAAAGTCACTAGTGGCACAGTAAAAAAGTAAACCAGCAAGGGTTAAATTCCAGAATTTTGAAGTGTACATAATAATTTCTACTCCATACTTTAACATAGATGTTCAATGAGCTAAAAATACTAAAACTGATTTTTTATTTTGCTAAGGTCAGCATTTGTTTATAAAAAGCTTTTGCTATAATTAGGAAAGGGAAATAAAAATGAATTCTCAGTTGAAGTGACCACTTTTGCTCATACCTGAACATCAAGTTTTTCTAGAATGATGATTGTAGGCAGGTCTAAACAGATAAAAGCTAAACCAGCTAACAGACAAGTCCTATACTATTTTTTTTTTAGTTTAAAACATGTAAATATTTTTCAGGTTCTGAATTTTACCTAAACAACCATGTCAAACATCCGGCTTTTCTGTTTGTTTCTTCATATGCCAAACACTTATCTTCTCTAGAAGATTCAAATTAATCAGGGCATCACCAAGGACACAAGCTCCTTATATATGTGTTTTCACTTACAGACTGTATGCTTGATTTGGAGAAAAAATAACAGAGAAAAAGTATAGAAAAAATATTTTGAATCTCAATGCACCTTATTGCATGTCGAGTATTTGAGGAAACAGATGTATTTTTTCAGAACATTCTTTAAATAAGAGAAAAAATAGTGCTTATGAGGTTGATTGCCTGAATGGAACTACAGATGAAGAAGGAATGTACACAGTGCCATCACAGAGTAAAACAGAGATGTAATTTTTAAAAGACCTTGTACAAGTATCCCCTCCATCCCTTCAGAAAATCTTAAAAAAAAAATTAATGAAAAGAATTCTTTTTATCTTTGCCTTTTTGTGATTTTTAGTCAGTTTCATAAAAGGAGTATCTTTTGTAGACAAGTGGTTCTGCCTATGACAAACAATACTACTTCTTTTGGAAAAGAATCATTTCTTATTGAGAGCATGTGATATCATTAGGTGTCATTGGCTATGTGCACACTGCTCAGTAGTATCAAGACCTGAATCTACTTAATATTTATAGTGCTTTATAAACATTCTGAAACCTTTCATTTTCTTATTTACATGTACTTCAATCAACTGTCTTCTGCTGTGACCATTATTGCAGTGACCAAAATCTGTTTCTACATATCTTCCCATTTAAGCTTTTGGTGAAGAAAAATACTCTCTTGCTTCCTCTAGGATCTGAAGGCAGTGAGCGTGTGCTTATGGCAGTCAGGAACTCGGGCTTTTGGTGCAGGTCTGGATATTGTGAGGGAAGAAACCCTGGTACAACCAGAGGAAACAATTTATGAAATCATCTCTAGCTGCAGATGTGGGCTGCCTGGAGCAGGTTGTGCTTTCAACATCTGTGGAGAGCAATAGGGCAAAACAGTGAATTCCACAAAGACAATCATCATCTGTAAATTAGCAGACTGTAATATTAAATTTCCGCTGTGCAGAGTAAATCATACTTTCATCTTGAATTTGCAGGATAAGCAAGGAATGTCATGTTTTGAAATCCCTTGAATAACTTTTAGCAGCTCTAGGGAAAGAATTAAATTTTAATTGAACAAAGCAATTTTAAAATAGTGTAGTAAGAATATAAGGAATAATTACCATGTTAAAAAAAAAAAACTTATGCTTTCAGAACACAGAATAAAGAAACTCTCTGGCTTCACAGGCCTGACACTTATTTAACTGATAAGGTTAAAATTAAGATCAAAATGCACTAACCTAAATAATAAAATGAAAATAATTATTGAGCATCTTGGTTTTCTTGGGTAACATTTTGATCTTCACTATTTGAATCAGTAAATACTCAGTATCTATGCTAAATATGGCTGGTAGAATATTTAAGGATGAAACATTTTTTTTGTTTGTGAAAGAACTAAATGGGCAACTAAAATAACATTAAAAATTACCTTGATGTAAAAATATTTTATCTCTTCTTTTAATAAAGTATAAATAGAAAATGTGATAAAAATGTATTTTTGCTGCCCCAGAAACTCTGCAAAATATGTTAGTCTTTGAACAGGCATAATCATTACAGAATATTATAAATTTGGGTTTGTGAACAAGTAAACAATATTTGAAAAAAAGAAAAATATATCTTTTGAATCAATCTGAATTGCTTTATTTTACTGCTAATGTGGAAAGCCTCTTTTCTTCTTTCTTATCTTAGAAAACTAATTTCAAAATATAAACATTTCCAAACTGAAGAATAGCAGCAGTAGGACTTCTGCTAAAAGACTTAGTGCTATTGTTATTTTAGTAATTTAGTAGATGGCTCTTATCTCCCAGGAAGTGTACACTGAGCTGAACAGTTGCAATGACTTACGTGTGAACTTGGAAGCCAAGAGGATTCCTTTTAGTCGTCTGTGCCCTCACATTGTTTTATACACATTGAAAATTTATATAAAGCTGTGCTGTGTAATTTATGGATTTTTTAAAAAGATAACAAGGGAACATAAACTCATCTACAGTAATATAAATCTACTAAGACTTCACTAAACTGTATTATGATGGAAAGTTAGCATTACTGCTTCTGCACACTCATGGGTGCAAAGATCAAAGCTCAAAATTATTAAAATTGGTAAGCATATCAAATTATAAGATTATAATGAAAAGGATTTTCTTTGCTTAAGGTTTTGGGAGAATTTAGAGAAGAGACTACTTATTTCCATTTGGTTTGGGGGAGACCTGATAGCTCAGAAAAGTTGTATGTCATCTTACATAGCTTATGTTTTTATCTTTTCCTGAATGCTCATGCATCTTCTTGAACTCTTTTCAGGTCACATGGCAAAGCATCTTGGCCCCTCTGAAAATGTATACGAAGTATATATTTTTTCCTTAAATCTTACCATTTAATGTTGCTGACACTATTTTTAATTATTCTTCCCATAAAAACGTAACAAAACCCCACAAAAAACCCCAAAACCTCAATAAAACCAAATAAAACAAATTAAATAAAATAAAACAAAATAAAATAAAATGAAATAAAATAAAAAGTCCTGCAGCCTTAATACTGATATACTGGCTAATCACTCATAGTTGCATATTTGAAAGTCGCCGTTTAATAAACAGGAGAAACTACTGATCAATATGGTCTGAAGTCAGTGGTTTCCTCAAAAAAACCTATTCACGATGATTTACATGTAAGTATTCATTCTTACTCCTTCACTTTATGTTGATGAACTTTACTGTTCATAAACTGGGTCCAGAAGAGGGAGATGTCTACAGATGTCAAAACATGTGCAGCCTGTCTTGTGGCTTTGCAAATGGTCAGGTATATGTTTTTTTGTCCTTCTTCTTTTGAAGGTAATTTTAAACAAGCAAAAAGTACTTTGTTACTAAACCAATGAAGGGTTCATTTCCTTTCTATATGTTTCTTATTGGGTGGGGTGGTGTCGTTCTTTGTCCACATTTGTTGCTATGGAGTTATATACATGAATTCAGTAGATGAATTAAGTTATGCCACAAACATAGCAAAGCTAAAGGAAGCAAGAGCGTGCATGCTGCCCATGCTTGATAAATCGTAGGTCCATCTACTTCAGTTACCTTTTGTTAACATTTGCCAAATGGAATACTTTAAGAACAAGGCTAATAAATATTGATGCCCTCTCAGAACTGTTGTCCCAATATCAGCTGTTGAGAATCAGGGACTCAACTCCCTGTCTTTGGAATTCCTACACCTAGATCAACTTTTTCTGGTTTGCAAAAAGACCTGTCAGATTCTACATTCTTCTCATAATTGCAACTTTTTTGGACAGCTCTCCTTCATGTATTTTTTTAATGCAAAGTCTGAGTTGTTATCTCCTAGACTTATATCATTAAATGCTTCACTTATGTTCTGTTTATGATTTCATTGTCCTCATAATATTTTTACAATCTACAGATGTTGCATACAACAATCACAGAATCGTAAAATCACAGAATGGTTTGTGTTGGAAGGGACCTTAAAGATTGCCTGGTTCCAAACCTTCTGCCATGGGCATGAACACCTTCCACTGGGCCAGGTTGCTCAAAGCCCCATCCAACATGGCCTTGAACACTGACAAGGATGGGGCGTCTACAACTTCTCTGGGCAACCTGTTCCAGTGCCTCATAACCCTTACAGTAAATGCCCTTTTCCTAATGCATAATCTAAATACTCCCAGAATAGCTTAGGTGTAAAGTCGGTTCTTCATTTACAATTAGTTTCTTAAATACTTAATTAAAAGGTTCTTAATGGATTTAGTCAGGACTAAGTTTATATTTTAAACCAAACTATCATGTATCCTAAACTAAGTGTTTCAGAAAATCCTATGCTTATTTTACTAATGAAATTATCAATAATGATTCTTTGTAACTGGCAAGTTTTGTATTTTAGGAAAAAATAACTGATTTTTAATTTCTATTATTTTTTGTTTATTTGTCTGTTTTGTTGTTTTTTTTTAAGTAAGCTATACTGAGAAGTAGAATATTTCTTCAGTAATACTTTGGTAATGTATTTATGCAATGTAACTTTGGGTTTAATTTGATAAAAGGTGTCTAATATCAGCAGGTTATGCATAGTTAATCAAGAAAAATTGGTGTCTTCTAAAGGCAACTCTTCTCATGCAAAAATAGATTCCACAGACTAGTTCAGTTAATAACAGAAGACATACTAGTTTCCTTCTATTGATTATAGAATCAAGTGAGAAAACTGTCGCTGAACTAACTTTTCAACAACTAAAGGTTGATATGGGTCTCATTCCTAATGTCAGATATAGCTATGGACTTAGAAACTTCAGTGCTTAACTGCACAGCTTAACCTAAACCTGGGTACCAGTAGGATGCCTCAGAACAGTTAGACACTGAAGAATGAATAGAGGAATAAACAGCTAACAAAATGTCTAATGCTGATAGTGCTCCACATAGAGCTTCCTAGAGTTAGTCAGTGATCATACAAAAGAATTCAAATCCTGAAAAGGAAACACTGCATGTGTAAATCTCAGAAGACATCAGTAAACTGATTGATCTACTTTGAACTTTCTCCTGTCCTGGGTTCAGCAGTAGCAGTCATGTTTCTCTTTCTTGGTAGCTGGAGCAGTGCAGTGTTTTGACTTTAGGCCTGGGAACAGAGCTGATAGCAATGTTTTGGTTTGGCCAAGGACTTTGTGAGCCTCATGCTCTGCCAGGGAGGAGGGGAAGCCAGGAGGAAGCAGAGACAGGACACCTGACCCAAACTGACCAAAGAGGTATTCCATACCACAGCACGTCATGCCCAGGATGTAACTGGGAGTTAGCCGGAAGGGCTGGGAGACTGCAGGGTTGGAGGAGGTATGGGTCAGAGCTTGGTTGGGCTTGGGGGGTGAGCTATCGGTTGGCTGGTGGTGAGGTGATGTATTCTCTTCCCTTTTTATTTCCTTTATCATTGTTATTATTGGTGGTAGCAGTAGTGATTTGTGTTATACCTTAGTTACTAAACTGTTCTTATCTCAACCTGTGGGAGTTGCATTCTTTTTGACTCTCCTCTCCGTCCCTCCGGGAGCAGGCGGAGGGCAAGAAGGGGCGGAAGTGAGTGAACGAATTGCCTGACTGAGTTTAAACCATGACATCTCCTTAAACTAACCCTAATAATTTTGTTTTTTAAGAGATGAGCTCATTTCTTTGTTTTTCCAAAAAGAAGTTTAGAGGTGCAGATTATCATCTGTACCACCTGTAGTAAGAAATTCTTAAAGTCCTCTAGCAACAGCCACCAGCTAGGAAAAGAAGAGTCAAATTCAGCTCCTTTATGTACTTTTCCCCCTTCATTCAGAGCATACAGCTTTTTTTTTTGCTGTTTCTTTTTCCTTCATAGCCAGTGATCAATGATCTGTTTGATACAATTTGCATAATACCAAGACATCTGTATTAGTAGAGAATATTGTAACCCAAGATAGTGCTAACTCCATATGCCCATAACTTGTATTACTAGTTATTTCACTGAAGATAATTTTTTTGTTGCTGCAGAGTCCAAAAGAAAAAGGACAAAAATGAGGACGCTGGCCAGGGTGCTAAACAGACCACTTATGGAATACTAGTGACAAGGCTTGCAGACATAATTTATTTCTCAAGAGACTGTAGACCATAACTCTGCTTATCAGAAAAAGAGTAATAGTTGTTTCAAAACAAAGTCTGCCTTTCTTTCAAGAAATCCTGCCCTCATTCTCTCTTTCATGTAGCTTCCCCTTACTAAATAAATACATCAGCACCTTTACTTTTGTGGTTATGTCATAGCTGTAAAGAAAGCTACTGTAGAGGGATAGCTGGCTGTTTGGGATTACAAACTACAGCTGCCTCCTTATTCTGACCAGAGGTCTTCTGCACCACTAGACAGACTACTTATTGTGGGCCCTGATAGTGCTGTTTCTCAGAGGTCTTTCTGTTTTAGTCTAGTGTCAAATACTTGTAACAGACTGTGGAACAGTGGATGCATTCATTTAAGTATGCCTCACTGCACTGACATTTCCATTTTTGCATATATTTTATGCTGTTACTTATGTTGCTTATTGAAAGATGAGTAAGCTTCTTCGTTCTATCTGAAATTATTAGTATCCATAATTTATTCAAATAGGATCATTCACTGTCACTCTGTTCATTTATTTCACTTTTTTAGAACCCAGCCCTGAAGATAAAATTTCTTAGTTTGAAGTCAAATCCTTCTTATCTGGGACCAGATTTTGCTACTTCTATTTAGGTTACCTTGGTTCTTGTCATCTCACCATCTTCTACTAATGGAAGGATTAAAAAAAACTATGATGTCTTAATAAAAAGGTTTTCTACCAAAAGAATACACTGGCCATAATTAACAATTAAAATAGTGCAAGGATTTTTCTGTTTAAAATCTGTTTTCCAGCCTCCAAAGTTATTTCTAGCCCTATTCAATAAAACCACAAACTAGTAGTAAACATTAACTGACTAAATTTGTAAAAATTATGTAAAATACCACTTGGTGTTTACCCTTTCTTTGCATACATAATTCCAGCCCTCTGGTTTAAAGGTTTTTTTACAAAAGCAATGATACCCAGGATGGTGTGAGTAGAAGACCAACACATTCTTGTAACCAAGATATATTTGAGATGTTTAGCAACATTCTTTTCTGACATATTTTCATAGGTGCTCTGCGTTTGAAATTACTTTCTTAGGTAACTAAAGCACTACAAAATATTCTTGTGACCTTTCAGATGTTCAGTTTACAAAGTCCCTGAAGTGGTGCAGCAATAGCTATGGCTCTGTTACAAATCTTCTTAGCAATTATAATGCTATCTGTGTACACAGTGCATTTGAACTGTTGTCAAATCTGCCTCACAGTTTTCTAGAATGCCCGTTAAATCAGAAATGTTCCACAGTCCTGCAGCTGTTACTTAGATGTGTTTTTTTACTCATGATGTTAAGTTATTTGATTCTTCAAACATTGATTTGGGCCCTTAGGGTTGGACACTGATCTAACCCACACTTGCTGCAAACTGAATTATAGATAAGCTCTTCCCCAAACTGGATGAGAACAGCTTCGATGTTCAAAGAAAACTTGGTGACCCATCCATTTTGAAATGGAGAATTAGCACTCCTTGCATAATACTTCAGGTCCTCTAAGTTGGATAAAGTTATCAACAGAAATATTTGAGCAGGCTGTCTTCTAAACAATTTGGAATTACCTTTCATACAATTTGTCATACAATTAGTAATAGGAACCTTGCTTCAATTCAGAAAATCATACCTTCTATTCTATAGAACAAAACTGTCAGTCATTATAAAGGATACTTTTTATTGTTCTAAGTTTTCAATAACTACAAGTACTTTGGAAAACACAAATAGGAAGGCCTAAAAGAATACTGTAATGGAATATGGTTAACATTCTTAAAATGAAACACCTTGACATATTTACTCATTTATAACGTATTTTAACGTAGTTTATATATTTATTAATATTTTACTACCAATATTCGAAATGGAAACAATATAAAGTGTGTTAACATAGGTGGGAAAGTCAATTTTGGTGCAATATTATTGTACAGATGATTGGACTACATAAACATACACATGAATCATTATCACAATAGTGTTTGATCTAGGAATTAGGAGGTACAATTCTGAGAATTTGACAATAGCCAGAATGATATTTGTCAAGTGTCTCACACTTGTAAGGGTGGTTTCTCAGCTCATGCAAACTCCGTGTCAAACACCTAACAACCAAGTAGTATATCTTACATTTTGTAAAAGTTCTCAAAACTGTGATTCTTTGGAGAGCTTTCAGTTTGAGGGACAAACACCGAACATTAAATTGTATGAGGATAATCACTGTAGAGCTAAAAAAAAAAAAAAAAAAAGTAATCAGGTTGAATTTCTTTTTTATGTTCCCTTTTAGGCCAGATTTATAGCATATCCTTCATATCATTGTGCCATAGTTCTTCCAAAACTACAAGAATCAAGGTGGGGTAATTTTTACAAGACAAAATGTACTGGAGAAGGTAGTTGGATTCTTGCCTTTTTTCTTCAACTACATATTAAGCTATGAATAGATCTACTACAATATGAACAATCTCTGAAGGAGAAAGGAGACAGGGAAAGGAGCTGTTCTGTCACTCTTAGCAACTTCATGACTTCCAGATTAACAATACAGAATGCTAGTTTCCACGCAATTAATTCATTATGTTGGGACTTTTAAACAGAGTTTATATGAAACAAAGAAAAATGCTTAACTTACTGGGACTGGGTAAGTAAATCTTATATGCAAATGGACAATAACATTGAATTTCTGTTGGAAAGAAATATGTGGAGTAACGATTCTGGGCATTCCTTCTGGGTATAAGTTGCCTCATAGAAAATGCTTATCACATAAGCTGTATTTTCACTGTGTAGCAATTCTTGTGTTTCATGAGGAACAGACAATGCTAAAATGAAACTTCATAGCAAAGAACCTGCAGTGTCATCTTAGCACAATCCTAGAAAAAGACTAATGAGCTATGTAGAAGATAACCTGCCATTAGAAGGACCATGCTATGATATCTACATTTTTCCTGGGGCCTAAACACTGAGAGAGTAAACAGTTCAGGGAAAGCTGTATGTTTCATTATTCAGTGTGGATATGAATGACCTTGTTGCACTTGTGTATTCCACCAGTGGGGGAGCAAAGTCTTCAAAAATCAGGACACAATGCAAACATAAAATGGTTTATCCAAGGTCTTTTAAGAAAAGACTTAAACCAAAACATGTGAAAATATGAAATGAATTGTGTCTGCATACATCATGGTGCACTTTTGGCAGATCCTTCCTTCAAGAAAAAAGTCATATGAAAAGTAATGAATTTATGAGTATCTGGATAATAATGTGTTTATCCTGGGGCTGTCATGATCATGGATAGCATGCTGGATTTGTGCATTCTTTCACTGATCTTTGATCACAGAGTCATACTTTTACCCATGGTTTTAAGTAAAGCAACAGCAGTTTAATTAACAGTTAGTTAATTAACCTGCTATACCATGTTGTTGGGCTTCTCATCTAGAAACAAATGAGCACTTCTCAAAGTGAAATGCTCATGGACAGATCTGTTAAGCTATTTTTTTGAAACCATTTTAATAAATCAGAAAAAGGATCCAGTAACTGTACATGTTATATCTATACAAAAAAACCTCATGAACTTTTCTTTTATATATATTTGATTTATTATATTTCTCTAAAGCAATTTAAAAAGCACTGAATTATACTGCCTTACAGGTTCTGAAAGAACTTCAGCAACAAAAAGCAGAGAAGTTGCTGCTGAAATTCATTTCTGTATAGATTTATAGGAAAACTGAAAACTGCTTTGACATCTTTTGCATTCCCTTGCCAGTAAAAAAAAAAAAAAAGGGGGGCAGAAAAAGAAAAAAGAACTTCTATTAAATTTAACAACATTCTTCTCCTCTCCCCCCACTTTAAACCTCATTTATATTTTATAAGCCCCCAGCATCTTGCCACAATAAAACTGTGCATAGTAAGAGAATTCTATAATCATTTAGTAGTTCTTTTTTTACCCTGTTAACTCACTGTGGTATGACCCTACAGTTTAAGATGTTGGTTTAAGTAAGTTTAAGACCTTTGAATAGGTCAACACTTCAAACACTACAGCATGTAGTTCAGACTCAAAGCACTGAACTTGGACAATTAAGGTATGCAATTTTCAGAGGCATTGCTAGATCCACTTGCTGCTAATAGCATTCTTTAAAACTTAGCTCTGCTTAAAAATAGCAACTGGGATATACATCTTTTCAGGAATTGTGGAAAGAAAATATTAATAAATATTAGAAAATGTATAAACTTGTTACACAGCCTAGAATTCAGTACATTCATCCTACTTTGTATTCATTTAGAAGTATTCCATTGTCACTGAGAAGCTTACCCAATGAAGCCAAGGACAAAACTAGTGTTGACTTTGTTTGAGTTGAACCAAACTCTTAAAGAGGAGTTTTTTGTTCTGTGATTTGTTGTTTTTTTTTTTCTAGTTATTATTATTTTTTTTTAAATGTAGGCATCTGTAATGAAAAGGCCTACTTTAGAGTATTTGTCCAGTCCTCTTTTAAAAGGGATGGAGAGAAAAGTAGCCATTTGGAGGAAATGATTCTAATGTAAAAAAAAAAATATTTCCAGTGAACATTTCCTTGCAATTTTTTTTTCAGGGGCTATAACTGCAGTTAGAGTCTTATGTCTGCACCATGGTACTTTCTGTTAGTTGACATGAATCCCTCCATATTGTCACTTTCACTTTAACATCAACATTTTTGCCATCCACTTTAACTGAAGTACAGTATACTTCATTGAAACATTTATAATCAACATAAAAATCTGTATTCTATATGTAAGTATAAATGTAAATGATACCTGTATTCATACTGCTCAAATGCCATTCAAAGGAAGCAAGAGCTTTATCTGAAGAACGTACTGAATACTCCCTTGGGAATTTTGAGCTATATATGTCACCAGTAACCCAATATTGAACTTTCGTATTCATCAACTGAATCTACGCATCAGAGTTAAAAAATATGAAAAGAAAATAATTTACTACAAAAAGAAACCTCAGACATACTTCTGTTGAAAATGTGGAATGTACAGTTTTGAAGGGAGAATCAAGGCAGTGGCTGACCTCTCCATTACCTGCTTCCTATTGTACAGGTGAATAGAGGAAAAATGATAAATTGGCGATTGCAAACAGAGGAGAACTGGGTACTTAAGTTCATAGAGAGGAGGTAAGAGAACAAGAATTCATGGCAGTGTCGTGGTTTAAACCCAGTCAGGTAACTGTCAGGATCTTCTGTACAGATTTCTTCTCAGACATTACTCCGTGAAGAAAACAACTTCTGCTCTCTAGTATTTGAGCTTTTGGTTTTCTCAGTCAGACCACCAACATGTGCAATGAATGTGTGTCATGGTTTAAACCCTAGCCAGACATCTTGTTCACTCACTCCCAGTGAGTGGTGCCGGGCTGAGAGCAATTGAGACCCACCCCCCCCGGGGCTCTCCCCTTCCCCGCTCCCGGAGGAACGGGGAGGAGGATTGAAAGAGTACAACTCCCACGGGTTGAGACAAGAACAGTCCGGCAACCAATGTACAAAACAAATCACCACCGCTACCACCAACGACAACAATGATAAGAGAAAATAACAAGGGAAGAGAATACAATACCACCGGCCAAGAAATGAGTCCGACCCAGAAGCCCGTGTCCTTCCGGGTAACTCCCAGTTACCTCCCACCCCAGGCATGACGTGCTGTGGTATGGAATACCTCCTTGGCTAGCCTGGGTCAGGCGCCCCGTCTCTGCTTCCTCCTGGCTTCCCCTCCTCCCTGGCAGAGCATGAGCCTCACAAAGTCCTTGGTCAGGGTAAACATCACTCAGCAACAACCAAAAACATCGGTATCACCAGCACGGTTCCCAGGCTGGAAGTCAAAACACAGCACTCCACCAGCTACCACGAAGGAGAAACATGACTGCTACTCCTGAACCCAGGACAATGTGTTAAAAATAAAAGATATTATGTGACCCAATTCCAATATTGGCAGAAAATGTATATAGGAATTCTAAGAGTCTTTTTTTTTTTTTTTTTTTTGATACAGGGTCTTTGTGAAATTTCTCCAGTATTTTATTACAAAGTTCACGAAGTCCCTGTTTTAAAACTGTGAAAGTGAATCCAATTAATCACAGGCTGCACTGCAGCATATAATGAAAGAGAAATTTTATATGAACCTTTTTTATTTGTCAAAGATTTGAGCGGTGGTGGTAAATTGTCTTACAGAAACAAGTTAACAGAACTTAGTTAGGGTTGGAAAGGACCTTAAGATCATCAACTTCCAGCCCCCCTGCCATGGGCAGGAACACCTCACACTAAATTATGTCACCCAAGGCTTCGTCCAACCCGGCCTTGAACACTGCCAGGGATGGAGCAATCACAACTTCCCTGGGTAACCCATTCCAGTGCCTCACCACCCTTACAGTAAAGCACTTCTTCCTTAAGTCCAATATAAGTTCTCCTGTTTAAGTTTGAATCCATCACCCCTTGTCCTATCACTACAGTCCCTAATGAAGAGTCCCTCCCCAGCATCCTTATAGACCTTCTTGAGATACTGGAAGACTGCTATGAGGTCTCCATGCAGCCTTCTCTTCTCCAGGCTGAACAGCCCCAACTTTCTCAGCCTGTCTTCATATGTTCTTCCATGTCCTTTTTATGTTGAGGACACCAGAACTGCACACAACACTCCAAGTGAGGTCTCATGAGAGCAGAGTAGAGGGACAGGATCACCTCCTTCGACCTGCTGGTCATGCTCTTCTTGATGCAGTCCAGGATACGGTTGGCTTTCTGGGCTGCGAGTGCACACTGAAGTTGGCTCATGTTCATTTTCTCATCCACGAACACCCCCAAGTCCTTCTCCACAGGGCTGCTCTGAATCTCTTCTCTGCCCAACCTGTAGGTGAGGTGAGACTTATCCCACTTTTAAACTTCCTACACTTCAATTCTATCCACACCTAGAAAATGAGCATGATATTTCCTTTCCCTTTCAGGCTCTTATGAAAAGAGTAAAGTGTACAGCATTCAAATACTGTAAGAATAGGGTGATAAAAGTACCACAGACACGTATAAGATCAGTATGGCTGTCAGAACAAGAAAATCCAAAGTCTGTAAAAATTTCATCATTTTATTTTGCTAAACTCAATTCTAGCATTTTTAAAAGTGGCTTAGAGTACTATTCTGATTGCCATCTGATTGGGTTCCTATTAGTCATTCAAAGACCAACACTTAGCACTAACATGTTGAACACAAACTGAAAGTCATGCTATAAATAAATGTCAGCATTCAGGTTCCGGGAAATCTGATTTGTTAGCAGTGCATAGTATGTACCAGCAAACCTATTTGTAAGTGCAACAGGTGCCTACTACTGAAAATCTCACTTTGTTACAATAAATTATAAAGGAGACATGTCATAGAATCATAGAACCATAGAATAGTTAGGGTTGGAAAGGACCTTAAGATCATCTAGTTCCAACCCCCATGCCAATAGCAGGGACACCTCACACTAAACCATATCACCCAAGGCCTCATCCAACCTGGTCTTGAACACTGCCAGGGATGGAGCATTCACACCCTCCCTGGGCAACCTATTCCACTGCCTCACCACCCTAACAGGAAAGAATTTCCTCCTTCTATCCAATCTAAACTTCCCCTGTTTAAGTTTTAACCTGTTCCCCTTGTCCTGTCACTACATCTTGAGTTTCTGCCCTTTGCTTGGAAGGAAGTTAAAATACTCATTTTTTAGTAAGAGAACAAACAACTGAAACCAGAAGAAATTTCAGACAAGGTTCTCTGCCATGTCTGTCAAAATGAAGTGACACGTTGGTGATTTCTAGCAAGACTTCAGTGCAGCGGCCTACGAACTGAAACTACAAAAAAAACTAGGATTCTTTTGAACAGGAGCCCTGTGGAATTTGTTACTATTCTTTGAGTTTAGAGTGTCTTATATTTGTAGTGCAAAGCTGTAAAGTTAATTTTACCTCTTTTTCTTGCTAGGGAAATTCTCGGTTTTGTCACAGGAGCACATGCAAGACAGCCATGTCTCTCTTTTGTGGACAGAAAACCTCTTCTGGACAACAAGTTCCTCAAGATAGAGTAGCTGTATTAAAGAAAGCTTGAAGGGTAAATGCAGCCTAGCATCTACTTTCATCACTGAGGAGCATGTAAGTCTGATAGTTAGTGGTCAGCTTTAATGAAGGACAGAGTGACTTAGGAAAATATCAGGTTTAGGATGGTTGGAATATTTTCTATCCAAGACTATCCACTATTTTTTTTCAGTGAAAGGGTGTCATCAAAGGATGTGGTGTTTATTCAGTCATGGCATAAGTCCATGACTTCAAATGCAAAGAGATAAATTTCAAGCCTGTGTTCTGGGTAGAATAGAATTTATATGTATTGTGTATTTATCTACTTTTTTATGGGTAAAAAAAAACAAATAATTTTTTGCAGTGGTGTTCATATAATTCAAAAAGCTGGAACTATATTCATGGTTGCATTTCAGTTTGCAATAAGGACGATTCTACTTCAGAAAAGGAAAACCAGCGTCAGAAGAAATGTATATAATGACATACTTACACTGAAGTATCATTACCTGGTGTACTTATAACAGCCTAAATCCATTTAGGAATGTGGTTAAATCTGGTCTCATACACATATATATCTTTACATTTGCCCTTTAATTTATGGGAAGAATAACAGCCCTCAAAAAACTGGGGTTGACTCATTAGGTAGACTATCCTTTTTCTATAAACGAGAATAAAGAGGATGTGAATAAGCTTTAAATTACCTGAGGCAGAAGCTGATATTTTCCAAATGCGTATATCCCCTCATAATAACTTTCTGCTTCATACTAACTTAGCAGCTGAAATAAAGCTTATTAGAACAAATGATAGTCTCCCAGGAAGCTTCATCTTCTCAAGTCAATGGTTAATGTTATATAAATAGCTTGATATTCTTATTTAGTCAGTTTGTCCATATCATTTTTCAGCACAGCATCATCTGTGGTTGAGTATTCTTCCAGGGTGAGCCCATTAATATATGCCCTATCTGGTTGTTGCTTGGATTAATTTTTACGCTTTGTATCTTTGTGCCATATCAATGCAAACTGAATTAGGCAAGATACAGCATGCATATTTCCCAACAGAATACAAACAAAATGAAATAACATAAATTACAAGCTTTCTTTTAAAGTATTGCCAACATCAGCTACTCTGATGGAGAAAGAGTATCCTGCTATATTAAGGTAATGTCAACCTGATTAATATGTTGGTAATCTTTATTTTTTATCTCATCTCTTTCATTCTTGTGCTGTGAATAGGCTTTGCAGCTGATACACTTTTCTGTTGCAAAAAAGTAACACTTCTCAGTTCCTCACTCCATTACTAATCCTATTTTTCCTAGCTTCTCTAAATTTATATTGGATTCTAAAATGCCTTCAGACCATTTAGTATCGATTACATTTGTTAGTTAGGAAAGACTACATACAGTACAAGGTGGCATCTGTTATTGCTTTCTAGCCCTCTCTTTTTATTATGTCAGCTGAGTCAGCCCAAAGTCAATGGCAGCCATCAGGTGCTAAGATCTTTGACCATTGTTCACATGGAAATATCATAAATTAGAGCAGCAAAATCTAGCCCTGCTCCTCAGATAAAACTCAGTCTGCTTTCACCAGCAGAGCACTGACTTTTCTGTGGCTCTAGCTATTGCTTTTCCCTTTCCTGATGCAACTTTTCGTGCTCCAACATGTAGCACAGAGGTGGCAGAACCAGAAAAAATCTCATTTCTGTTCAAGGCCCCCATGGCTTATTTGGCAAATATTTTGTAACCCTATCTAGAAAACATGGTACATTTACTGCATATAGATTTATATGTGGAAGGTTATTTTAAGCAGAATGTGTTCTTTTGCATTACAAGACCTTCTGCCTGTGTTATTTCCACTGCTATTCACATTCAGGAGTAAAATAACTGTATTTATTAGTATAATACTTACAAATAATTAGAATTACTAATTGTGCTGTATTTTTAACAGAATTCATAAATGCAATGAAAACATTGCAGCTAAACAAAACAGCCTCCAAGCAGCCACTCCACTAGTCTGCAAATCACTAGAGCTATGGAAGCCACCTACTGCTCACCAGCCAGACTAAGCATCTGATCTTTTCTAAGGTTAGTGACATAGAATGCAATCATGCAAGCTGCAGTTCTTTCAAAGTACCAACCTTCCTTTAACTAATATTAATATTTCAATGAAAATGCCACTGGGCTCGGTACTGTGCGCTCAGGAGCTTGTCTGAATGTCTCACAACAAATATGGGAAGACAGGCAAAGATATTTGTGATTGTGCTTTTCTGAATGTACTTGATCTCCAGGATCACCTTCAAAATTTTATTGTCTTGTCTGGCTGCTTATGTAGCAATGTGCTGTACTTTAGTTTTATGCTAATGCAAGGATACAGAGGGTTTTTAGCTCATGGTCAAATTCTGCATGTGAGAAAGAGCTTCTCTTACATGACTAACTTTTGAATCCAGCCATTAATTTGACAAGGAGGTTAAGGTCTCAAACACTTTTTGAGTGTTTGAGAGGCTTTTATGGAATTAGGCAGTCAGGTATGGGAGAGAGACTTTATTACTGCCTTTACTCAAGAAGAGGTCTCATGCAGCAGAAATATTGAAAATCAAGCTATATTGGCTCATGGAACAATCTTTTTAAAAATCTGGCTCTGAATCTCATCAGTATCTCCTTACTCTTTGACAGGTGTTCAATGTTCTGCATGAAGACATATCCTCGAGAAATGAAACAATAACACTGTTTTCATTTCAGTTGTTTCAGTTTTGATGCTTGTTTTCATTCTCATAAGCAAATGTTTTCCTCTTGTTCTTTCCTAAACTGCCATGGGATAAAATAAAATAAATCTCTAAGAACAAAAAGAAAACAATAAAGCTCTTAAGAGGCTGTTTGGTTTCCATTCAGATTCTTAACAGCTGCTTCATTCTTCTTCAGTGGTTCCAGATTTATTAAGGCCATGTAAGTCTTTAAGAAAAGAGCAATTAAAAAGTTCCTTAAGAAAAAAAAAAAAGGAAAGGTATTTGGTTTCATATTTTAATATAAAATCATCTTCTCCAGTTTTTCAGTATAAGGCCTGAATTGCTTATTTATAACTCCTAAAATTATTTTTTAAAAAAGAAAGTAACACAAAGCTATATTTCCGTTAATAACAGCACACAGATATTTTCCTGCATACAGACTTGACTCTCAATAAATCAATAAAATAAATAAATCTTCATTCTAGTGAAATAATTGGATTTTTGAAAAGCGACAGTGCTGAGACTCAGATCAAAATCTGGTTTATTCTGATTATGTGTGTCTCCGTGTAAGCAGTAATGAAACATTTCTGGAAATGTCACTATAAAAGTTTTCATATGTTTTCTATTTCCTGAGTAGAAATAAATCATTCACTGATTTCTTACTTGAGAACTTTGCATTCATTTGGTGGTTTTTCTTAGCCTCTTACCTGATTTTTTGTACCAAGTATGTCACCCTACTCATGTTCCTTAAGGTTTGTATGCCAGAATCTGCCTTAGAGTTGATAAGGTCATAACAAAGTTGATGCACCTAGAACCACACTTACTGAAACGTATTCTTTTGTTACAGTTGAGTTCACATTTGTTAGGGTGGATAATTTTCTTCACAGTACTTAGTATGGGGTTATGCTTCGGATTGGTCTGGAAACAATGTTGACAATACAGGGATGTTTTCATTACTGCAGAGCAGCTGAGCAGTGCTTACACAGAGCCAAGGTCTTTTGTGCCTCTTAAGCCACCTCACCCCTGAGTAAGCTGGGGGTGCACGAGAGATTGGGAGGGGACACAGCCAGGAACTGAGGGAAGGAGAAGGAAGGAGGGGATGTTCAGAGTTACAGCTTTTTTTTGTCCGAACTAACCATTGTGTATGATGGATCCCTGCTTTCCTGGAGATGGCTGAACACCTCCCTGTCAATGGGAAGCAGTGAATGAATTCCTTGTATTATTTTGCATGCACTTTACTTAGCAACAACTAAAAACGTTGGTGTTATCAGCGTTGTTCTCACGCTAAAGTCAAAAACACAGCACTGCACCAGCTACTAAGAAGGAGAAAAAATAACTTACAGCTTATTTTTCCAAGCTTTGCAATACTGATTTGACATCTCCAAGACTTGTTTTAGTGTTGTATTTTCTTTACAAAAAGAGAGTAATTCTCCACTTACATGCCCTACAGCTAAAACAAAAGCAAGTGAGAAAAACATGTATTCTGCAAGAGATTACAGCACATAATCTTCACAAAATGTTAGCCCGTTTAGATGGGGTGTTCATCCTGCACAGTCACAAAGTTGAAACAGATGTAAATAGGATCTGAAATAACTAGTGGTGCCAATTTAGGTATTAGTTAAAACATTATTTGATTAATATAAAGTAAGAAAAATATTTTTAGTGAGATTGTGATTATTTTTGTGAACAAAAGCTGCAGAAAACAGCCTTGTCTTTGAACTTTCTGTTAATTCTCATGTACCACTGTGTCTGGATTTCTGGACTGTCAGGAATAGCATGAAGAGTGAGGTTTCAAGTTTGTCTTCACTCTTTTCCAAATTTTAAAGATGATGGCAACTTCAGAGAAAAATGTTTATATTAGGTCTATTCAGTAAAATCAGTAAAACTAGGAAGGGAGAAGACCCAGAAGATCTTTTACACTAAACCCATTTTTACTTCTCCTCTAGCAGACCCCAAATGTTGCAGTGCATACAATATTCTATACTTAGACATCTATTGAGTTGAATTAATGTCATGTTTAAAACACAAAAAGCTTTCCTGGACATTACTTTGCATAGCCAAATCTGAAAAATCAAGTCTATTTATGAAAATGGATCTCTGCCCTTTTAATAAAATTAGTGTAATTATATCCTTTCTTTGTTGGCAGAGACCAGCAAGATGTCATTGACCTTACATACGCTTTATGGTAACAGACTTTTTCAAAAAATCAAGCTTACAAGGATGGTAAAGAGTTATTTCATGTTCAAACCCATTTAGCTGCTTTATCATTTTCATCAAAACCCAGAAATTTCTCATCTAGGACATACTTTGTCAATAAAAAATTTATAGTACAGAATGACAGTTTAGTGTTTCTGACTTTGGCAGTTGCCCTGGGTAGGTGTCATGCTTCAACATATCTATCTTTAGTGCAGTACTCTCAGACTCAGTGCATTACGTAACTTGTTCATAGTGGCTAAATCTTGATTTTTGATTCCCCTTGTTTAAAAGATGACTGTCATCTCTGAGGCATCTAAGTTTAAATCTAATAATGGTTAGGTGGACAATTTTACATTGTAATGGGAAACATTTCTCGAGGGGAAGTTCGAAAACCATTAACATCTCTGTTATGGCTCTGATAAATGTGCAAGATGTAAATACTTATCTAGACATCCCTCTGATCTTCAAAACTTGTTAGGATATCTTAAAATGCTTCCATATCTTATGGGCTTATCAGGGTGGACATATCATAGTATTATTTTTTGTGGTACTTTGGTTATAACTGCATTTCTAGGTTTAAGTGGAAGATTACAAAGTTCATAAAAGATTTCATAAGGGGAGTAATTCTTTGTTCTGGAAGGGGAGTAAAGCTTTGTTCTGGAAGGCCACATTTGTTTCAAGACTGCAACTTGATTCTATAGATGATTAAAGAAAGCCTTTAAATGAAAGAAATACTATTTGAGAATTCTATTATATCTAGTTTATCAAGCTACTCCTAGGGAAGACAGTAAAAAATAAAAAAAAAGGAAAAAGAATTGTTCTTGTCTTCCTGAAATGATAGATATAAACCAGAAAATTGGTTTAGAAATTCTCTCAGAAATATTTCAAAAAAAGCCTCAAAGTTTTCTACTTTCTGTCCCAATCAAAACAGCAAGTAAAAAAGGTACAGAGGAGAAATATGATGCTTATTCTTTTTGTCTTCTTTAATGTTAAATATCAGAAACAAATGGATTTTCCATGAAGAAAATTAAAAAAATATTTAATCAGTTGTTATGCATTTATCTAACACAGTGCAGAACTTCTCCTTTCCAGGGCTGACAAATTTCTATTTTTTACCCTATACCATTTTTCTTTGACAAAATAATGAACCATTTGTCACAGAATTATTTTTTCTAACACTTGGATTTGGCAATACACAATTACCAATTTAATTGGATGTGTCATTTTCACTGAAATGAAAACGGAAGCTTAATTGTTGCTGCATGGCAGGGATAGGGACAGTCAGATTACACTATTTAATGGCTGAGAACTATTTCAGTTTACACAAGCCTACTCTGTTGCCTTTTAGTATTTGATAATTAATATATTTTGGAACTTACACCTAAACTTGTGTACATGAAAAGCTTATAAAAAAAATAGCTATTTGCGAATGTGTCCAGATGTTTAACTAATTTAGCCTTCCTTGTGCTTCTCTGCAGCAGGTAACAAACCTTGATATTCACAAACATCATATGGGGGATCTGAAATATAGATTTATCCAGTTACCCAAGGCTATGCTACAGGTATTGAGTCTTTGATTAACATTACTTGCTTTGGTATTTTCTGATTCTATATAATCCTAAGGGTTCCTATCCCCAAACATTCCAATACTGTCTCCAAATATGGTCTAAATGTGATTAATCAATACACATGGTATTATAAAACTTCCTGGGCAGTTTGGAATGAAAGTTGTGTTTCTTCTTGTGCAAAACAAGGAAAGTCTTAAAAAAAAAGAGTTAAGGCACTGCAGGGGAGACATGGCACAATGTATATGTTTCTGCATGTTTTTCTTTTGCGTTGAGTGGAATGTTCAAAGCGTCTTAAATCACCTTTTATGCTCTCTGCACAAAAATCTGGAACAGATCCAGAATATGGACAAGAGATTTTTAGACTAGATCAGTGTGTTACTATGACCCCAGAACAGAGCATGCTGGATGAAATCTTGAAAGCTTGTATATTAAAAAAGAAACCTTTTGTCACTTCTGTTGCATTTTCCAGTAGGCTTGGTGTTTGACATATATAATTCATAAATTTTCCAAATTATGGAAAATAATTAATTTTCATCAAGGCTCTCAAAAATGGGATGGTTAAGTCTTTCAACAAACATCTGGTTTTAGAGGATTTCCTTTCCATAACTTCAAGAAGTATCATCTGGTATTTCAGAAGAATTAAAACGTTGCAAGTAGCAGGTGAAAGCTGATTCTACTTTGTATGAAACCTGAAATACTGAAAAATAAATTATGTGTTCGAATATTCAAATTTTAATAAATGATCTTTTCCATTCCAAGAGCAATAATGCTTATATTTGTATCCTCTAATTGGTGTAGAGTTTGAATTGGCAAAGAAATATCTTTTTTAGCCCACAGCCATGTGCTTTCTTGTTTCTTTTTATCCAACTGTTTTATTTATCCCCTTTTGCTCCCATCTTTTATTCTCTTATGCATACTCACACTTTCTGATCCCCTGCCTTGTATTTCATTTTCTCAATTCTTATCCCAGCAGATTTCTTTCCAAAATACAAGCATAGCTCTGAGAAAATGGCTTGAGAAGTAGGATCCCTGGGGAGAAGGCCTCAGGAAATGAAATAGCTCAGTTTAAGGATAACAATGAATTGGTCACAGGATTAGGATGAATGCAGTTAAGTGTGCTGGTTTTGTTTTGTTCATTTTTTGAATAGTGGTTCTAATTTCCCTGTACTAAATAATCATAATTTAAGCATATCTAAAAGTAAAAAAGATTTTTTACAATGGAGTGGTAACTGAAGGATATCTGAACTTTAGGTAGATTATATTTTTTATTTCACTCGATAACACAGATGTATTTACTGGTTGTTTTGGCTAAATTTCAACAAACTTTACACACAAAAGAAAATTCCAATGCTAGAGTATTAAAGCAGCATACGTGATCAGAAAGATTATGGATGACAGCTGGGCTGGTTTATGACAGCTGAGGATAAAGTTTGCTAACTGGAAAGATTATTACTGAAGGACTCACAGTGGTGAGATGGCACAATCAAATAGAAATTGTGCCTTTAGCTGATAGCACTGTAGTTTGTGTGACTGTGAAAGCTACATATGCAACCTGATGTTTCTTTTTCATTTTATCTTTTTCCTCACTCTGTATAGAAAAGACAAAAGGTATTTTTCTTTCCCTGCACCACACCAATTGATTGTCAGGAGTTGGTTTTATCCATTTAGTTATTGCTTAAGATATGATCCAAATGGAGAAATAGCATAATTTCATACAAACTGTACTGGCTCATCTGCATTAGTTCCTAATAACTGTTATGATTAAAAAAAAAACAACACAAACTTTACACTGTTTACCAGCCACCTGTAATAAATGATTACAAAGCATAATTTTTCAGAATCTAACATATAAGACTGAGTTGTATACATTATATACTGGTTTATGCTAATGAAGAAAACTCAGTTGTAAACTACTATAGAGCCACTATTAGCCAAATTATGTTGTATAACTTCAGAGACTTAATAGGACTGCACAGGCTACAAATTGGAAAGGAATCTTACTTCTAGTGGCAATAATATTGTCTGTCAGGACAACATGGAAACAAGAGCTATTTCTATTAGCATAGTAATGAAGCATTTTTTCCAAAGATAGCGAATGAAATCAACACTCTAATTAGTTTTTATGTATAAAACTTCATGGTTAATATTAATCAAAAGAGATAGGGAAAACTTTTTTTTAATGTATGCCAAAATTCTTGTTTATATTGGACAAGGAAAAAGAACAGGAAGGTAACATAAGCCACTGTGAGAGGACCACTTTTCAGAATGAAATCATATGCATCTCGTCTTTTGTCTTGTATTATGCAGATCTAGAAAGAAAAAAATACTATATGGGAGAAAAATAATTCTCAGCAAAGCGTGATACTCATCACATGATTCGGATAAGATCATGCACATGATTATAGAGATAACCCATATGTGTTCATCAGCTATGATATACATAAATTTAGGTAAGAATCACAACATTTTTAGTAAAACTTATGCACATAGATAGTGGTTTTTTTTTGTTCACAGCCCTATTTCAAAAGGTAGTGAAAATCTGAAGTCCAGTGAGTTTTTTTTCCAGTGCTCTAACAGTGTATTTTACACCCTATGGCATATTTGATGAAACTCAGTTGCCCTGAGAAATCGCCATGAGGTTAGTTTGATCAGTGGCCCTGTTTTAACAGAATTTGATTACTAGCCACTTTTGTTCAGACTATCAGACCAAGAGTCCAATACTAATAACATGTAGCTAGGGAATGTTAATATTCTTCCACTTCTATATGAACCAATATAAAAGATTTTCTTTGATTTAATGTGAAGTGCTCATGTTTACAAAGAAATCTTTCACATTTTTTAGTACTAAGCTCTGTTTCGTAAGAGCTACTACACAGAGTTTCTCTGTTCATGGAAGCGATGATGATTAATTCTGTTCTGCAACATCCTGAATGCAAATTTAGAATTAACAAAGAGCATATCTATCTTATTCCTTTCCATAAGGTACGTATGAATACTCCCTTTTCTACTTTCATATTACTTTTTTACCTGTGACCTTCTTACCTTCTATATATCAAGTACCATTAATAATAATGGTACTTTCTATAATAAATTTAATAAAAATCATTTCTAGGAGTTCATTTAATGCACTTTTTTTTTTTTAAATATTTCATTTATAGGCAGTAACCAGGAGAGATTGAAAAGGAAGCATTCTTATAACAACAAAATTTTCTCTGATTGTGCAGCTGTAGAAAGAAAAGGTAATTGACATTTACTCATTCGCATATAGAGACAAAATGACTACTTTCATCATATCTCTTTTGAACAGTATTTAAACTGTAAGTGGAAATAGCTTTTGACAAATTACAAGTAACTCAGCAAATATATTAATAGTAATTTATGTGAATCATGTATTATATAATTTATGCTAAGATTGCTGAAATTTTATCAGATCATCACTCTCTGAAAGTACAGAATAATATATTGACCTCCCCAAGTAAAAACTTTACATACAGCTTATATGGCACTTTACTTTCTTATTGTGAAATAAGCAGCTGCATTAAGCGCTTACCAAAGATTCATAATATATTACCCTTCTACTTCATTTAGCTCTTGAGTAGAAATGGTTCCAAAACACAACCTTAGATGTGAACAGTTTCACACTGTTCATAATTCCGTTGTGTGAACAGACTTTCACCTATATAAACAGATAAAACCATCACCAAATATTCTCACATTATGAGAGGCTGAACACTGTGGATTTCAATCCAAGTGTTGTAACTTCAGCGTACTCCTTGATGAAGGTGAATTGACTGAATGACAAACATACTTTGCTCTTTGTGTGCTGTCTTTGCGATTGTCTAGGACTTCCATAGCATAGTCAACACCTCCACTGAGAAAAGTCACATAGCTATAGAAAACTGCTGTATGCATGTAGCATTCCATTTAATCTAATATTTAAAAGCTGGTGGAACGTTTTGAAAGGTTTTCATTCTAAAATGAGAAACAATCTAAATATCTGGAAAAAAAATTGTTAATGATTTTCTTTTTTCATGTATACGTCAACTCATTTCTATCCCCACTGAATTCTCATTTCGACATCATAATGCTATGTTTCAATGACAGTGTATTAAGTTCAGCATTTCATAGTTTTATATAGTGGGAAATAGTGAATAACCACTCCTATTCATTTTATCCATGACTTTTATGATTCCAGAGACCTCTATCATATTCCTTTTGAAACTGAGGGATATCAAATAGTTTCAGACACTTCCTGCTCAGAAGCCACTTCACAGTTCTGATAGTCTTCATCAGCTGACACAGTCTGTAACGGGTGACATCTTCCCAGAGCTCAGATGAGCCCTACCACGTTGTACCCAGTGAGCAAGATAACATAGTGTCTTCACCGCAATCATGAATCTTCTACATAGCTGTGCCCTTCATAACAGAATCCCCCAGTAGCATGGCTTGCTTATTTAGCAGGTTCCTATCTGCAATAAGGTATTTTGGGCACCAGAGCCTACAAAATCATGTGAGACAGAAAAGAAAGAATAGTAGAGACACTCCCAGAAATGGCATAACTTCCACCTTTTATTTTTACATACATAGTCTCTTTACCTGGAGGTAAGACTTCTGTATTACTTCATGACTTGTTTCTATGGCTTGTATAGTACCTTGTTTTTGTCCAAGTTACCTTGCCTGGTTTCGTGGTTTAAACCCAGTCAGGTAACTCGTTCACTCACTCCCCCCCTTCCTTCTCTCCCCCTAGTCCGGGAGGGATGGAAAGAAGAATCAAAAATAGTGTCAATTGCTAAGTCCACCCCTCGATCATGAGTCCATCTCTATGCTGCATCTCTGCCCTGATGGCCTGAAGTGCCATGGGCCCACCAGGCTTAAAATAATTCACTGTCCCCTTAAGCAGTTTCTGCAGCTTGTTGCTGGGGACTCCATGCAGCTGCCTTCCATCTCCGATGCTTCCAAAGCACTGGAGGGGCCCAGTGGACTAGATACTTGCCCATACTGTCCCACACACCCTGCCACTCATGACTGTCCAGCCTTGGGGAAAATCTCTTGGTCCCCCTGCATTGTCGTCTAACCCCAGACAAGACCCAAACCCGACTCTGCTTAACTTTTGAGATCAGACAAAATGGTTGTAGGTAAAACACACTCTGTATGTGTGCCAACATGCTGATCCCCATCACAATCAGCAGGCAGGTCCCAAGGATACCCAAAGGCCATTCAAAACCTTCAGAACTCTCAAACGATGCTGCTGTACTTGTCACTGGGGCTGGTGTAGCTGCTGTGCTTGCCGGCTCTCCCACCACCGGCTTCTCTTTTCCTGAGTCCAGCTCTTCCTCCTCTGCCTTGCTGGGAAATGCTGCGTGGTCTCCTGCATCCTCCTGGGGCTCGGCGGGCGGCTTCCGGGAAAAGCTCTCGGCCGTCACGGGGCTCGGCTCCTCCGCGGGGCTCGGCTCTTCCGCCGCCTTCTCCCTCTGCTCGGCAGCCGCCTCCTTCCGCTCCTCGACCGCCCCGACCTCCTCCACCGGCAGCCGTCCCCTCGCGCCCTCCGGCCCCGCTCCCGCCGCCGCTTGGTCCCCGGGGCCGCTCTCCCGGGCCGCTTCAGCTGCCGCCGGCTCCCGGGGCCGCTCCCCCTCGGCTCCCCGCGGCCTCACAAAGATGGAGGCGAGGGCGAGGGCCAGACTGGTGAAGAGCAGCCGGACGGCCAGGTACAAGTCCACGGCCACGTCCGTCCCGCCCTGCTGCTGGAGCCCGCCTGTATTACAAGTCATTGCCATAAAGTACAGTGAGAAAAGAACCTTAGCCCAAGTCCCACACTTGATAAACACTAGCACAGCAAATACCGGCTCTAAGTAAGTTACAACATTCTGAAGCTGTGAGATCAAGAGAAACAACTCTGAGAGCCAATAAATCAGCATTGTGACGAGTGACTATTAATCCGGTCAGATCTGTCATTATCTCAACCCCTCGTGCCCCACGTTGGGCGCCAAAACAAACTGTCGTGGTTTAAACCCAGTCAGGTAACTCGTTCACTCAATCCCCCCCTTCTTTCTCTCCCCCTATTCCCGGAGGGACGGAGAGGAGAATCAAAAAGAATGCAACTCCCACAGGTTGAGATAAGAACAGTTTAGTAACTAAGGTATAACAGAGATCACTACTGCTACCACCAATAATAATAATGATAAAGGAAATAACAAGGGAAGAGAATACATCACCTCACCACCAACCAACCGATAACTCGCCCCCCAAGCCCAACCAAGCTCTGACCCATACCTCCTCCAACCCTGCAGTCTCCCAGCCCTTCCGGCTAACTCCCAGTTACATCCTGGGCATGACGTGCTGTGGTATGGAATACCTCTTTGGTCAGTTTGGGTCAGGTGTCCTGTCTCTGCTTCCTCCTGGCTTCCCCTCCTCCCTGGCAGAGCATGAGGCTCACAAAGTCCTTGGCCAAACCAAAACATCTCTATCAGCTCTGTTCCCGAGCCGAAAGTCAAAACACTGCACTGCACCAGCTACCAAGGAGGAGAAACATGACTGCTACTGCTGAACCCAGGACACCTGGTGTTAAGAGACAACATAAATAAATAACAAAATTTTTTATTTATAGATTTTTTTTTTAAATGCTTAGCGAAATGATGATTACAACAATATTTATTGTCCCCTCTTTCAGACGTACTGTGTGAGATGTGCCTCTTAAATTCAGGTCAATGCAGATTTATGTTAGATTGTGAAAAGAGATTGTTAATTAAAATATGAGGATTCCACCAGGGACCAGTGTGTTCTGTGAACACAAAAACATAATGCTTGAATGGAATTGACTGCCATCTCAAAAGACCTTCCACTGACTTTTTCTCCTGAATTCTTCCATCCTTTCCCCTTCCCCTGCCCCACAGTAGCAGATGAACTAACAAATTAAAAACTTAAGGTCAAGGCAAAAAGACTGATTTTTCTCATTTCAAACTGTAGTCGTATTACAAAGTAAAATCAAACCAAAACAATTAGATACAGAGTTTGTTATCCCTTAAAACAAATATAAAAAATGTTTTACAACTTCAATAAAGATCCAAACAGCCATTTTCACTTCTGTTTGCTCAAATGTGAGCCCTTCTGCAACACCTGTAATGGCTAGAACAGGGCTATACTTTGTAGGAATAAAGTCATATACTGCATCAGTCAGGATTATCTCACTGTGGATCAAAGCCATGTTTTAATGCAGCAGAGAGCACTGAAATAGTTCTCAGTTACTGCATATGCTGCCAGTATCTTTAAAACAATTTCTGTCAACTTCACCACTTCAGAAAAGAGCTGAAATTCAGTTTGGCTGAATAAACAGAAATATTTCTGAATGGACTTGAAGGCTCTTTCTGTATTGTGACAGTTGGCTTGAAGCAGATGAAGTTAAGTAATCAGTCAGTTGTAGCTGAAATTGAAGATATAGACAAAAACATGTCATGAACATATATTTCTCATGTTTGGTGGTGTTATGAATGTTTCAAATATTTTCAACCAAATTGCAGCCTTTCTTTTAAGATCTGGATTGAATATTGGGCCCTGTAAAATCAATCATTTTGAAATAGATGTGTATAATGGTTTATTTGAATGGCTTGATTTGGTGTTATCACCTGTTCCTATTCACAATGTTTCTTTTTTTCATATTTTCCTGGAAGCCTTGATATTTTATGTATCTTCAACTTTCAGCTTCTTCACAGGATTTTTTCACAGAGTAGATGCAAGCTTTCATCTGATTGATAGATCAAATGAAACAGCATTTTCATGAAAGATTGGACTTCTGTTGATGAAATTTGGCCTTGAAAAATTGCTATATAAATCATTAAAAAAGTTAAAATGTTCCTTTTGAACTACTATGCCGTGGATTAAAGGGACCATTTTAGTCTTTTTCTCTTGCAACAAATATTTATTGTTCTCTTTGCAAGATAATTCTCTAAAACTGAAATAAGTTTTCCTTAACAAAAAATTCAGTTTGTTGGAGACAAGATATAGGTGCTTGTTGACTTACTACTTAAATTCTTTGAGCTTGGGATATAATAGGATTTTTCCACGTTATTTTTTATTTTGTAAATAATGAACATTCTTTTAGAAAAATATTACCTCTAAAATAGCTACATAAAAATCTGTATATTAAACTGTAATATGCCACTGTCGTGGTTTAAACCCAGTCAGGTAATTCGTTCACTCACTCCCCCCCCTTTCTTGCCCTCCCCCTGCTCTCGGAGGGACGGAGAGGAGAATCAAAAGAATGCAACTCCCACGGGTTGAGATAAGAACAGTTTAGTAACTAAGGTATAACACAAATCACTACTGCTACCACCAATGATAATAATGATAAAGGAAATAACAAGGGAAGAGAATACAACACCTCAGCACCAGCTGACCGATAACTCGCCCCCCAAGCCCGACCAAGCTCCGACCGATACCTCCTCCAACCCTGCAGTCTCCCAGCCCTTCCGGCTAACTCCCAGTTACATCCTGGGCATGACGTGCTGTGGTATGGAATACCTCTTTGGTCAGTTTGGGTCAGGTGTCCTGTCTCTGCTTCCTCCCAGCTTCCCCTCCTCCCTGGCAGAGCATGAGGCTCACAAAGTCCTTGGCCAAACCAAAACATCTCTATCAGCTCTGTTCCCGAGCCGAAAGTCAAAACACTGCACTGCACCAGCTACCAAGGAGGAGAAACATGACTGCTACTGCTGAACCCAGGACAGCCATACTGCATTTAGTTTGCTCTATCCTTACCCTACTAGTGGCATCTTCATTCTTTGTTTAAAAGTGTGGTTGATTCACAGCTCTAAACCTGTTACTACTCTTTTCATTTTTGGCTTTAATACCTCTGGCTTATTGTGTGTTCTTCATGAGCTCTCCATCAAGTTCTGTCTGCATCATCATCCATTTACCACATAAAATGCTGTTGCTGTTGGTTTTGAAGTTTTTTGCCATTTGACCATAACTTCTGGAAAGTGGTTTAAATTTTTTAAGAATTACAGTTCCAACTGTAAGAGCCAATGTTTCTATGATATCTTTTTAGAAAACCTCTCTCCTGAATTTGTCATTTTTCCAGCCACTTTGAAATATCAAGTTCTGCCATTGAGCCAAGCTACTAAATAAAGTGACTGTCATCCTCTGTGCTTAACAATCTGTCTTCAGCCCATTTGGCTTAGTAGTATCACAGAGGAGTCCTTGTCTGGCAAGAGAACATATGTTACTGTTTTCATTAGGACTCTTCAGTTTGTTCTTTCTTCTAAGAATGTTGAAAACATTTTTGTCTCCAACGTATCCTGTGTTATTTTGAAGAACATCATCACCCCATGGTGACATTAGCCAGCTCTACATCATCCAAATTTGTTTCACAACCTCTTTTAAAAAATAAGTCAGGACATTCTAAGTTGTTCCCAGACAGCCAGACACAGCTGTGATCACTGAGCTGCCATAAAAGATGGGCAGTCTCATAGGTAAACCAGCATTGACAAGTCTAGATCTCCTCTTTCCTGACTCTATGCTTAAAACACTCCATCCCTTGAAATTCAAAACTTCTTTCTTTCTCTTCCCACATGTAGTCAGTGTGAAGGCTTTTGGAAATGTAAAGTGTATGGGCTTTCCACTCTGATAATTTAGTTCAAGAGTCTAAAATTCAAGGTGGTGACAGCCCATAATCAATAAGGGTTCCCTGGAAGAAGACCCAAAGTAAAAAAACCCTCAAGTAAGGTTACCAAAATAAGCTGGACAGGCTGAAACAGTCAGAAAGCAAGACTTGTGTCAGGAGACCTCTTTCTTATTCATCTGGCACTGAGCTTCCATGGATAACATTATGAGGTGTGTTACCTGAGGAGAAGACAGAAGTCAATCTCAATTCCTCCCCTGCAAGATGCTTGAGTGCCATGCTGTTCTCAATGCTTTATTTCTTCATGGCTCATACATTATCAACAGGATTGTCTTGCACCGGATAGATTTTATGATCAAAGAATTCACTCAGTATTTGCCTCCTGGCTGCCCACAATGTTCCAGGATATTTCAGTGGAAAACAGCCAGATGCTAGGTTTTCATCCTGTTCTCTCTCTCTCTCTGATCTGGATGCAAAAATATATGTAGGGCTTAAAGAAAAAGTATCAATGTTCTGCCTTGCATTGTTGGATTTCCACATTCTGTATATGGATGGCAAAAGTTGCTGGATGGGGGATGCAGTATTTCTATGGAGGGGAATAAACTAAACTAAGAATGCATAAGTTATTCTTTGTACCTTAGTCTCCAGAATCTCAGCCCTTTAAAACACTGGCCTCATCCATGCATCATCCATGGATTTTCTTATGTATCAGCAAGCTGGTACCTATTAGGGGAAAACATTGTGCCGACTCTGATGGATGGGTGAGGTAAGACTGCTGCAGCTCTGTGCCCCAGGTCCCATCAGTAGTGAGGCTGAACCTGCATTTATATTAAGCATATATATGCACATATATACAGAAATATATGTGGCCATCCATACAGATCAACAGACAGACACACAGAACAGTCACATGAACACAGATAGCATCAGTGGCCTTATCCTCCTCCCAGTTTCACTGAGCAAGGTGGAGGGGAATAGTAAGACTATAAATACATGCACATACAGTATGGATCCCTTCAGCAGCTGGGCCCAAACGCTCAGTCTGCCCAGCAGCTGCCTCTGCATCCCAGTATCCCCAGCTGCTATCAAATGGACATATGAACATCAAGGCCATAACCCCACCCCAGTTGCCTGCATAAACCCCTCACTCACAGTCACATTCACACACCTCCCCCCAAAGCTGTGTAGGACTCCTCTGTACCACAGTAGTTAATCCCCTCGTAGTCTTAACCTTAGATACACCCCTTACAACTCTTCTCCTCCCATCCCAACTCCTCAGCCACTCCCCATCCAGTCCAGTTTGGTTGTTGCTAGCACACACATGGTCACTTGCACACATGCACAAAATCCAGGCTCTGGCAGTCAGGCCTCTGAACCCTGATCCTAGTCCTGTGGCTGGCACTAGGTTTCACTCACTCAGGTCTCTCCAGTCTCTGCCACACAGGCACATGGGCCCTCTGGCCCATGGGCTGACTCTGGTTGCTGGCAGCGAGACTCCCATACAGACACATAGTAGAAAGAGGAAGAGTCCCTCACCCAGGAAAGAGTTAGATGGGAATTTAATATGAATATAGGATAGATAGAATGCCAAACAATTGTACCAGTCAGCCAACTGTGTATATCCACTTTTATCTCCTTAACCCTACTTTCCCACACTTCTTCTTCTAAAATCACCTAAATCCATTCCTTTCCTTAACATTGGTTGACTCCCCTAAACATCCCATATGAAGTCTTGTGCAATCCCCAAATTCTCTCCCCCTGTTTTCCAGCTGGTTAACTCCCAACATACATTGGTGCCTGGGATTGCTTCTGTACAGGTGCAGGACTTTGTGCTTCTCTTTCTGGAATTGCATGAGGCTTCTGTCAATCCATTTCTTCAAGTTTGCTCCCAGTTTTCTATTCCAGACGTAAATTCCAAGAAGTTGCTCTCTTTATGAGATGAACTACTTTATAGCTCACTATCTGAACACTTTTTGTGACAAGAAGTCAAGAGGAAGTCAGCCTGAAATGTCTTGGCATGGGCCAGATCTTGGAAATGAGAGTAGGAAGAAAAAGTTACAAGGTCAGTGGGAATAAGGGTTAACGACTTTTGAGTCAAGCTTCTTTGGTCACGTCCATAAAATCTATGGGGTCCAAAGCAGAGATCAAACTAAATCCTCCCTTTTTGTTCATCCCTCCTTCCTGACTTGTCCAGGAAGGACAGATAAAGTACATATGCATGAGGTGAATCATAGAATCATAGAACAGTTAGGGTTGGAAAGGACCTTAAGATCATCTAGCTCCAACCCCCATGCCACGGGCAAGGACACCTCACAATAAAACCATCTCACCCAAGGCTTAGTCCAGCCTGGCCTTGAGCAGTGCCAGGGATGAAGCATTCACAACCTCCCTTGGCAGCCCATTCCAGTGCCTCACCACCCTAACAGGAAAGAATTTCCTCCTTATATCCAATCTAAACTTCCCCTGTTTAAGTTTTAACCTGTTACCCTTGTCTTGTCACTACAGTCCCTAATGAAGAGTCCCTCCCCAGCATCCTTATAGGCCCCCTTCAGATACTGGAAGGCTGCTATGAGGTCTCCATGCAGCCTTCTCTTCTCCAGGCTGAACAGCCCCAACTTCCTCAGCCTGTCTTCATACAGGAGGTGCTCCAGTCCCCTGATCATCCTCATGGCCCTTCTCTGGACTTGTTCCAACAGTTCCATGTCCTTTTTATGTTGAGGACACCAGAACTGCACACAATACTCCAGGTGAGGTCTCGCAAGAGCAGAGTAGAGGGGCAGGATCACCTCCTTCAACCTGCTGGTTGATTAAAAAGAAATAATATTACCTAAAAGGCTTGTCTATATAGTAATCACGAAAATCCATGACAATTATGTATCATATCCAGAAAGGGACTGTAGGTAACTGAAATAAGCTTTTATACTGAATTTAGGCACCAAGATCCTTAAAAGTAATATAAAAGGCCCTTGCTGCATTAGAACTCATCAGAAATATTGAGTTTATTCAATATCAAGTCAAAAGTTTTCCTAGGGACACTAATTTTACCCAGCAACTTCATATGCAATGTATATACTTCACTTTCTTTAGATTGTTTTTGTGGGTCAACTGTATACTTCTGTTTTTATAAGCTTGCAGGTATTTAAAGTGCTTTTTGAAATCTACTTTACATTCTTTCTTTTGTAAATCCTGCTACATTAATCAAAACTTTATGCTTGAAGATACCTTTAGAAATCTGTGTCTAGTTGTGTAAATCACTTCTGACAACATAATTCTGTTTAGATCCCCAAAGTAACATAAAACATTTTGGCAGAGTTCTTCAGAACAGTCTAAACAAGTCAGTCAGAGTTAAGGGTATGATAAAATCCTAGCAGCTTTTACATGTTAAAACTTAGATTTGTATTTCATTTATCCACTTCTGTGGTGGCTTCTTATCTGACCCTAATGCCATCACGTTGTTTACAAATGTTGATGCCTTCATACAAGTGCACTTTTATCCATAAACAACTTGAGGAAGCAACTTGGAAACAAAAATGTGTTTTGGTTTATTTTTCTTTAGACATGAGAGACCCCTCTGGGAGCTGCAAACAAGCACTGAAGTGCTACTGTATCACTATATTTGCAGAGGAAGTTACTCTGTCTGGAAGCTAATTGCTCTGAAGTAAACATTTTTCATTAGAAAAGAACAGGAAGTGTCGTGGTTTAAACCCAGTCAGGTAACTTGTTCACTCACTCCCAGTGAGTGGTGCTGAGCTGACAACAATCGAGGTCCGTATCCCCCCCCCCACCGGGGTTCTCCCCCACTCCCGGAGGAACGGGGAGGAGGATCGAAAAAGTGCAACTCCCACGGGTTGAGACAAGAACAGTCCAGCAACCAATGTACACAAATCACCACCACAACTATCAACTACAACAATGATAAGGAAAAATAACAAGGGAAGAGAATACGATACCACCAGCCAAGAAAACGAGTTTCACCCGGAAACCCGTGTCCTTCCGGGTAACTCCCAGTCACCCCCTACCCCGGCCATGACGTGCTGTGGTATGGAATACCTCCCTGGCTAGCCTGGGTCAGGCGCCCCGTCTCTGCTTCCTCACGGCTTCCCCTCCTCCCTGGCAGAGCATGAGCCTCACAAAGTCCTTGGTCAGGGTAAACATCACTTAGCAACAACTGAAAACATTGACTTCACCAACACTGTTCTCAGGCTGGAAGTCAAAACACAGCACTGTACCAGCCACCCCAAAGGAAAAAAAACAGGACTGCTACTGCTGAACCCAGGACATTATCCACCCCTTATTCCATACCATTCACGTCATGCTCAGATCCCACATTTTCAGTACACCATCGCTCTCCCATATATATACATCCATATACATACAGACCTAGAAGAAAAGATCATTTTCTTAGTGCATGGACCAATCCCTATAATGCTGCCAAGTCCATTCGGTCCATGATGTTCAAAGTTCATTCTCTGTTGGGATGATGGCTGGAGGGAAGTCAGGGCCAGTCGCTGGTGACCTGGAGACATCTAGTTGATGGGCTATAAAAGCATTACACAGCAGGCAACAGCATACAATTGAGTTCACTGGCTGTTTTCCCCTAAAATCAAATCCCCTTGAGGTATACATCGGACTTCCCCATCTTCCCGCATTACCCACCAAGTATATCCAGGTCCCTGAGCAAAAGCAATCCCACGAGTGGGTTTGCCTTTACCTGAAGCAGGAATTACCCAGACTGTCTTCCCCAGCAAATTCTTCATATGCACCACGGGAACTTTGTCCCCCTCTACAATATGTAAAAGTTCTGACTGGGCTGGGCCTGCCCTGCTGGCAGATCCTCTGGTGTTGACCAACCAGGTGGCCTTTGGTAAGTGTGTATCCCAATGCTTGAAAGTTCCCCCACCCATTGCTCTCAGTGTAGTTTTTAACAGCCCATTGTACCGTTCGATTTTCCCAGAGGCTGGTGCGTGGTAGGGGATGTGATATACCCACTCAACGCCATGCTCTTTGGCCCAAATATCTATAAGGTTATTCCAGAAATGAGTCCCATTGTCTGACTCAATTCTCTCTGAGGTGCTGTGTCGCCACAAAATCTGTTTCTCAAGGCCCAGGATAGTGTTCTGGGCAGTGGCATGGGGCACAGCATGTGTTTTCAGCCACCCGGTGGTTGCTTCCACCATGGTAAGCACATGGCGCTTGCCTTGGCGGGTTGGTGGCAGTGTGATATAGTCAATCTGCCAGGCCTCCCCATATTTATACTTCAACCATCATCCTCCATACCAAAGAGGCTTTAACCGCTTGGCTTGTTTAATTGCAGCACATGTTTCACACTCATGAATAACCTGGGCAATAGTGTCCATTGTTAAGTCCACCCCTCGATCACGGGCCCATCTATATGTTGCATCTCTCCCCTGATGGCCTGAAGTGTCATGGGCCCACCGGGCCAAAAATAATTCACCTTTATGTTGCCAATCTAAGTCCATCTGAGCCACTTCAATCTTAGCCGCTTTATCCACTTGTTGGTTGTTCTGGTGTTCCTCAGTGGCCCGACTCTTGGGTACATGGGCATCTACATGACGTACCTTCACCACCAGGTTCTGCACCAGGGCAGCAATATCTTTCCACAGTGCAGCAGCCCAGATGGGTTTACCTCTGCGTTGCCAGTTGCTCTGCTTCCATTGCTTCAACCACCCCCACAGGGCATTTGCCACCATCCATGAGTCAGTATAGAGATAAAGTACTGGCCACTTTTCTCGTTCAGCAATGTCCAGGGCCAGCTGGATGGCTTTCACCTCAGCAAACTGACTCGATTCACCCTCTCCGTCAGCAGTTTCTGCAAATTGTCGTCCAGGACCCCATACAGCTGCCTTCCATCTCCGATGCTTTCCCACAATACGGCAAGAGCCATCAGTAAACAAGGCATACTGCTTTTCACTTTCTGACAGTTTATTATATGGTGGGGCCTCTTCAGCGCGCACCACCTCCTCCTTTGGTGACATTCCAAAATCTTTGCCCTCTGGCCAGTCCATGATGACTTCTAGAATGCCTGGAGGACTGAGATTTCCTATTCGAGTTTGTTGTGTAATTAGTGCAGCCCATTTACTCCATGTAGCATCAGTTGCATGATGTGTCAAGGAGACCGTGCCTTTGAACATCCAGCCCAGCATGGGCAACCGGGGTGCCAGGAGGAGCTGTGCTTCAGTGCCAATCACTTCCGAAGCAGCTCGAACCCCTTCATAGGCTGCCAGTATCTCTTTCTCAGTTGGGGTAGAGCTGGCCTCAGATCCTTTATATCCCCGACTCCAAAAGCCAAGGGGTTGACCTCGAGTCTCCCCTGGAGCTTTCTGCCAGAGGCTCCAGGTAGGACCGTTCTCCCCAGCTGCAGTGTACAGTACATTTTTTACATCTGGCCCGGTCCAGACTGGTCCAAGGGCTACTGCATGAACTATCTCGCGTTTAATTTGCTCAAAGGCTTGTTGCTGCTCAGGGCCCCATTTAAAATCATTCTTCTTCCGGGTCACATGATAGAGAGGGCTTACAATCGAACTGTAATTTGGGATGTGCATTCTCCAGAACCCCACTGCACCCAAGAAAGCTTGCGTTTCTTTCTTATTAGTTGGTGGAGACATTGCTGTTATCTTGTTGATCACATCTGTGGGGATCTGTCTACATCCATCTTGCCATTTTATTCCCAAAAATTGAATCTCCTGTGCAGGTCCCTTGACCTTACTTCGTTTTATGGCAAAACCAGCTTTCAGCAAGACTTGGATTATTTTCCTCCCTTTCTCAAAGACTTCTTCCGCTGTATCGCCCCACACAATAATGTCATCAATGTATTGCAAGTGTTCTGGAGCTTGCCCCTGTTCCAATGCAGTCTGGATCAGTCCGTGGCAAATGGTAGGGCTGTGTTTCCACCCCTGGGGCAGTCGGTTCCAAGTGAACTGGACAACCCTCCAAGTAAAAGCCAACTGTGTCCTGCACTCTGCTGCCAAAGGAATTGAGAAAAATGCATTGGCAATATCAATCGTGGCATACCACTTGGCTGCCTTTGACTCTAGTTCATACTGAAGTTCTAGCATGTCCGGTACGGCAGCACTCAGTGGTGGTGTGACTTCATTCAGGCCACGATAGTCTACTGTTAGTCTCCATTCTCCATTAGACTTTCGCACTGGCCATATGGGGCTATTGAAGGGTGAGCGGGTCCTGCTGATCACCCCCTGACTCTCCAGTCTACGGATCAGCTGATGGATGGGAATCAGGGAGTCTCGGTTGGTGCGATATTGCCGCCGGTGCACTGTTGTGGTCGCAATTGGCACTTGTTGTTCTTCGACTTTCAGCAACCCCACAGCAGAGGGATCTTCTGAGAGACCAGGCAAGGTGGACAGCTGCTCAATTTCCTCAGTCTCCAAAGCAGCAATACCAAAAGCCCACCTGTACCCTTTTGGGTCTTTGAAGTACCCTCTCTTGAGGTAGTCTATGCCGAGAATGCATGGAGCCTCTGGACCAGTCACAATAGGGTGCTTTTGCCATTCCCTCCCAGTCAGGCTGATTTCAGCCTCCAGTACAGTCAACTCTTGGGATCCTCCTGTCACTCCAGAAATATAGATGGATTCCACCCCTTGACAGCTTGATGGCATCAGGGTACACTGTGCACCGGTATCTACTAGAGCCTTATACTTCTGTGGGACTGATGTGCCAGGCCATCTGATCCACACAGTCCAGGAAATCCGATTGTCCCCTACCTCCACCTGGCTGGAGGCAGGGCCCCTCTAATGGTCATCACAGCATTGGACACTTAAGTCGTGGTGAAAGGGATTATTCTTCGTTATCACAGGAGCTGGAGTAAAATCAGCTCTTCCATTCCATCTGGGAAACTGCTCACCAGAGACTGAAGCCGTAGCTCTCATGGGATGATCAGTCTTGGCCCTTGCTCCCCTCTTCAGTTCACTCACCCGTTCCTCCAAAGCTGAAGTAGGTTTTCCATCCCACTTTGTCATGTCTTCTCCGTGATCCAGCAGGTAAAACCATAGGGTACCCCGTGGCGTATACCTCCTGTATCTCCTCTCTTGAACAATAGGACGCCTTTTGTTAATAGCTGAGACGTGTGTTGGTACACGTGAGGAGCTGGATAAATCAGATAGATCGTCCCTCAATTGTTCGAGGTCCTGGGACAGTTTTTTCACAGCTGAGATGATGGAAGGGGTGAGGTTGTCTTCGAACTCTCAGAGTTTATGAACCATTTCATCCACTGTTAGTGGTACTATGTCATTCCAGGTTACTGTTGCCAATGAATGGGCATATGATGACGGTGCATTCCGTGTAAGTTTTCACCACATGGGTCGTGTACATTCAACTTCATCTGGATCTATAGGTGTATCCCCGTTATTCGGCTTGATGTGATAGAGCATCTCTACGATGGCCGATTCCCTCAGAGATTGGATGCCTTTGTCTATAGTAGTCCACTTGGCCGAACGACTCGTAACATCGTCCTTGTACGGAAACCTTTCTTTCACAGCTGCCAAGAGCCGCCTCCAAAGGCTGAGGGACTTTTTCTCTCTTGCAATTGCTTTGTGAATTCCCCCTTCTCTAGCAAGTGATCCCAGCTGCTTGGCTTCTGTACCTTCTAGTTCGTGACCATCGGCCCCATTGTCCCAGCATCGGAGTAACCAGGTGATGATGTGCTCCCCTGGTTGACGGGTAAAATCTTTTCGCATATTCCGCAGCTCGGTTGAGGTCCGAGGTCGAGAAGTTACCTCTTCTTCTTCTTCTTTGTCATGTGATGATGACTTCTGATCAGATTCTGGACCAGGTGGTGAATTCATTGGTTCTTCATCTCGCTTCACCCTTTTTGCCTCCTTTTTGCTTGTTCTCTTGTGTACAGGGGCAACCGATATTGGTACGAAGTGGTCCTCTGGTTTGGCTGCAGTGATTATCACTGTGGTTTGAGTAGCAACTGTACTTGTTGCTGGGGGTGGTGTAGCTGCTGTGCTTGGAGCTGGGGTAACCGCGCTGTCTGTTGCAGTTGAAGTTTGAGCAGCTGCTGTACTTGCCACTGGGGTAGCTGCGCAGTTCATTGCAGCCAAAGTTTGAGTAGCGACTGTCGCTTTGCCCTCAAATCCGCCGACATTCTTTTCCTTTTGAAGGTGCTGGATAGTGTTGAACAAGGCCCTGTAAGCATAGGCCAAGCCCCAGCACGTTGCCGTGATTTGTCCATCTCTGGTATGGCCAGAATGACCACACACCTCATTTAAGTGTTTTACTAATTCTTCTGGATTTTGCAGTTGTTCGGTAGTGAAATTCCAAAGTACTGGAGGGGCCCACTGACCTAGATACTTGCCCATACTATCCCACACACCCTGCCACTCATGGCTGTCCAGCCTCAGGGAAAATCTCTCGGTCCTCCTACATTGTCGTTTGACACCAGACAAGACCCAAACCTGAATCTGCTTAACTCTTGAAATCAGTAGTGGGCAAAACACACTCTGTATGCGTGTTAGCATGGTGATTCCCATCACCATCAGCAAACAAGTCTCAACAGCATTAAAATGCCATTCAAAAAATTCAAAACTCTCAAATGTAAATGGTCTGGGGGGACGACTAGGAGGGTAAAAGGATGTCTCCTTCACAGGTTGAGCACCTGAGAAGGAGAAAAAAGGTGTGTAATTGCTAAGCACCTCCATCGTATACCACCCAAAGTATAAAGGTGGTGACCACACTGGGAACATAAGCCAGATCAGTTTCATGATCAATGATTCTATTGTATTACAAGTCATTACCATAAAGTACAATGGGACAAAAACCTTAGCCCAAGCCCCACACTTGAAAAACACTAATACAGCAAATACCGGATGGACGTAATATATGATATACTGAAACTGTGAGATCAAGAGGAAAAACCTTGAGAGCCAATAAATCAGCATTGTGACGAGTGACTATCAATCCAGTCAGATCTGTTCTTATCTCAACCCCTCGTGCCCCACGTTGGGCGCCAAAAAGAACTGTCGTGGTTTAAACCCAGTCAGGTAACTTGTTCACTCACTCCCAGTGAGTGGTGCCGAGCTGAAAACAATTGAGGTCCGTGTGCGTCTCCCGCCCCCCCCCCCCCCCCCCCCCCCCTCACTGGGGCTCTCCCGGGAGCGGGGAGGAGGATCGAGAGAGTGCAACTCCTACGGGTTGAGACAAGAACAGTCCAGCAACAAATCACCACCGCTACTATCAGCTAAAACAATGATAAGGGAAAATAACAAGGGAAGAGAATACGATACCACCAGCCAAGAAAGCGAGTTCCACCTGGAAGCCCCTGTCCTTCCGGGTAACTCCCAGTTACCCCCCCTACCCCAGCCATGACGTGCTGTGGTATGGAATACCTCCCCGGCTAGCCCGGGTCAGGCGCCCCGTCTCTGCTTCTTCACAGCTTCCCCTCCTCCCTGGCAGAGCATGAGCCTCACAGAGTCCTTGGTCAGGGTAAACATCACTTAGCAACAACCGACAACATCGGCTTCACCAACACTGTTCTCAAGCTAGAACTCAAAACACAGCACTGCACCAGTTAACACAAAGGAAAAACATGACTGCTACTGCTGAACCCAGGACACACCTACTGTTTTTTTCCTGAGGAAAGAAGGTTTTAACGATATATTGTGGTTTAAACGCAGCTGGCAACTAAGTACCACACAGCCGCTTGCTCACACCCTTTCCCCCTTTCCAGGTGGGATGGGGAGGAGAATCAAAAGAATGTAAAACCTGTGAGCTGAAATAAGAACGGTTTAATAGCTAATATGAAGTTCAATTTAATACTACTAATAGTAATAATAACAAAAATGAACAGAGAAATAAGGAGAGATATATAAAAGTAAAAGGGGAAAGAAAGGGAAAATAAAATCCAGCAAACAAACAAACAACACAAGTGATGCACAATATAATTGCTCATCATCTGCTGACTGATACCCAGCCCTACTCGAGTAGCGATCTGGGCCTTCCGGGTAACTCCCACCAGTTTATATACTGGGCATGATGTGCTGTGGTATGGAATACCCCTTTGGCTAGTTTGGGTCAGGTGTCCTGTCTCTGTTTCCTGCCAGCTTCTTGTACCCCTCCTCACTGGCAGAGCGTGAGTCCTTGATCAGGGTAAGTGTTACTTAGCAACAACTAAAACACTGGTGTGTTACCAGCATTGTTCTCAGACTGAAGTCAAAACACAGCACTGCACCAGCTACCTGGAAGAAAATTAACTCTATCCCTGAAATCAGGACACCATATTATTATCAATGTCCATGATACTTCTGAAAAAAATTGTATGTTAAGGGAATATGACAAATTTGCTCAACAGACGTTATTTACAATGTTTCTTTCAACCCAAGAAAGGAAATGAAGGATTGAACTAATGATGCCTTTTCCACAGTCTTCATCTAATTCTGTAGCTTGAAGAATGAACTGAAAGTAGGCAAGTCCTTGTGGATCTGTGACCATCTGTAGAATATGCGCACATGATTGAAGAATGTACTGCATAGAGTTTACATAATGATGCAAATTTTCTTCAAGACACAGATATGTTTCCTTACCAGATAGACTACTTCAGTGTGAGCTCAAACTATGGGATTAAGTTATCTCCAAAGTAGCTTTACACGTCAATAATCTAAAGTAAAAGGTTAAAACAAATATTTGAGATTTATATTTTTTTCATCTTCTCTCTCCAAGTTGTTTGATCTTGAATAACTCCCTCAATACTCTTCAGTTTCCAGGGCTTTTCCACAAACTGATGACAGTGTTAAAGGCAAAGTATGATATAAGAATGAAAAGCTGTACTAGGATTCTCTAAATTAAATTTGTTTGAATAAGTAGGAATATCACTGGAAAATGAAGTGAGAAGCTCAGAGAGCAGTAAATAAGAACTTCAAATGATTTATCTCTGTATGATGACAAAGTAGGATTTCAAAACTCAAGATGCAACAGTGAGTATACCCCTACATTTGAAAAAAAATAAGTGTGAATACTCTTACAAAATCAAATGGATTTCTATTTGTAGTTATCTACAAAAGCAACACAAAAATAAACAAAAAAAAAAAAATAACCAACCTTTTCGATATGAAATGCATTACATTCATTATTGTCTTGTGCTGCTTCTACAACCTGGGGATCTTAAGTGACTCTCAGTAAAATACCCAAGAAAATTTTAAATACATGTGAAGTAATGGGATGAAACAGTTGACCTTTTAAAATCCATTTACACAGTGTTTTCTTTAAGCCTGTATGGATTCCTGCTTCCAGATCTTCTGAAGCTACATGAGGTCTTTATTCCTTAAATCCTCATGGTGCATTGTACCATGACGGATTCTGTTTGATTCTGACCTGTGAAGACCCATATATATACTGATATTGTTATTTAAAGGTAAAATACTACAGTATCAGTGGCAACTATTTTGGTAAAATAACTGTGAACAAACATGTTTATGACTCGTCAGTAGAAAAAAACCCTGAATGATAATTTATTAGGATGGAAAATTCAAGTAGGTATTCACAAACACTGATGTGCAGCATTTATCCAGGCTTTTAGTTTAAAATAATGCTGCTTGCCTGCCTTTGAAACTTAATATTCACACATCTTCCTAAGCTGTCATAACATTAATCTTCTCAACAAATCAAAAAAACTAGCAAAAATTATGTATCAAATATTCTAGCTTCTGATCCTAACACCTGAAAAGGAATTTCAATCAGCATAATTTCATGAAACCTTTGTTAGGTAATCACAGCCTTTACCTACAATAAGAAGGTTTTAAGCCATTCTTGCATTAACATGTAGCATGGCGGTAATTTTCTTTTACTGAGAAAAAAATAGACTTTTAGCTGACAGTGAAGGGAACTCTTAACAAACCCTGTTTCCAGCATGTCATTTGTATAATTGTTGACATAACTGATTATGCTTTTACAAAGCAGGTGAGTAAATATTCCATTGCCAGTGTAGTCTATGACTCATGATGAACAGCAGAAGGGGTGAAAAAAAGGATTTTTGCAAAATGGAAGAGGACAAAATGAGTGAGGAACAAAACACTATGCTCCTTTTCACTGAAAGGTGACAAAAGACAGAGAATAGAAAGCAGAAATGAAAGAAAGCTCTCAATGTTGACAGTATGGTTTGACTAACAAAATCAATTCTGTAAGCAAACATTGCTTATTGTACCTTGATCTTTCAGCAAAGTTATAGACACATGTATAAAACGTATTTTCAACTGAAAAGGGTGATCATGTACATATGTTCATATGATTTACATAGAATGAATTATTTAAAATTAATGTCTTGCACTGAATCATGCAAAAAAATATTGATCTATGAGCTCAGGACGACTGACCCTGAATTGATGGCCATCTGGAATCACACATGTGTTCTCAACTGCTGGTCATCCTGACATTATTTCTGAGCTATCTTTAGTGCTATGTCATGGGAAAATTTTCAATATCATAGTCTAAAGGAGATTTCCATGTTCCTTTCTTTTCCTATATACAAGTGGAGGGATTTCCCTTCAGATTTTCATATTCTTCTACAGCCATTGAGAAAGACTGCAGCACTGTACCCTCACAATTTCCTCATAGTGGATAGAGAGTTGAGACTGAAGAAATTAAACCTGATCCCTGAATTCTGTCACACATCTACTCGAGAATGAGTTCAGGTAGTGGATATATTATATGGAACATTGCACTTGTCCCCAGCTGGGGAACTGTTGTAACAATAATAGGCATCTAACAAAAACTCTCTGAGAAAGAGGAGACAAGAACTAGTAAAAAGAGGCCTCTCTATAGGTGATAGTTCTGTTGTTTTTTTTTTGTGGGCACTCTATGATTTTCTATAATATTTTGAGTGCTTTTCATTTTCTGACTAATGCAGTTATTAAAGTGCAGTGTTGCTAAGGCAACCTCCTAGAACATTCTTTCCCTGAGGTCCACAGAAAATCCCAAGGAGCAAAGAAAACAGTTAATTCCTAACTACCATGTGCTCAAATTTTCATTTTTTCTAGAATTTAATTTCGCACTTCTTTGAGCTCATTTAATTATGATGAAAAATAAGAAAGAAAAATCCTCCTTAGCATTCGGGAATATTTCTCACATACTACCATGTCCCTGAATTTTCCCTATTGTAAAAATCATACATCTCCTCTGACCTTGTTGTCTTTATTTTGTTACATACATTATTCAGTTTTGATGTGTCCTAGAGGTTGGACGCTGAACAAAAAGCATTCCAGAAACTTAAAAAATGACAAGTAATTTTGTTTTATTTTTTTTCTGGTGTCTATTCAAATAAGGTCTACTGCAGAAGTTGATTAACTATACAATTCCCAAACAAAAAATGCACTTTGGACTGAATTCAGCCTATGCTAAAGCTAAAATATGCTAGAGGTTTGCAACTCAAAGAAAGAAAATTAGCCTTGAATGGATATTCCCTATTTGGATGTGAAAAAATAATTAAAATTATTATTATAAAACCAGTTTGAAGGAGACTACGTAAATTAGGTAATCTTATATGGTCTCTCATATGTATACACCTGTCAGAAAGATGCCTTTGCTTTTTTAGCAGACATCATTTCATAATTTAATCAATCCAAGCAATATGGCTCACTCAATATGCAACATTTTCAGATCACTTATTTTAAATGAAGAAAAGAGGAAAACATGTTTCTTGAGACTGCAATACATAGAACTTCATTTTAGTGAACTTGTAGATGTCTCTTTTGTTCATCTCTCCTCTATTTATGCTCCTTAAGCTGGTGCTCAGAAGAGAAAACATCCATTTAGGAAAACAAAAAATTCAGATTTTATTTTCACATTAGTTTTAACATTTCCATTAAATTCTACTGTACACTAAATGCATTGAGAGTTTGAAAATAACAGCTTGTAGCCTCAGTGAACTCCCGCACAAGGTAGTATAGCCACTGCAGATTTTCTGGTTGTAATTAGCTTTGCTATCTGCTTTTATCTCTGTTTTATCATCTGACATTTCTCAAACTGTCATCACCCTTAGTATCTTTAGCACCATACTTTTTTTAGGGCAGGCTCATAAATGATGCATACCCCTACTAGGCTTATTAACAGACCTTTCCTAGGCAAATATCTCCTTTCCATCCACTCCAATTAGGCAATTTCTCATCTATATTCTTTATTCCTCCACTGCTAAAAAAGAATAATATTAACAAGCACTTTAGAAATCAAGTATGTGTATTTGCACAGATTCAACAAAATGCTAGTACCTTGCATGTTATGGTAGACAGCACCCCATTTGTAATGAGAGAAAGCGCTATTTCCAAACTCACAATCTTCTGTTTTATCAGCCTTATTCAGTCTTCTGAATTTATCATTCTATTCAGTCTTCTAATTCTCTGTCATCATCATATTCTTGATAAGAATGCAACTCATTAGCTTTGCTGCTGTAACTGATTCAATTCAGATAAAAGATATAGAGTGTAAATTACAAAGTTACTGGTCACATGAAAATATAAAGTAATAAAAAGATACAGAAGATATCCTTTTCCTTCATATTGAGTTTTTCTTTTCTGTCATTTGAATTTCCATCCTGTGATGTTTGAGGGTGTCATGCTCCCCTTCCTTTTCTCTGTCTTCTACTGAAAGGAAAGAACCAATGAGAAAGAGAAGATTAAATTCTTATTTAGACATATTTACAAATATATTTGTGGAAAATCTGTAAATTATACATTCAGAAATGAGACCAAATTGACCATGGGAATAAAGAACATAGTGAATTAACTAGAGGTTAGGTCGTTCTCTACACTGAGAAGAACATAGCAGTTAAATAACAAACATGCACTGTTGATCCATCCAGGAGTTTGAAATTACTTGAGGGTTGGTTTGTTTTGCAGTTTTTTTGACTTTGCAGTCTACTTCATCCTCCCTCATTTCAATCATCCGCTTATTATTTTATTGAAATCATGATCTGAAAGGTGAGAAATCCCAATAATGTGAAGTCACTAATAAAACAGTATATAAGCAACACAATAACAGAATAAAAGACCCAAATATTAATTACCTTAAAAACGTTGTGGTGAAAACTGCAGAAACTGTAGTAATCTAAAGGGTAGAGCAGAGTCCATGTTCAAAAAGAAATTCACAAGCGTCTTTTTAGAAATCCAAACCCACATTCCTCGTAATCATGTACTCCTCCATCAATGTCCCTGAAAGTCTTCTGTTTTGTAAAAATATTGATTGGTTTTTTAAAGCTAAGATATAAGATCTAGAAATGAGAATTTAAATGTTGTTCTTCAGTTTTTATCCTGCCATAAAATGTGCATGCCATAGCATTGACAAAGTTGCTTCGTTATTTTTTGTTTATATGGTACTTGAATATCTCATATGAAAAGTTCTGAGAAGAGATGCAAAATAAATTATCATCATATGATCTCCAACTTAACCCTCAATAAATAAAAATAAATAATTAAAATAAACCCCTTTAGGTCATCTGGGAAATACCTTTAGGTGAAGAAGAATTGTGGTAAGGATTTATTCCTTTCCTTCTCTTTGCAGGTTGGGATCTTCAGATTAATCATAGCTTTTCAAGAAAAGAATTGTGGAGGAACAAGTGAAAGAAAGCTAAATCTTCACACTGAATTCATAATTTATTTTGACTGTGAAATACTTCTGTCCACAGAGACAAAACAGGATTATCATAATTCTTAAAATTTGTATCACTGTTGTTGGAAAAGTTTAAACAAGTGGCACATCTTTTAGAACAGATATCACAGAAAGCTAAATTATTTCAAAGATTATGCAAGTGAAAGGCGTACTGAAAATGAGAAAAACTGAATTAGTGTTTTATGCATGCAATAAATGTGAGTAACTAATGCAAATGAAAGCATGTTTTAATCAAAGTTTTCCAGATATTATATTTGTGAACAGTTATTCTTGTTTGACAAAGGTAGTTTATATTTGGTTTGGGTTTTCTATGAAAAATTTCAACTCTACCACACTCATTAAGTAGCTTCAATTTTATTGCATGCAAGACAGATTCATAAAAAAATGTGACATCAGATCAAAAGGCAACAGATTCACAGTTACTGACTGAGAAAGCAAGTGACATGAGGTGCAGAATGAGAAAAAGCCTTGAATTAAAAAAACTAAACCAAACCAACCAAACAAAATCAAACAAAAAAACACAACAACCAAAAACCCAAACAAATAAAAGCTTGACTGGATCTGTTGTTGCTTATCTTATTTAAAGTTCTAGAGGTCAGGTGTTTTGATTCTGGATCCCAGCTAAAAGAGCAGAAAGTAAATCACTACCCTGACCGAGGTGATGCATAGACCTTTATCTTCAACCAGGTTCCTTCCAAGAGAAAGAAGCTCCTTCGGGGAAATTCAGGTTCTAAATCACTTCAAAACCTGAAATCATTTTTTACAAGCCCTCCTTTAGTGCCATATTGTTTAATTCTCAAGAAAACATAGTGAAGGTTAGTGTATTCAGCTACTTGTGATAGCTTGCACTGGAAATGCTTGGCAGTCAAAGCACAAAGATAGGTAATAATGTAGACCCTTGATACTTCAACCTCTGATTTTTCAGGGCTTTCAAACTGCAGCGTAATGAAAACTGATATCTGTTGGTATGATGAAGATGGGAAGTGCCATTTTTTAAACAGCTGTGGTTATTTTTGCTGAATCTTACTGTGCAGTTAATCATTATCACTGTAGATTTGTGGCAATCACCTCTCATTAGGTCCTTCTGCTCTTCTGTACTTCAGTTTTCACAAGCAGTACAGTTGTGTTACATCTCATCAGATGGATATATTCTCCCCAGTCTTGATTCTCTCTAGACAGTCTTCATTTCAGCAACAGCTGGGAAAGGATTAAGAATTCCACCTACATCTATGTGTCCTGGGTTCAGCAGTAGCTAGTAAAACTGCTACTGCTGAACACAGGACAGGATCCAAATGTTTTCTCCTTCTTTTCTTTACAGTGAAGATGCTGATGGTCATCCTGAAATTTCCATCTACTTCAATTTTTGACACTAGCATGAAGCACAACAATCTTTTTGATTGTGTTCTCTATACATTTACTAATACCTGTGAAAATCAGATTTCTGGGATGTTGAAGATTGCTTTTAACAGTTTTTATGGTAGAGAGCACAAGTTTTCATTCAAATAGATTTAGCTGTTATGTGGATTCCTAATATCTGCATGTTAGTCCATGTGATCTATCTGAAAAACTGTTAATGTTGTTGTAAAAGCCAGCAACTTCACTGCCAAAACTTTTAAGTCTTAGAAGGAGAAATGAAAGTTCACTTACCTATAAAGATACACTTCTTGTGTAAAGAGAAAATGAGTGCATAAAACAAAGTTAAGACATTCACTGTGCCATTACAATTCACTTCTTTACAATACCTTTCTGTCTGAATACCTCACAGATGGCGACTCCACAATATCTTTGGGCCACCTGTGTCAGTGTTCAAACACCATGACAATGAAAACATGTTTTCTTGTGTTCAGATAGGATTTCCTGTATTCTAATTTGTACCAGTTGCCTCTTGAGCTGTCAGTAGGCACTACTAAGAAGAGTCTAGCTCCTGCATCATCTTTGCTTTCACCAGAAATCAGTATAAATTCATTAGTTTTCCTCTGAGACTTCTCCTTTCCAAACTAATTGGCCCCAACTTTCTCAGCTTTTCCTCATATGAGAGATACTCAGATCTTAGCCACCTTAGTGGTCCTTTGCTGAATGATCTTCAGTACCAATGTGTCTCTATTGTACTGAGGAGACCAGAACTGAACACAGTACTCCAGATATGCCCTCACCAGTGTTGCTCCCTCTATCTGCTGGCACACTCCTCCTAACACAGTCAGAACACTGCTGGCCTTTTTAGCCATGAGAGTGGATTACTGTCTCATGCTGAGCTTGTTGTCCACCTGGACTCCAAAGTCTTTTTCTGCAAAGCTGCTCTCCAGATGTCTGACCCATATCGTGCAGAGGTTCCTGAGGTGAGTTCTTCCCAAAGGAGGAACTTTGCTTTTCCCTTTGTCAAGCTTCATGATGTTCCCATCTGATTCTCTCTCCAGTCTGCCAAGATCCCTCTGGATGGTGGAACAACCTTCCAGTGTATCAACCACTCCTCCCACTTTTGTGTAGTCACGAATGCACTCAAAAAAATCTAGATTGCTTATGTCCCTCTTCATTGTCCTTCCACCAGATACCAGTGTGGTTAAAGTCATCCATGAAGACCAGGATCTGTGACCATGGGACTTCTTCCAGTTGTTTGAAGAAGGCCTCTTCCTGGTAAGATTTACAGAAGATATCCATCACAATGATAACCATGTTGGCATGGCTACTTATCATGACCCATCAGTCTCAACTGGCTCCTGACCCATACTAAGCAGAGCTCCACACATTCCAGCTGTCCTTACCATAAAAGGGCACTCCCCCATGTCACTTCTCCTGCCTGTACTTCCTAAAACGAAGCAGGAGCCTTGCTCTACCATACCTAATTTTCTACGTGTTAGCTGGAGAAAATTTGCAGGTCTTTCCTTATGCATTCCACTGCATAAACTGTTTCATCTGTTGGCCATGTGCTGTCATATAGGCCTCTCATTAGCACAGCTGAAGAGGGAGGACTTGACTCTCCTTAATGAGGGTTAAACTAAAACAAAGGTTGCAGACACCATGTGATGAAGGACAGCTGACAGTCAGTTGGCAGTCTGTCAGAATCTGATAGAACTAGACTTACCTTACCCTTAGCATTACCTGGCAGCAGCAGGCAACTTCATGTTCCTTTGTGGCTTCCCCAGAGTTATCAGGTCTCTAACAAAGTGCCTGGAAACCCCAGAACATTTCCAGGAAGCAGAGCCCAGAACCTGCTGTGCAAACTACTACATCTGTTGGCTGCCTCTGCTAGCTGTGCTCTGGGAGAAGCTCTCTGGCCCTGATGGTTATGTAGACCCATAGAAAGTGGCAGAAAAAACATATACAGCAACATGCAGTTAGATTCCCTGTCTGTCTAACTGAAAACTCAGTTCACGTTTTCTGAAAAGGATCCATGCAACTATGCTTCTGGAGGCCAGATTTCAAATCAATGTAATGAATTCTGAGTGGACCATGAGCAGCTTGTACATTTACAGTAGAATGAGGACAATGGGATTAGACCTTTGAGACATTTTAGAGTCTTTCTGCTAGCCTCCATAGGCTTTGTGACTGAGTCCCAACACTTCTGAGTTTCACCAGCTGTACAAATGAGAATTGCAATGTTCAAACATATTTGCAGTTTTGCTCCATTGATTTTAGATATATTTGAGCTATTTATAGATGTGGTGTGTCTGAACAGATCCAGACCAAATTCCTTCAGGTTAAATGTTCAGAAGTATAATTTAGATTTGGACTAAAGTAGATGGTAAATTTCTTTGCTAGAAGATGCTACATAACTGGAGATCCTATTACAGAGACGAGATATAAAACTGATGTCATACATTAAATGGAAAAGAGCCAGTGGTCATGCTTGAATGAGAAACAGTTCAAAGCATATATATAATACTATTAGTTTTGTGTGACTGCAAAAGTCATTCCATCCACAGATAGGTAATTTATACAGTACTTCCACAAATGTTTTGAGTTACGCATGGTGAATGGTATAAATACCTTTATATGCCAACATATTAAAAGCCTTCACAGAGAGTATTTATTTTTTAATTAGCAGGATCTTTAAATGCTTTTTGAATGTCAGCCTCTGTGATATAGTAAAAATAAGGCTATGCCATTCGTTAGATATTTTCCTCTCTCAAAGTTATGTGGTTCCAATACACTTTTGCTTTTTTTGGTGTGTCTACTTTTTAAGTTGAGACTGTTCCTTCCTATGGCATTGATGGGTTCTAGATGGCTCGTGTTTTCTCAGTTACTGATGTTTTCTCTTCTGTATGGACAACCAAAAACCTTTTTGACCAATGTAAAGTTAACCATCCACTGAAGCATCATCGCTCACAACCTGATATCAAAAGGGGACTAGACTGCCTGGCTCAGGAAGACCTCGAGGGAGAACTGCCATCATCTTTTACTCTTCACAAGCTATTCAATAGAAATAACCTCCCCTTTGCACTTGCAAAGAAGGTATAGAAATCCACAGGCAATTGGTTCAAGCACTGGTCTGTATGTGTCTGTAGAACCGCCCCATTTCTGTTGTAAGTTCACATAGGTGAGTTGTCACCAAACTAATATTTATTCACTATTCATTATGGTTTCTGTGGCCCAATGCTTCTGAATAGCTTATATTTTCTGATGACACTGATGATTCAGTACAAAATTATACTGGTTAACATTCAAATCAGAAGTATGCACAATTTCATCAGCTAGGAATTTAAAGTTCACAGTGGTGAACCTTTTGATCAGTAGTGAACCTTTTAATCAGTAGTGATTATTAAGTTTCCTCTCAGTTGCTGTCACTGGATACTGGAAAAGATACTGGCAGAACTAGCATTTAATCTGCTAATAATTTAGTTTAGGGTATAGGTTACTTATTGTTCTGATGACTATATAGAATTTCAGACAAATGACAACTGAACCAAAGGAAATTCAACTGTAAAAAAACTTGAGAAACCATCTAATTCATCTGCTATTTTAAGGGATTAATTATCCTGGCAGCAGTTTGTTTAACCTATTCTTAACAACCTTTGATCAACAGAGTATATTTTCCTCACAAAAATCATCTGTACTTAAGAAAGTCTGTAAGAAACTGGAAGACTCGTCATCTGTCTATTCGTATCGCTGATACATTGGACTTTCAAAATAATCCCAAACCTCCACAGTTTTCTCTTCATAATTCCCTGTAAAACTAGAAGTCCTAAAAAGCCCTCTAAAAAAGGATTTTTAATGGTCTTATTTGTTATGCTCTGTCTTCTCCAGTCCCTTACTGTCCAAAATCTAATTGTGTGAGTATGGTCTGTGCAAGTATGTGAGGGAAAATGATCACATATAAAACTAATACTATAAAATAAAAAAAAATCTAAAAAAAGTTTGAATACGTATGTTACATGGTTAGAGTTTCAAAATAAAATGTCTAGATGTCATTATGTCCACTTGCAAGCTCAATGTATGAGAGAACACTGTGCAGCTGTGGCAAAGAATGCCAGCAGTTACATCCACAGAAGCATCACCAACAGAAAGAAAGATGTCCTTATTTCACTCTACTCAGTGCTTTTCGGGCCATGGTTGGGATACTGTGCTCAGTTTTGGCTCCCACTCGACAAAAAAAGGTGCAGACAGGCTGGAAAATGTCCAGAGAAAGGCCACAAATATGATCAAAGGACTGGTAAGCCTGCTGTATGAGGAAAGGCTGAGAGAACTAGGTTTGTTCAGCCTTGAGAAAAGGCAGCTCAGGGGAGACTTTATCACCATGTTCCAGTATTTAAAGGGTGGCTACAAAGAAGGTGGAGACTCTCTTTTTATGAGGAGTCACATGGGAAAGACAAGGGGCTATGGATACAAATTATTCCTGATCAGATTCCAACTGGACACATGAGGAAAATTTTTCACACTGAGAACAATCAAACCTTATAGACTAATCTTCTTAGAGAAGTGGTGAATTCCCCAGTGTTGGCCACTTTCTAGATTCGGCTGGACAGGGTACTGGGACATCTAGTCTAGGTCATGTTTTGCCTGTGAAGGTTGGACCAGATGATCCTTGAGGTCCCTTACAAGCTGGTATCCTATGAGTCTGTGCTTCTGTGATTCACTTTCCAAAAATTACTTAACCAGGCAAAAACTTTGGATTTTTTGTCTTCTCAAACAAGATGACAGTCCTAACACAATATGGATGCACACAAAAATTCAATACAATCCCTAGATGCCATTCTGCTGGTGCAGAGCTTGGAGCAAGAAGTTGAAGTAAGCATTACAGCAAGTCATTTTCTGTTGGTAGATTCAACTCTTATCATTAAGACCTTGCACCTCTAAGTCCTTCAAGTATATGGTGAGGAAAGGCATTATGGGAAGGTGAGGGGAGGGTGGACATGGACTACATAAATGACAAAAACGTAGGTGAAGGGGAATGATGGGAAAGCAAAAGAGAATTATAAAATTTACCTTTCCAAGGCCTGATCAAACTTTACATGGTCCTTTATAAGGAAATCAGCTAAAAATATTTCATGAAAATGAAAATTTACCACATCAAATGATTCAAAAGCAGCTGAAATAGCTGCTCAGAAATATCTGGAAATAGGTTTGGAAGTTTTTGCACAGCTCTATTAGACAACTTTCTTCAGTAGAAATCCTTTATGCATTATGGTCCTAACCCTACCCCACTAAAGAATCTACAGCATTATTGTCTTAAGTTCACAATTATGGTATGAAGAATAGATCTGAAGAAAGAGCACAACTAAAAAGAGGTAAATGAATGTCAAAGGAGCAGTTTACAGCTGTTACCATAAACAGAGTAAGATCCAGATACCCCACATTCAGGTGAATCTCCATCTGGGATGACTAGTAATGGAAAGGTAGTCAAATTTGCAAGCTATATCAAAGATTACACTCTATCTTTAGAATGGAATGTAGTCTTGTTTCTGGTATGCAAGAGCTATGAACATTTTCCTATGCTTTCCAGGCTGGAATTAGTGGTAGGTGCCTTTTACTTACCTTACCTCTTGGTAAATAGGAATTCAAAGGGAAAATAAATTATAAGCAATGGGGTTTGATTCTTGCAACAGTAACATCTGGGAGAGAAGAGAAAAAGGTACAAAAAAATAAGAACGACTAATAGCCAGGTCATCACAAATGAATAAGGACAGCAAATGAGAAGAGCAGAAAGTGAAGTGATGAAAACAGAACGATGATACCTGTAAGCGGCGAGGAGAAGCAAGACACACCAACCCAATATGGGTGATAAGCAAACTTCTACTTCATTTGTGGCGCAGTTCACTTATATAGGCATGGTATTTAGCCACACCTCCTAGGCACAACAGTATTGGTTAGATCCACACAGCTTCCTCCACATTCTCCTCCCACATCCGGTTTCCGGTTACCTGTGAGGCCTACCCCTTGCCTTGCTCACACAAGGCCTCTAAGGCTCCATGGCCTTGCTCTTAGAGCCATTCTGCAACAGATATTCTATCTGTTTTTCCTTGATTTCTATGTATTTCCTTGGTTTCTTCTCAGAGATATGAGACTGCTGACTGCAATGATAGATTCAATTAACCTTCCACTTTATCCTGGTACTTATATTGAAGTACGTATTTCACTTCACCTGATGTTGACAGTAATTTATATATACATATAGTTGTAAATTAATATGGAATTATTAATTATCTGCTTGCATAAAAATGATAAAATAAATTTAATATTCAAAAGAAATACTATTTTATAATTGTTTTGGAAAAGAAATCGCTAAGAACATTTTTTACTTTTTTAAGGAAATGTTACTGTTTTAATGACACTAGGAATACCAGACATGGGAAACTAGCTCTGACAAATATACAACTTTTACATTTAGATAATTAGTGGTGTAAAGAAATCTCATACTTAGTGTGTATGTTTATGTGTGAGTGCCTGTGTAAATGTCTTACGTCATTAGAAATAAATTATTGTTTAACAAGGCTTTCAAATGAACTGCAGTTACAAGCCTCCAGTTCAGAAGCATTATATGTTATGGAAAAAAGATGCATGAGTATAAACACAATGCAGATCCTGTGATTTATAAATTTATCTTTAATGTGAAATATTCTCAAAAAAACTTGAATTATTGCCACCTGGATGTACTCAGACCCTTCATTGCTTATGAATACAGGATCTCCATTTCAAACATTTAAAAACATGTACATCAACATCTGATTATAATGACTGTATGAACTTGTGGGAAAGCTAGCATGAGCACTGAAGTTTGTGACCATCTGTGTGTCTGCTAGCAGCCACTGTTTAAAGCAAAGAGAAGAATCTCTATTACTGACAAATTCAAACATCTCTTCAAGATAGAAAAGAAAGAAGAGCTGAAATATAAAGTGATTTTTAAAACAACAATACTTGTATATAATCTAAATCTGAGTTTACTCTTGAAGAATATCCACTTACATTTACATAAATACATTTAGTTTTGTATTTCCTCAGATGAAGTTAAAACTACATATGTGTCCATATTGACCTCAGCAGAATTATTATACAACTGAAGACCTACTCCTTCCTTCTGAGAGTAATATTTACTGTGAAATCAGTGGAGCAATGACAACTTACATCATATGTGTCCTGGGTTCAGCAGTAGCAGTCATGTTTTTTTCCTTTGTGTTAACTGGTGCAGTGCAAGTAGCAAGAGAAAATGGACTCTCATATCTTGGCATTTGACCTGTTAGTGAAAACCATTACAGTCCTGTGTTTAAGAATTTTATACACTTGCTTGGACTCATATTGAAATAATTTGAAAACTAGAAAACCATCATGACTTTGATAACAAGGCAACAAATATTAGTTGAAGAAATAAATTTGTGACAGCCATATTGAGACTAATTGTGAATCTGACTTAAATTTGTGGGAATTTGTCTCTGAATTTGTCTCTAAATTTGTCTCTAAATTGGAGAGACACCAGTTTGATAGATGGATCACTTGGTGGATAAAGAACTGGCTGGATGGCTGAATGCAAAAAGTCATGGTCAACGGCTTGATGACCAGCTGGGGACCAGTAACGAGTGGTGTCCCTCAGGGATTGGTGTTGGGACCAGTCTTGTTCAACATCTTTGTCGGTGACATCGACAGTGGGATTGAGTGAGCCCTCAGCAAGTTTGCCAGTGACACCAAGCTGTGTGGTTTGGTTGATACCCTGGAGGGAAGGAATGCCATCCAGAGGGACCTTGACATGCTTGTGAGGTGGGCCAATGCCAATCCCATGAAGCTTAACCACACCAAGTGCAATGTCCTGCACCTGGGTCAGAGCAATCCCACACAGCTAGAGGCTGGGCAGAGAAGAGATTCAAAGCTCTGTGGAGAAGGACTTGGGGATGTTGGTCAATGAACATGAGTCAGTTTCAGTGTGCGCTAGCAGCCCAGAAAGCCAACTGTATCCCGGGCTGCATCAAAAGCAGCATGACCAGCAGGTTGAAGGAGGTGATCCTGCCCCTCTACTCTGCACTTGTGAGACCTCACTCGGAATATTGCGTGCAGTTCTGGTGTCCTCAACATAAAAACTTGGAACTTTTGGAGCACGTCCAGAGGAGGGCCAAGAGGATGATCAGGGGACTGGAGCACCTCCCATATGAAGATAGGCTGAGAAAACTGGGGCTGTTCAGCCTGGAGAAGAGAAGGCTTCATGGAGACCTCACAGCAGCCTTCCAGTATCTGAAGGGGGCCTATGGGGATGTTGTGGATGGACTCTTCATTAGGGACTGTAGTGACAAGACAAGGGGTAACAGGTTAAAACTTAAACAGGGGAAGTTTATATTGGATATAAGGAAGAAATTCTTTCATGTTAGGCTGGTGAGGCACTGGAATGGGTTGCCCAGGGAGGCTATGTATGCTCCATCCCTGGCAGTGTTCAAGGCTAGCTTGGATGAAGCCTTAGGTGATGTGGTTTAGTGTGAGGTGTTCCTGCCCATGGCAGGGAGGGTGGAACTAGATGATCTTAAGGTCCTTTCCAACCCTAACTATTCTATGATCCTAGTTTCTGCAGATGACATCATTGTTACTGACTTCCTTAAGAGTAGTTGCCTTACTTAGGTATCATCAAACTGGGAAAATTTACCACAGTATGGCTCATTAAAGTGGTATTTATACTACTCTCTGCTGCTGTGTGACTTTGGTGTTAGAATTTTCAAGAGTTTCTTAAAATTGAAAATATTTGTGCACATACTTATGTATATGTTTGCACACACACACACATTCACTTACACAGATATATATGTGCATATAAATAGTGTATCTCTTAAAGTTAGCCCAGAATCTTGAAAGTTAATCACAAATACAGCAGATTATATTTTGTCATTTAAAATGCAAGTACAGAGTTTGAATGTTGTTTTACAAGCACTACTGTTGTTAGTCCTGGGGGAACTAAAGAATTATGACAGATTTGTGTGAGTGCCAGTAAGCTAACGCTTAATTCAGTGCTATTTGTTAAGAATTCAAATGGCAGAATGATGAAAATTCTGAGATAATCCAATAGAATAAATGAACAGAGAACCTGAGTATCAGGACTGTGCTGGGAGGAAACTGAAGTTTGAAAACCCATGATGTCTAAATATTTTAGAGCCTGACTGATCTGTGTTCTCATCATTAAAAAGTGCATCACTGGTAGGATTTTAACAAATGAGAACCCTCTTTATCTTCTATCTTGCTGCTGTTGATAATTTACCTTGATCTTAACCGGTGCTTCATGGTCAAAAAGACAGTGACATCACTGGCGTTTTATATTGCACACTTTCTTTTAAACTCTTGAACATATTACATAAATCCCAATTCCATACATAGAGCACAGAAGTCCATCCTTCTCTACTGTTGTGCAACCCCTGTTGCAACTGTCTGCAGTAGCCATACCACTGTAGTCAAAGTTATTATTCGTACATAGGGTTATTACAGATGCATCCGGGTAGTGGCAGAGATTGACAGGGTTTAAATGATGTGTGAGAAGGTAGTGCAGGATAGATGAAAATTTAAAGTAGTATAAGGTTGTGCATCACTTTCTCGAAGTGTTAAAAATTCTCTGGTATAAATTGCCTTGCAAAGGTTAGAAAGACTTTAAATTTGGCCACCTGCAGCTGAAAGTAAGGAAACAGACTGCAATCAAAATACATGACTTTAATACCTTGTAAATGGATATTAATTTAAATGCTTCTATGGCATGTTATTTTAGAGGTGAGTTGTGGGCTTCCCTGGTGATTTTTTCCAGCATTGTAAGTGCCCCTGACTAAAGTAAATAGCTTGTAATGAAAACTTCAAAGTAAAGTGAGATTGCTACCTGCTGTTACAGCTGGTAAAAAAGAAAGGCAACTAATTTAATCTTTTTCTTTTCTCACACAATTTAGCAGTTGAACAACTGACCCAAAACTTGTGATAAAACCAAGTACTTTCTGAAAGTTACCTTTTTCTACTGCAGTCCAGTTGATAGTGCAGTTATGAAATAGTATTTTTACTTGATTAAAATGCTTAGGTATTTTCATTTCCTTTGAAAGCATATATTCCCTTTAGCACCTGGCAGAAGAACAAGGTTAGATTCTTTGGAAGGGAAAAAGAGGAAAGAATTTACCCTACCCAAGACAAAGAGTAAAGTGCTTTTTGAAAATTGAAGAGTTTTTGGGATCCTAAAATACTTCCCTCCTTAGCCTGAATATTCTCCTTTTGCTGGTAAAGGAGCAAGAGAGCTGTGGAAACTGTCCAAAACATATCCCCATGCCTACTTTCCTGTGTGTCTCCAGTGCCCCTGAGATCAGTCACAAAGTTTACACCAAATCTCTGGGGTAGACACATCTTACAGCCCTTAACATAGATGAATTTAATGAAGTGTTTTGCCAACTGGTTTACCACCCTTCAAAAAAATGTGAATGTTGGACTCTGTGACTTCTGTATTGTCAATAGCAAACGTTCAAAAACATATGTCAGGCTTACAAAAGAGCAATTTTTATAATAGGAGTTGAAAATCAATATATAATTCACAAGCAATATTCTACTGCTTTTCAGGATATTAGAGGTCATATTTTCAAGCTTCACTTACAAGGACCAGAATAAAAAGTCTTTATCTTTAAAAAGTATTTGCCTGTAAATTAATGAAGATAATAGTGCTTTAAGAAAGACATTAAATATGAGACTTTTGATGAATTCACACAAAATGACAAATGATATTCAGTGTTTCTCTTGGGTTTATATTTCATAGAAAGTTATTTTGCTATATCATCAGAAACAAAGGATTCCTTTTCTGGAAATTAAGAATGATTTGAGACTCTGGATTCCAGATAAAGTACTTCTTCAGTATTTTGAATAAGGCTTGTAAAATATGAATCTGGTATTTTTGTTATGAATAGTTATAATAGCCATTATTAAGAGTACTTCAAATAAAAAAGTAAAGTATAATCTTCTTCCCCTCATCCCATAAAATAAGTTGAAGGATAGATTTGGAAGTGCTTGCTGCATTAGTCAGAGGAAGGAAGAGATCAGAATGCTTTTTTGTGATACTATATAAGTCATTGCTGTTGCAGCTTTTTGATCTATTGTCATGCCCAATCTTCAGACCCCAGGGAGGCACCAGAACAGTAATAGTTTGTCTTGCTTAGTCTACCTCCGGAAAAGAAATAATCTGAAGCTCATGCACAGTTTGATATTCTGTGCAGCAGGTTTCCACTGTGTTGACTGTTGCTGACCAGAACCATGGAGAAATTCTGGTGGAGAGTGGACCACTGTTGGCAAAGCACAAAAGTAGAAACATCCTATAGCCTCCCAATTTGGCATGTGCTTGAGAATAAAGAGATTGGGTTTGTTATTTGTCCTGGGTTCAGCAGTAGCAGTCATTTTTCTCCTTCTTGGTAGCTGGTGCAGTGCTGTGTTTTGACTCTGGGCTCGGGAACAGAGCTGATAACAAGGATGTTTTGGTTTGGCCAAGGACTTTGTGAGCCTCATGCTCTGCCAGGGAGGAGGGGAAGCTGTGAGGAAGCAGAGACAGGACACCTGACCCAAACTGACCAAAGAGGTATTCCATACCACAGCACGTCATGCCCAGGATGTAACTGGGAGTTAGCTGGAAGGGCCGGTAGACTGCGGGGTTGGAGGAGGTATGGGTCAGTGCACGGTTGGGCTGGGGGGGGGGGGGGGGGGGGGCAGTTATCGGTTGGCTGGTGATGAGGTGTTGTATTCTCTCCCCTTGTTATTTCCTTTATCATTGTTATTATTGGTGGTAGCAGTAGTGATTTGTGTTATACCTTAGTTACTAAACTGTTCTTATCTCAACCCGTGGGAGTTTCATTCTTTTTGACTCTCCTCTCTGTCCCTCCAGGAGTAGGGGGAGGGCAAGAAGGGGGGGAAAGTGAGTGAACGAGTTGTCTGGTTTGGTTTAAACCATGACATTATTATTAATATGAAAGCAGAGTACATTATTTTGAAAATTCAAATCCAATCATTTTGTAAAATAACAAGATAATTATAATAAGATTGACCATGCACCCAGTGGCTGCATAAAGAGCAATGTATAGAGAAATCATCACTACAGAAGAAAAAGTAGCAGTATAATTAACCCACCATAAATAGGAACAGGTATCCAAATATTATCTGGCTTCCTTTTACTTTCCTCCTTCTAATTTGCAGCGAAGATTTATAAATGTGAGTTTTAAAAGCATTTCCCCAACACTTCTTGCTAGTAATTCTATTCACCATTGCTGACAATATGTCAGCATCAGGACAGAATATACAAGAGTGCTGGTTCTTTGTATCCCTTTCCCTTTGATCACTGCTCCTCTAAATAACATAGGATATTGCCAAGATTTTGCTTTAGTGTCAATTTATCACAAAGAAAGCACCATTGATTCCTATGGTTTGAACAGACGCATTACTATTGAAGTCTAATTTTATACCCCAACTATTGCTAAAATGCAGCATTACTAGACTTGAATTCAGCAGATTTCTCTTAGGCTGCCTAGGATAATAAAATTTGTTCACTGCTCTGTTGGCATTTAAAATTTCCTTAAAATGTGCAAGGTCATATTGACATCACACCTTTGAATTGTAGTGTCTCTCAGTAACTTCTTAAGTTTTTTGTTGCTTGTTTTGGTTGGGGTTTTTTAGGTTTGTTTATTTGTTTGTTTTTTTTAATTTCCAAGCCTCCCCCCATTTTTAAGGCTGCTCTCTCACTGCCGAGCTTTCAGAGGAAGACAACTATTTCACATGTCATGTAAGCCAAACTCCAGCAACATTCTTGAAGAAAGTATCTGCTTTTTGGCTACACTACTTAGCTTGAACCTCTTTGCACATGAAATATTCCAGTGAATGCCTGAAACTTTAAAAGCAAAGCAATTAACATGAAATCAAAACTGAATACTGACTAAATATATGAAAAGTGCAAAGCTAAATAGACAGACAAACAAAGGGGAAGTACAGTACACTTTCAAAGCTTTGATTTCTGGTTACTAGATCATTGCACACAGCATTAAGAAATCTCCAGGAAAAGTATTCATTTTATTTCTAAGTATATACCTGCGTTAAGTCCAAGGTGTAGGGATTAGTGCAATATGGGTAGCTGAAGTAAGTATGTAAAGTCCATTTCACTTTACACATATTTAAAAGTTCAGTAGCCCCAGTTAAAAGATTAAGAAAATATGAATTACATCAAAATAGACACTTTTTTCCTATTACTGCTAAAAGGTTATTTTGCTATCCTCTCCAAACCCACATAATGCAAATGCCAATATAATATATATTTTCCTTATCTCCTTATAAATAGGATTTCAATAGTACATGAAATTGCAGAAATTGCAAATGTAAAAGCATTAATTAATTTTTATTTCTGTCTATTTTTTCTCTGATAAAATGCTAGCAAACTGAAGTGATTAGAAGCTTGTCATTTAATTGCCACTGTCTTCTATGAAATTTCATATGCAGTCAGCAACAGCCAAAAAGCATGTTAGACACGTAATATCATATATCTTCACTGGCAATAAAAGCCTACTGATGCAATATTTTCAAACTTCACAAAGTTTAAACACTGAGTATCTTGAACATTTTGCTTAAAAAGAGAATATAAAGAATTATTGTTTAACATGACATATAACAGTGTCTATGATAAGGAGGCATAGAAAGGAAGTTGTCCTTAATTAGAAATGGAGATATATGATCAGAAATTGATTTGAGAAACCACAAGCTTTCCTGACAGTCTAGTTTCCCCTTTGAAATACTTAGTCTATATCTTTGAATTCAAGTATGTGAGAGAACTCCGTATTTAGTAAGTTTGACCTTATCAACTGAGCCCAGCTGAGAAATGCAGGGTAGAATGCAGTTGAAATATGCATCCAAGCCAAAAAAGAAAAAAAAAAAAAATCTCAGAAATAGATATGCATAAAGGAGAGGCTAAACACTTCTCAGAGAATGACTTCTTCACAAATTGTTTGGTCAAAGCTATGATATTTTGTGAAAAGGCAGGTTGGGTTTTTTTTCTGGCTATATAATTTCCTTTTCTGAAGTCAGAAAGTAAAAAAAAAAATAATTCAGGTTAGTTGAAAACATCACTTCTGCTTTTATCCAATTAATCTTCCAAACCCTTCCAAGTATTCCAGAATTCTTTTCTCAACATCCTACTCTGCTATAAATTAAGAAAAATTATGGTGAATAAAATGTTGTCACACTTCATTGCAAAACTGATGTAAAGTAATGGACATGTAATCTGGTCTACTTTTTTTCTTTTTTTTAATTATAAAAAAACTAGTCAAAGTCAAACCTTTGTAAGTAAACATAGACTTTTTTGTGAAACTTTTTTCAAAACCTTTTTTTAAGTTCAAGATGAAATATATGATGTGAAAAAAATAAAAGCTCCAAATCTTGCATCCTTTTTTTCAGCCATTCTATTGATTAGAACACTGCCCAGGCAGCGATAAACTGAAGTTTAAATCATTGCCCAATTTATCTAACTTTGATCATGAATATCTCAAGAACTTTAATTCTCTTGCTCCATTCCAACAAACATTTAATTATTTATAAAGAATGAACAAATTCAGCTGAGGGAATGACATCATAACTTCATGCATTTGAATCAGACAGAAGATCTGTTTGGAAGTGTGTCTTATCCATCATAAGCAAGTGCATTACCTAACAACACTTGGACTATGAAGATGGGTTGAGAGGGTTGGGGTAGTTCAGCCTGGGGAAGAGAAGGCTCAAAGGAGACTGTATAGAAGTCTTTCAGTACCTAAAAGAGGACTAAAAGTAATCTGGAGAGGGACTTTTTACAAGGGCATGTAGTGATAAGACAAGGGTGGATGGCTCAAGATGAGAGAGGGCAGATTTAGATTAGGCATTAGGAAAAAATTCTTTACTATGAGGGTGGTGAGACACTGGGTCAGGTTGCCCAGAGAAGCTGTGGATGCCGTATACCTGGCAGTGCTCCAGGGCAGGCTGGACAGGGATTTGAGAAACCTGGTCTAGTGGAAAGTATCCCTGCTTCTGGCGGGGAGGTTGGAAGTCTTTAAGGTCCTTCCCAAGCCAAACTATTCTTGATATGATATGATATGATTGATATGATATGATTGATATGAAGTAAAAGCAAGCTTTCCTTGTCCTTGTCATAGAATCATAGAATAGTTAGGGTTGGAAAGGACCTTAAGATCATCTAGTTCCAACCCCATGCCATGGGCAGGGACACCTCACACTAAACCATCTCACCCAAGGCTCTGTTCAGCCTGGCCTTGAACACTGCCAGGGATGGAGCATTCACAACTTCCATGGGCAACACATTCCAGTGCAACACCACCCTCACAGTAAAGAACTTCTTCCTTATATCCAGTCTAAACTTCTCCTCTTTAAGTTTTAACCTGTTACCCCTTGTCCTGTCACTACAGTCCCTAATGAAGAGTCCACCATCCACAACATCCCCATAGGCCCCCTTCAGATACTGGAAGGCTGCTATGAGGTCTCCATGAAGCCTTCTCTTCTCCAGGCTGAACAGCCCCAACTTTCTCAGCCTGTCTTTATATGGGAGGTGTTCCAGTCCCCTGATCATCCTCGTGGCCCTTCTCTGGACTTGTTCCAATGGTTCCATGTCCTTTTTATGTTGAGGACACCAGAACTGCACACAATATTCCAAGTGAGGTCTCATGAGAGACCAATGTAAATCATTTTGAGAAAAGCTGAAAAGAACTTTTACCTTCCTATGTCATGAAAAAATATTTTACCAAGTGTCCTAAATATATTAGAACATGAATCTCCGTTCATGGTATTCGTCACATTCTCCATCGTCTTATAGCTTCCTGTGTAGTCCTTGTCACAACATAGTAGTTGGACTCCTGAATATGTGTATTTATTAATACAGATAAAGCAAATACTCTCAATCAAGAGATTTATAAGCATTTCAATTCCAGAAGAATGGAATTCCATTAAAACTGTCTGACAGCTTTTGACTGATAATATCTTTCCTCCAAAAATACTGTTTAAAGGAAATATATCTCCCTGTTGCTTATATCAGCAACTGCATATTTTAGAATATGAAGCACCTGTTAGCATGGATAGGACCTGATATTTATACATCCTACTTTTCTTTCAAAATCTGATATACCTGATAGATTGTAGGTCCTCACTGAAAACAGTGAAACCATTCCTACTGTTGTTAAGATCACCGTAAAGTACACAGTGCAAGTCAAAATATTCACTCTGTAAAGAATTGCACCTTTACTCTTTACGTAAGAAAAGTAATGATAATATGAATGAAATAATACACAAAAATTAAACCAGATTTACCATATAGTAGGGTAAAGGAGAACACATCTCTGAATAAACATTTGATAAGACAATTGCAATAGTACTGGTGAGGAGGAGACTGGTGATTTTACATTTGGGTATTCTATGATGAATTTAGTTAATGTCACCAGAAGATTAATAATAAACAGCAGGTAAGAGATGAACAGAATGTCAAGAAAAGAAAACTTTCCTTCCCTCCTCCTCCCTTCCCAAAAGAAAAAAAAAAATATTTGAGACCAACAAAAATTTGTGAGGGGAGTTTTTGTTTTGAAGTAAAGACCTAAAAATCTGCTTTTTAAATAATATTCTATGTACTGCTAATGTGAGGAAATAATTTATTCTGAATTAGTCACATACTATTATTTGCCTCTTAATAGCACAGAAGGCCTCAGCAACAGATAAATATGTAGTCCTAAGGAACCTGAAGGATTTAAAAAGTACTTAGAAATGTTTGTGCCTCCTATATGCTTTGCCTATTCAGAACATGCATACATTAGAGCCATCATATACAAGTGATGGGTGACATCAGAACAAGTATATAACACTTTGGGATGATGAACTAACATACCTTTGAATATTGCAAGAGATAGAACTGCTTTCAGGAAGAGAAGATCCCACAGGCTTCAGCACTGGCTGTTATATAGGTCTGATGTTATCTGTGCACTAAGGAATAATTAATATTAAAAAGTATCTTCCCTTTTCCTTGCTGAGGTTCTCCAGTTGAGGTGGCAGTTTCCAGAAGTTCCTTCTTATATTACAGTTTAGGCATTAAATGAAAAGTTGATGATTTATTTTTTAATTAATAAAATGCTGTCACAAATTATTTTCTGTGATGAGGTGTAAAGCAAGTTTCCAGCCCAGTATGTGTAATATCAGCAGCCAGACATTTCATAACACTTCAAATATATAAAGTATGAAAATCTTGCATGAAAACACAGGTACATGAGACAAAGATCTGATTAATTTTAGGCCTATTTCCTTGTCCAGAGAAAGAAAAAACTCTTACTCTGCTGTCTAGATTATCACAGATGAAAATATGCTCATAACACGGCTGTGTACTAAAATGCCATTTGCTGTGAAAACAGGCAACGTTGTTGCTGAATCCTCCTTATTTAAAAAAATGTCCAGGATTAAAGTTATTTATGAGACATATCCTGGTATGAGTTCCAGTTTGTGTGTAGTATGTTACCTACAATATCATACAAAAGAAAAAATACATTCAGAGTATAAATAATGGGAAAGAGAATCATTATCTCTTTAAAGACCAGAGTAATATAAACATTAGCAAAAACAAAGATGGAAAAAGAAAAACATATTCATAACTTTTTGAGGGATTGTAAATTACATTTGCCTATGTTCTTAGGTTTTATTTGATTTTTCTCCTAGAAGTCCCACAGAGTATTATGGAAGGATGATATGTAACTGTTTCCATAGGGTTTAAAGGTAATCTTGGAACAGCTGTGATCAAACTAATAATAAAAAAAATCTCTATGGGATTCTATACTGTTTTCCCAGAATGATCATAATAGTAATACAGATGATGTATTTACTACTTAAGTTAAAAGAGATTTTCCTTTTTTGTAAGACAGCCTGGAACTTTCACTGTACAGGACAAGGATCTGTTCTCTCTGATGCCAAAGAAGGCCCTCTCTGCGGCAGATGTCACATCTATCATTGAACCCTGATTGTGCATACATAGGAGAAACAAGCCTGATGTTGTTCTCTTCAATATTGATGGCAACATTCCCAGCAATTTCACAAGGCGTGAGCTGAGACAGGACCTAAGCACTGCCTTCATGGTGTTAGCTTACCTCAGCTCATGCCCCCTACTGAAAAAACTTCAACTTTATGTCCATAAATCCCAGAGGACTCATTCCTATACAGCAAGGTAAAATCCGGTTATGCACAACCCAGTAATATACAAAGGCATTCATCAGGTTTTTACTGAATATGCCAACCATAGGATAGGCATAGAATTCTATAGTTGCAGAGAATCCACTAGCAGATATTTGTTGATAGTTATTGAGAGAATAAGATATTTATGAGAATGAAATTATTGGTGTCAGCACACAAACTTTAAAATCAAAGGTAGCCAGTCTAAAGGAGCCTTTGTGCGGAATCACATTGCTGACAATAATAACTGACAAAAGTAAATCCATCCTTTGTAGGTCAGCTATGTCCCTTAAGCAGACAAAAGGATATATGCTTATGGAATCTGTGAATTGTAAATTGGTTAAGACAGGGTAGCCTAGTGTTTCACCAAAAAAAGGGTTTTGGTATCTCCAGGTTCCACAGATGTGAAATAGCTCCAATTCAACCTTGACTTTTCATGCCAGCAATCTATGTTATTTGAGATGCAAGACAATTTTTTCCCTAATGGAAAAGCTTCTCTTTTAGCTGTATGGTGAGAAGTTCTGGTCATATTTGCATGGTACCCCCTGCACTCTCTGTGGAGTGATATTGATGTGTAGAAAAGATAATGAATTGCAGCTTAATCTTAGAAAACAGCATAAAGTCTAGTATTGAACATATACTAGATGTTATATACTACTATTGAACATAAACCTGTCATAATACTGAGTTAAAACAAAGTATTCCTCTAGGACTTCTGAAAATGCTAAGTGATTCCAAAACATTTTGAGCTGAAATATCAGCTTATAAGGATAAGCAAGGGTAGGGCGATCACTGCTTTTTAGCGGCTCTGAGCACTCTCTTAGTTTTTTTAATCTGACTCACATCAAGCATTGGATTCTTTGTGCTTTAACTTCTTATGAACATCAGTGACTCATGAAAAGCACAGTAGCCTTCACAGGCATTTCGGAGTTGATAGCTCTATTCTCTGTGCATAAACAAATACATTATCAGTTATAAAACTCCAAGTTTCACATCAATCAGGTTTTTTAAAAAGTCTGCTAAGAAAAATCAGGTGATTTGGAGACTTCACTACAACTTTCAGATAGAGTCAAACAACGTCCTTTGCAGACACAACAAAGTCCAAAATATGATTGCATAATATGAAGTTTAACAGGGGCATACTAGGATCAGAACATGCTCTCATGTAGGTAACAGTGATGTAAGTACAGGGAGGACAGAGTGTTTTGTGTGGTTTGCATTTGGCTTGGTTTTATTCTTCCAGCCTGACGTGGATAATATGTTACCTTACTGGGTCACTTTTATTTGAATTATCCTGAGGTATATATAGGTCTTTCAGTGCTGACACTGAGAAATTGCAATTATTATTGAGTTGGACTTGGATATGCTTCATTACATTGATATTTATTTTTCTCTCCTGAACTGCAATATATAGCTGTTGTCTTCAGCTCAGAACACACCAAAGTTTTTAAAGAACTTGAGCACATTACTGAAGTCACATTGCAATAACTCTAATAAATTACACCTGTGGACTCCTCTCTGGCTTATTTATATACTGTATCACAGGTTATTAATGGAAAATAAACCACTGAGATACAACTTTCTTGTTTACAGTGAGATGCTGGTGGTGACAGCAGGAATATAAAATATAAAATCAACAGGGAACACAGAACTAATAAAAAGACAAGGGTCCATAAAGCAGGAAAAAGACAAAAACAATCAAAACCCAAAGCCAACTGTGAAGGCAAAAATAAAATAAATTTCCACCATAAAACAATCAAAATCTGGAGTATATTTATAGATACCAGGGAGCACAAATACCCCCTGAGTCTGAATATTTATGGGTGTCAAGAAATCTGTGAGCTATTCATAATCAAAGCTTGATCAGCAGGACATATCTCTCTCAAAAGCTGGTTATGTCTACTTCACTATAGCAAGGAAAAAAAAAAAAAGAAAAGAGAAGAAAGAGAAGAGAAAAAAAAGCTACCCACCAATAAAAACACAACCACTCAGAAAATTCTTATGCGTAAAAAAATATCTTTCTTTCGTTTTAAGGAGAAACTGTGAAGCTTTTGAAAATGTTTGGAGTTGTTATTCCCCTTAAAATTGTTTTCAGGTGAACATCTGGTACCTTTACACCTATCCTGATGCATATATTAGGTAGATGCCGTTAATATATTAACATTCAATTGCTCAGCATCGCAAGGTTTTTTGTGATCCCAAGAGAAAAAAAATCACCTGAGAAAAGAATGAGAACCTGAAGTGGTGAGGATTATTTTATATTTTTCATATTATATTACATAGACTGTACTCTATAGATGTCTGCAGAGCTCCTTATTCTATAATTCTCCACATGACACTTTGTATTGTGCTTCTCTGTATCTGTATTTGGTTTCACCTTAATTTCAAAGGATTTGTCAGAAAGAAGAAAACATAAAGCCAGAAAACACTGGTGGGGTTGGAAAAGGCTGAACTTTGGTATATAACATGGACAGAGGGATTGAATGCACCCTCAGCAAGTTTACCAATGACACCAAGCTGTGTGGTTCAGTTGGTGGGCTGGAGATGAGACAAAGAGTTCATGTTTATGCCACCAAGGAAGAACAGAAAGAGAAATAGGTAAGAGAAAAATGTTGCTGGGCAGCTCTTGAGAATCCAGTCCTGCTTCTCCTTCTGTGAACTGAGATTCTGTGATTCATACAATAAAATCCTTGATACGATTTCTCCATCCCTCAGACTTATTCCATCATCCATGCACCAAGTAACTGTGCAATTTCTCTGAAAAGCTAATCTGCTCATATCAACACAGTGTGGCTTGTTTCAGACAAGAAGGAATCACACAGGACCACTTTCCATAAAAGTGGGCTCTTCAGGAGTGGGACTGTTTCATAACGTAAGGAACATTCCCTTCTTCTGATTCTGGCTGTCTATTGTAAAATATAATAGACTAATTCCAATCAGGACAGGTACTGCTCTCTGGGCTAGTTACTGACCTGCTGCATTAATTCTCTACACTATGCAGTAAGGTTAAACAAGATAACCAGCTCCTCAGGAGCTCCATATCTTGTGGAGTAATTTCACTGGGTGTCTACTTTGGGTGGATGCTTTTCGGCATTCTGCAGTTCTATCAGGGAGTATTCCTGTATCATTAGTTTTTCCTCAGGGTTTGTTTTTGTTTGGTTTGGATTGGGATTTTTTGTTTGGCCTTTTTTTTTTTCTTTTTCTTTTCCCCACTTTGCATTCTGAAAAACAGAATACTTCACAACATTGTTAGGAAGGCTAAAGTAGAGAACCGTGTGTTATTTTTTTTTCAGCTAAAGGGAATCATCACTGTTACAAATAGCTTCAGTTTATCTGTCACCTTCCTCCTCACCTCTCCTAATGAGCACAGATATCTGATTTATTCACTTCTTTCTGGGTTTAAAATCACTGACTGTAGCAGTTGCAGTGGAAATGATATATAGCCATGCTCGACCCTAGTGAGATTTTCCAAGGAGATTATCAGCCTTCTTGCATGTTTTTGAGGAAAATCTTCTCCGAATTTTATAGTAAGCAACAATCCTCTTCTTTATTTCCTATGCACCTGTATGCAACCAACCTGTTCAAGGCTGATTAATATTCACATTCTAAGTATTACATGTTAAGTATCATCTGATCCCTTGTCACTCTACCAAATACCTTACTGTCTTCAGCAGATCCTGGAAATTAATTGATTTGATCCAGAGCAGTTATTTCTTTCCTTTGCCTCAGGATAGCGTTAATATTTAGTGTAACCTACACTTTGTTCCACTTCATACAATATGTACTGCTCAGAATGAAAAATTATGTATATAATTCTCAGTAATAATTTTAGTTGTATGAAAAAGTAGCAAATGAAACACATTCATGTCTGTTTTGTCTTAAGCAGTGATATGCAAAACGAACTGCAAAATCAGAGTGGCCACCTAATCTACAGTATAAAGTTATTTTAATTTATGATGGACATTTTTGCTTAGCTTATATGTATCTGGTGCATTAAAAAAAAAAAAAAAGAAGAAGCATTTACAAAGGGGTACAATGGTCCCTGGAGACACAACATCTCATTTTCAATTCATCTGGCAAGAGTACTAATTGCATTATCGCATATTCTGCAACATTCAGCAAAGTTATTTATTCATTCATCCTTAAGACCCAGGGTGTCTGCCAGGTCACTACCAATAAGCCCTACCTTGACTCTCAGACGACGTTATACAAAGAAAATTAGATGTAGAGCTGCTTGAAAAAAAACCTCTCACAATGAAGCTAAAGCTATGAGATATGCCTCTTTGCTGCTTCGTGACAGAAAAAAAATTACTTGTCTCTATGAACAAAACAAAACAACGCCCCCCATAACTTCTATAAGGGAAAAAGATAAAGGGGAAAGAAAGGAAGAGAAAATATACAGGCTGATCTGCAAATCATAAAGCATGAGATTATAAAAGATGCAGAGGGGCCTAATTCAACATGCTAAACAAGAACCCGCATCCCAAAATCTGATCCTCCGTCATGTGTGTTGTGTTCAGCTTCACTGATTCTGAGACAAGCCAGTGAAATTCAAAAGTAGTTTCAGCATTATTTTTTTTTTTATGTTTCCTTTCTTTTCATTGCATTTGGTGTTAAATTCAAGCCTGCATCTTTTATGGCATGGAGAGAGAAACTGGGAAAACAAGAAGAAAAGACAGAATTATGTCTGTAGAATATCATATAGTATTTATTGTCTGTTCTGAGGAATAGGAGCTTCAACAATATGCTGTTTAAAAAAGACAGGAACAAAACAAGACTCAAAGAATGAGCTTAAACAATGATAGCGTGTCCTAGGTTCAGCAGTAGCAGTCATTTTTCTCCTTCTTAGCAGCTGGTGCAGTACTGTGTTTGTGACTTTCAGCCTGGGAACAGCGCTCAGCGCTGATAACACCGATGTTTTTAGTTGTTGCTAAGTAATGTTTACTCTGACCAAGGACTTTGTGAGTCTCATGCTCTGCCAGGGAGGAGGGGAAGCCAGAAGGAAGCTGAGATGGAGCACCTGACCCAAACTAGCCAAAGAAGTATTCCATACCACAGCATGTCATGGCCAGGATGCAGAACTGGGGGCAGTTACCCAGAAGGGTTACATCACTGCTCGGGTTGGGCTGGGTATCGGTCAGTGAGTGGTGAGCTGTTGTATTCTCTTCCCTTGTTATTTCCTTCATCATTATTATTATTGGTGGTAGCAGCAGTGGTTTTTGTTATACCTTAGTTACTGGACTGGACTGTTCTTATCTCAACCAGTGGGAGTTACATTCTTTCAATTCTTCTCCCCAGCCCTCTGGGAGCAGGGGGTGGGACAAAGGGGGCACAGTGAGAGAGCGACTGCATGGCTGATTTTACGACTGGGCTTAAACCACAACACAGTGGTACAGAAATACCTGAACTCAATTCTGTCTAACTGGTTTGAGTATGAGTGACACAGCAGACTGCAGCAGAGATTGCTATGATTTCTCATTTGATCAGTTTCTCAACATGACTTTTTTTATAAAACAGAATGGGCTGGGGAAGAGTAAAACCAAACTAGAATAGACTGGGAGGAAATGGATTTTTTGGTGGGAAAGAGAAGCTGTAGCAAACCAGAAAAGTGAGGAGAAAACTAAAACTACAGCTCAAAGAGGATGAGGTTTGAGTGATCAGGGGAAGAACTTAAGACTAAATCTGACACCTAGTTCCAATTCAGAGAGAAATCAGATATGGAACAAGTAAGGAAGAGGTGACCTTATTAAAGTAGAGGGAAAAACAACAATAAGACCAGCAGAGGGACTGGGAAATTACAAGTGATAGTTGTGTATCTAGAGCATGGAGGGGAAAGTTATGGTATAAGAGAAAATTAGGTCAGATCAAGAGCACAAAAAGAGTCTTGCACTCAATTGGGAAAAAAAAAAGACATTTTGCAAGAAAAAGATGCTAGATCTAGGAACAAGAACGAGGCTACAGTGAGACAGGAATGTGCTGAGACTGCACAACATCCACTTTATGACAGCAAATAGTCCTGCTAAAATGTTTGTCCCTGTCTTATAAGACCCCTCTAAGTACCAAAAGACTGCTCCTTTGAGCCTTCTCTTCTCCAGGCTGAACAATCAACTTTCTCAACCTTACTTCATAGGAGAGTTGTTCCAGCTCTCTGATCATTTTTGTGGTTCTCCTCTGGACTTGCTCCAATAGGTCCATATCTTGAATCAAGAGGGTGAACTTGTAGCTGCCATTAACTGTTCACTGTCTCAAGAGGCAAAAGTCCACTGGTGAGAAGTCATGGGACTGATCATGTCAATAACCTGCAATAACATGGTGTTCTGTGACAACAATTTTACCTTCTCACCTCATTTTCAGATGAAAATTCAGTTGGTGCACTCGCACATTTAGATGTTAACATTAAAAGAAAACTATGTGATAGCTTGAGGTTGTAATGCAGAGTCCAAGTCCAGTTGCATAATATTTTCTACATAAGGATACAGCTTATACTGCTTTTTTGCTTTCATTTTTTTATCTAGCCTTTTATTAGTTTTCAGGAAGTAGATCTTCAGCTGTTGTCAATAGTAACAGTTCTATTCATTTTAATAGTTCTTCATGATTCATTGCACGAAGCTGAAGGATGATGCATTTGAACAGACCTAATTTTTTCTTGTTTCTTTTTCTACATCCTCTGCAAGTTTGCCAGATATCATTACACTGCTCAGACCATCTTAGGTTCTTCTGCTGACTCAGCCGCTCATACTAAAGCTATAAACACCAAAGAAGATAATTTTTAACAAGCCATTCTTCTAACAGGCTCAGTGGTAATATTTCTAGTCAGAGTTAGAGCTCAGTCTTACTTCAGGAAATTCAAGAAATTAAAAATAAGTTTTTCCATCTTTAAGGATGTATAGTTTTGGACCGTAATATTCATACCACATATTTAATAGGATATTTATTTAATTATTAATCTATTAATATTATCTTACTTTTATAATGATAATTTTTTCTTTTCCTTTCATTACATCCTTTTTTCCTATTAGATTATAAAGCTGTTTGTTGTCAGATAAACTCTTTTCCAGCCAGGTATTTTTAAAATCTCATTAAAATAGCTCCTTACTTTCTTTCCCTAGGAAAAAAAAAATATAACAAAGCAGGTTTTTCATGCTTTGACTAACACTTTGGCAATTCTTCTTTATTAGTGTCCCCCCAATCATATAATAAAGAGTATACAGTAATGACCTCATAAAAAATCCTTAGAAACCACATCTCTAGCATGACTGAATTGCCATGCTTAAATATAGTCAAACAACATCCCTTTTAAGTAAAGCACTAGCTTAAAAGATCATTTTCTACTATCTTAATGATACTATGTTCCTTCTCATTGTCACTGATTGTAGAATAGTTTCCTCTCTAATGAAGTGTGACTTAAGCGTTTCCTTTTCTTTTTCCCTTTTTTTTTTAAAGCTATATGAACTTGAATTTAGTTATATAAAATTGTACATAGTTCAGATTAATATCTTCTACCAAATTATGCAGACTGGCTAGGTTGGTGTAATTTTATCTATTGTTATTCAGTACTCCACCATTTTTTGCAATTTTAAAAGTTATTGCTTTGGGTACTTTTTTAAATATTCCCGAGGAGGGGGGATTATTATTATTTTTTCAGCAGCGGAAGCATTTCTAAGGCTTAGAAACTGCAAACACCGAGAGCCTGGACCTGGATATTAATTGAATTAAATTGAACTATACAGTATCCCTGCAACAATCCAAACTGCTGGACACAAATATATTTTCCAGTGTTTGAGCAATAGGTTCAGATTTGTCACTCTGTGCTCCACCCTGTCGTGGTTTAAACCCAGTCAGGTAACTCGTTCGCTCACTTCCCTCCCTTTCTTGCCCTCCCCCTGCTCCCGGAGGGACGGAGAGGAGAATCGAAAAGAATGCAACTCCCACGTGTTGAGATAAGAACAGTTTAGTAACTAAGGTATAACACAGATCACTACTGCTACCACCAGTAATAACAATGATAAAGGAAATAACAAGGGAAGAGAATACAACACCTCACCACCAGCCAACCGATAACTCACCCCCCACCCCAGCCCGACCAAGCACCGACCGATACCTCCTCCAACCCTGCAGTTTCCCAGCCCTTCCGGCTAACTCCCAGTTGCATCCTGGGCATAACGTGCTGTGGTATGGAATACCTCTTTGGTCAGTTTGGGTCAGGTGTCCTGTCTCTGCTTCCTCCTGGCTTCCCCTCCCCCCTGGCAGAGCATGAGGCTCACAAAGTCCTTGGCCAAACCAAAACATCGCTATCAGCTCTGTTCCCAGGCCGAAAGTCAAAACACAGCACTGCACCAGCTACCAAGAAGGAGAAAAATGATTGCTACTGCTGAACCCAGGACACACCCTCTCCCCCAGCATCCTCAATATGATCATAACTTAGCAATATCCTTCTTTTTTTACTGTCTTAGCAACTCGTCTCTCAGCATTAATTCAGTCTAACTTGACTAACAACTATAGAATCCTTACGCAATCTTTTCAGCATGCATGAAATCTTGTCATTAGTGGTCTTCACAGCAATGCAGTATAAGCTAAATTTGCTAAGTAGAAAAGAGTTAATTTTTCAAACAGACACCCGTGGGTATACAGTTTCTTCATAACTGATGACTGAAAAGACAATGAAAGAGCTTAAACCAAGTGCTGTGTTTTTTGCCTTATTCTATATTACTAACAATAACAGCCTCAACAGACCTGAGCTCATTGCATTTCAGTGCGATTATCTGTGGAGTGAGCTACTGACAATGTATAATGGTAACAGAGTCAAAATCACAGACTACATTTGCAATGTGCTAAAATGTTATGTTAAATGGCATGAAGTGCTATCAAGACTGATTTCATATGAGAATGCAGAATGAAGTATCCTGCAAAGTCAAAGTAATGCAACATGCCAGATAACCTGCCTTCAGTTATGGAACCTATCTAGCTATTTCAGTTGTCTTTTTGCAGGACATGCAAGGTCTTCTGACATCTGTGCTGAGTCTTACTGCACACCACACTACCACACACCACCTGTGTCCTTTCAGTGCCCATATAAATTTTTCATTATCCTGTCTTCCAAGTTTTTACTTATACAGTTGAAGAACAAAAAAAGATAAAGCAGCAAATCTGACAGCTATTAGTGTGTCAAGATAACATACCCATCACTGGAAACCATAATCAACTGCAGTAGGTCATTTCATCTTGTTTTACTCTCCTGAATGTTGCAAACCTCAGCCTTAGCTGAAATAATGGTTATAGGGCCTAAGTGGAAAAATGAAAGCTTCATCAGTCATAAAGGACTAAGACATTCTTGTTTAGCATTACTGAGTCCACCAGAGATGACATTGTCAAGAAAGTATTATGGGATTTTGAAACATTCCCGTCTCCTTCTAGTTATCCATCTAGCTCAAGGTCTCCTCATATTGTTTTCAAAAGTAAAAGATCACGATGGCCTGCTCTGCATTATCCAGTTTGTGCACTGACAGCAGGATGTTGCTCTAAACAGAGTAAATATTACATGACCAAAGAAGGTTGTAGAGTGCACTAATCACTGCAGAATACATCTATAACCCTTACACACAGTCCCACTGTGAAAATTTCTGTCGTCCAATTGTAGGTCCTAAACTCCTTTTCTTCCACCCTTCTTTCCCTTCTGTCTTGCTCTCCTGAAGCAGGCTTTACAGCTTGTTCCTACAAAATCAGTACAGCATCATGGTTTCATTGTTCAGCCCTAATTGCAGTTTTCTGTCTCCATTCTTTAAGAAAATCTCCCTACACAGTTCTATTTCCACCTAGGAAAAATAGGGATAAGGATTCTCTGCAACTGATGTAGTTTTTATTCTTCTCACAACTACACAAACAGTATAATCAATATATAACTACAGAATGACATCTTACGCTATTTTACTATCTGCATCTGCCCAGTAAAAAGACTATTACAGAAAAGACACATATTTCAGCTCCACTTCATATATAAACCTCTTATCTGCTCCCACGCTTCAGTAATATTCTTTTGTACATAGAACAGTAAACATGAGCTACAGAGCCCTTCTGAATTTCCCACTTTGACATAATTTTCTCTGGGGTTCTAGCCTTTTTTTTTTCTTTTTAACAAAATTTTAGTTTATGTTACTTTGAGGCTTGTTTTGTTTTGTTTGTTTGCTTGTTTTATTTTTAGGAGTGCAATAAACCCCGCATAAACTGAACAAACTTTTCCTTTCTGGAGTCACACTTATGTCCACCTTTGCGAGCTGGGGACCTTTGTAGAATTACATCTCCTCAAAGAGTATCAAATTAAGAGAGCAGAAACATTTTTGAAAAAGTAAAACACAACAAAACCAAACCCCTTTGTTTTTAAAATCCCTAAACAAAAAAAAATCCATCCATTAATATGACTATGCAAACTTTATAGTTCTTATATAAACTGTTACTTCAAAGCACACCTTAAGAACAAGCCTAAAACATGCATGGTTTCGATACTCTCTGACTCACAGACACACACCCCCCCAAACCAGAACATTTGCTTATACAAGCTTTCCCTTTCTTACTCAGGCATTTTGAAATTATTCACTTCACAGCTAAGGAATACTTCCATACAGACCACAGTTGATTAATGGGGCCAACCCACATTAGTCACAGTTCTGTCAAGAAAAACTTTGATATAGGCCATCTGCTGGAGTTTAGTAAGACTGTACGCACATGCAGGCTGAAGTATTAAGCGAGAGAGAGATAAAGAATACAAAATCAGGCTGTGTTCTGACTTAGTTCCTCTAATCTGCTAAAAAGTGATTTGGCAACAATATAAGAAAAAACAGGGTGGCTCATCCTCCACTGCTTTTCAGATAAATTCTTAAATTCAGATCCTGGTCTGTTCCTCCATATATTCAGCAAAAAGGACCTTTTTTTTTTTCAGTTTTTTGGTACAATATTAAAGGCATGCAATCCTTGTTAAAAAAGACTGGAAATCTCCAGCTTTATGCCTTTTATTTTCTTCCCAGTCAATAAAAGCCATGAACTGCTACATGCTGCACAGAAACAACCTTTCTGTCTTCTTGTAAAATACCTCCCTTATAACCCAGTTGGGAAGACAGCTCTTTCTTCAGACCTCTCCCATATTACACTGAGGAGGCTGGTCTCCTTGGGTAAAGCCTCTTTCGTTTTTTCAGTATTGCTCCAGGTGTTGTGGTCTCTGAGTCAGTTATCTGTTGCTTCTTGCAAAGTGTTTGTAGCTCACCTTGCTATAGCTGTAGTAAAACACTCAATTTTCTTTCTTCCTCTCCTTTACAGACAAAGAGAAGGGCAGGCAGTCTTCATAGAGGTCATGATCCAGATAGCAGTTTTCGGTTTGCTGTGAACCTTATGGCAGTTTGGCTGTCATGTGATATAGGGAAGCCTGCTCATCTTGCTCTGTTACAGACTTTTAGAAAATGTATGCCATGTGTGGCAGCCTGGGGAGCTGGAGAGAGGAAGGGACAGGAAAACTTTTTATTTGGACCAGAATCTGTGATTTTCTTTGGTGGACATCCTGTGAAACAGACCTACAAAACTCCATCCACAAAGTCAACAGTGCATGTGTAGACATGTCCAGGAGGGAGATCAACAAGCCAGATGCAGAAAGAATTTTCAGCCTTTGACATATAACAGGTGGAATGTCACCAGTGACTCTAAAGGCACCCTTACAGCTGTAAAAATTGGTCAGCGAATTTGGCTTTTAGAGTGCCTGTGTACAAAGTATAAAGGCAGACAGTAAACAGCCCATTAGATATTTCACTTTCAGTCCCCAAAGGTTCTGCATGCAACTTCTGACTTTTCGGTTGGAACCACACTGAGTATTCCTATCAAAACATCTGCCATAGTCAGGTCATTTCTGAACAATTGTCCTGCGTTCAGCAGTAGCAGTCATGTTTCTCCTCCTTGGTAGCTGGTGCAGTGCTGTGTTTTGACTTTCAGCTTGGTAACAGAGCTGATAACAAGGATGTTTTGGTTTGGCCAAGGACTTTGTGAGCCTCATGCTCTGCCAGGGAGGAGGGGAGGCCGGGAGGAAGCAGAGACAGGACACCTGACCCAAACTGACCAAAGAGGTATTCCATACCACAGCACGTCATGCCCAGGATGTAACTGGGAGTTAGCTGGAAGGGCTGGGAGACTGCAGGGTTGGAGGAGGTATCGGTCGGTGCTTGGTCGGGCTGGGGTGGGGGGTGAGTTATTGGTCGGCTGGTGGTGAGGTGTTGTATTCTCTTCCCTTGTTATTTCCTTTATCATTGTTATTATTGGTGGTAGCAGTAGTGATTTGTGTTATACCTTAGTTACTAAACTGTTCTTATCTCAACCCACGGGGAGTTGCATTCTTTTCGATTCTCCTCTCTGCCCCTCCAGGAGCAGGGGGAGGGCAAGAAGGGGGGGAAGTGAGTGAACAAGCTGTCTGCCTGGGTTTAAAGCGCAACAACAATGTATTGAGTGTTCAATTTTGAAATGCCAGATAAATAGTTTGGTTGTGCATGCACATAAAGGCCATAGGGGCATGATTCTGTTCTGTCTTAAACTGATTAGATCTTGAAATCAGGCTCAGAATCTGTGAACATTCTGATTAGTCCAATACTTTGGACAACAAATGTGAAAATAATATGAATGCACTGTTCAGATTTTTCAAGTAAATTTAGATTATTACTGTGTCACATGATCATAGTTTGCTGTGGAAATGCTTCTTTTATTCCTCCTGCCTTCCAGCTGCTAATGCTGGCAGTGAAAAGAACTATCTGTTTGTCATTCTTGACATTTTTTGTTCAAATAAAAAAAACACCTTACACTTCCTTAGGATGTATTTGTTACATGGGACAGCTGGGGAAAAGGGAACATCAGCTGGAGAAAAACAATGTCTCAGAAGTGGACTGAAGATTTATGCATTAGCATGTTTTAAAAGTATTATATCATGGAAAGTGCATAGCAATATTCAAACTTGAAGGGAGTGGGGGAAAAAAAAATAAAACAAAAAACAAAAGTTATCTAAGCAACAGCTGTGGCTTGAGTAGCCAGAAGGATTTAGAGTATCAACAAGATCTCTAAAAGTTACAAATCCTTTAAACAAATGATGGGCGTACCTTGTCAGCTGTAAAAAAAACCCAAGCAAACACTTTTTCTGGTCATTCTTTCTACTTGCAAGTGACATATTTTTTTTTTAAATATACTTGGTAATTTAGCAAAATTAAACATTATGTAATACTTTCTTTTTTTTTTCTGCCCTCAGGCATCTACTGATACTCTCCTTTTTTCGAGGAGGGCCAAAAACGAGGGACAGAACTGCTGAACTTGACACAATTGGTTAGCATGAAATACTTAATTAAGAACTTCCTCTCTAACACTCTTAGTAACACTGGAAATACACTAAAAGTGATTCAGAGATGAGGTTTTATTTAGATAGGCTACACCACTGCACCATCTCAGACACAAAAGTAACATTTTAACATCTCCACTGTGTTTCAAAAGCATGTAAATTACCTTCTGGACAAGGCCACAGAGAGGTAGTTCAGTGCAGACACCTGATTCTGCCCAGTGCAAGAAAGAGAATATTAAACACAATCTCTGCTGATGAAATGAACTGTGGTCCACTGTGTTCATGATATATCCCAACACAGGAGTAGCTATAGTTTTGTTTTGCTTCTTCCCTCCCTTACCCCTCTTAAATCCTGTATGTACATATACATCCATTTATCAAACCTAACCCCCCCTCTTGGTGAATTTCCTGAACATATCTGGCAGCTGTTTTCCTAAGACTAAGCATACAATGTATTCAGGTAAGAATCGGCTGGTTCAGAGAGTTCAGGTAGTTTCATAAATTCCCTACAAAGCTATAAACCATTATTTCTTGATAACAGTCAGAGTCACAGTATGCAATAGCCTGATTAAGATTTCCCATGTGGCAAGACAAACTTTGATATTCTACAATAGAAATGCACAGATGACTGACACCTACTGGGTGCTAGCATTTGGTCTTCTCAGTTCTTGACTGAGTGGTTTCCAGCAGAAGCATAAGTGACAACATCATATTTCAGATACCAGTATCAGACATTCAGTGGTCTCCAGCACTCTTCAGCCTTAGAGTCATCCTTTTCGGCTCATGCAGTCAGTGAAGCTTAGAACCACCTTCAGACTCTCTCACTGAATTGTTCAAAGCAGTATTTTAATAATTAGACAGAAATTTATGCATTTATGTGTGAGAACAAGATCTTTAAATGAATTCCATCTGGTTTGGGGTATCTGCTCTGTTCTTGAATGGTTGTTTATATCCTATAATGCTGATGCTTTGCAAATACATGTGTACTCTTTCTTTAATAACATGGCCCAGGTATTCTATTGGTAAGACCCTAGGTAAAACATTTTTTTCCCTAAAAGCATGTAGATTTTTTTAAATTATTTTCTTAGCTATTTATAATGAAATATGAATGTTGGGCTTAAGTTACATAAAATCTGGCTTTCATTGATAAACTTAGACAAGGATATACTGTAAGATCTGAATGCCTGTCTTTTTATATTTCTATATTGGATTTACTTGGCAAGGTTTGGTAGCAGGGTGGCTTCTATGAGAAGAGACGAAGGGTGGCTTCTATGAGAAGAGATGAAGGGTGGCTTCTATGAGAAGAGATGAAGGGCTGCTCCTGTGCTTAACACAGATGGTTCCAAGCAGCTCCAAAACAGACCCACTGTAGGCCAAAGCTGACCCCATCAGGGATGCTAGTGTTGCCTCTGTCATAACATACTTAAGAAAGGTTAAAAAATAATGCTGTGCTGCAGCTGTGAGAGAGTGAGAAAAATGTGAGAAAAACAAACCTGCACACACCCAATGTCAGAGAGCAAGGAAGGGAAGTGAATGCACCAAGCACTGGAACAGAGAGATTCCCCTGCAGCCTACAGAGAAGACCATGGTGAAGCAGATTGTCCCTGCTACATCCCATAGTGGATCCCATGCTGCAGCAGGTGGGTATACCTGAAGGAATCTAAAGCCCGTGGAGAGGAGGCCATGCACGGGAAGGATTTTTGGCAGGACCTGTGACCCATGGTGGTTCCACACTAAAACTTTCCATTAGCACTCTTTTCCTTAAGAATTGTAGCTCATGAAAAGGACCCATACTGGAGCAGAGGAAATTTGTGAGGAGAAAGGAGTGGCAAAAAATGTAGTGTTATGAACTAACTGCAGTGCCCATTCCCCACCACTCATGCACTGCTCAGGGTGCAGAGGAGGTAAAAGAGTCAGGAACAAAGAAGATAGATAAAGGCCATACAGAATTCAGCCAAATAAGCAAAGCCCATTTTCTTTCTCAAAGACATGTAGGTAATTCAGATGAGATCAGGACTAATCTGAATATCAAGCTCCAACATTGCAAAAAAACAGGAGGGAAGCCAAAATTTATTTCTGTTTTACTAATTTTCTTTTTCACACTTTTAGGGTTAGGTAAGATAAGATCACCACAGAAAGGCTATTCTGAAGCAGAAATAACAGGGAAATCACATGAAAAAAAAATTTGATTATGCTAAGATTTCCAGCTAAGCTAAATCTGTATGAGCAAGCATCTGAATGTCTGAGTTAGTATCAAGAGTACACTGAACATCAGTTTATGTAGCATATAATTGCAATTGCTTTTTGGAAAAAGAAGCATTTTAAAGGACTCATTAACAGGAATATCTACTTTGTTTTTTTTGTCTTGAGTACATGTTCTTGTGTTGTGCAGTCTGCATCTTCTACTGTTAAAGGAAACCAGAAGCTGAGCTGAGTACTAAGAAGTAGACAGGCTGCATGAATTCAGTTTTATGAACAAGTAGAGATGTATTTGAAAAAGCATGCAGAACATGAAAATGTTCAATCCCAATGTGGCACCAAGCACTGCAACATGAACTCATCTCCTATGTGCCAAGAATAGAAAAATCCTTTGTCTGAGGAGAGTGGTTCTAAATAGCTAGAATACTTGAGTCACTGTTTCATTCTGTTTTCTAGCTCTTGCTATTTCAATAATGTCTCATTGGAACTAGAAAAACAGTCACCAGGACTGCAAAATTCCTAAAATTTTCAACTTTCCCCTCTTTCACATTGGAAAAATATACTTTAAACAATACAATAAAAAGCAAATGATCAAAACAACTTCTCTTTTGCAGTTCCCTTTGAGATTTTGTGTTAGACTATGGCTTTTAACATCCATGTTTCTACTGTGAAATCATCATAGAATCATTGAATCATAGAATACTTACGGTTGGAAAGGACCTTAAGATCATCTAGTTCCAACCCTCCTGCCATGGGAATGGATACCTCACACTAAACCATCTCACCCAAGGCTCTGTCCAACTTGGTCTTGAACACCGCCAGGGATGGAGGTGATTTAGAATTAAACTTGGCTAGGAATGTTAAGGATAACAAGAAGGGATTCTATAGGTACATTGCAAATAAAAGACAGACTAGGGACAACGTAGCCCCCCCCAGAAGCTCTTTGGAGAACTAGCCACACAGAATTTGGAGAAGGCTGAGGTTCTCAATAACTTCTTTGCCTCAGTCTTCACTGGCAAAGGCTCTGACCAAACCACCCAAGACTTGGAAGGCAGATGCAGGGACTGTGAGAATGAAGACCTTGGGCTCGCTGTAGGAAAGAATCTGGTTCGAGACCATCTTAAAAATCTGAATGTGCACAAGTCTATGGGACCTGATGAGATCCATCTGCGGGTCCTGAAGGAGCTGGTGAATGAAGTTGCTAAGCCACTGGCCATCATATTTGAGAAATCATGGCAGTCAGGTGAAGTTCCGGAAGACTGGAAAAAGGGAAATATAACCCCCATTTTCAAGAAGGGGAAAATGGATGATCCGGGGAATTACAGACCAGTCAGTCTCACCTCTGTGGCTGGCAAAATCTTGGAGCAGATTCTCCTGGAAGCCATGCTAAGGCACATGAAAATCAACAAGGTGCTTGGTGTCAAGGTCCCTCTGGATGGCATTCCTTCCCTCCAGGGTATCAACTGAACCACACAACTTGGTGTCATCGGCAAATTTGCTGAGGGCACACTCAATCCCACTGTCCATGTCACTAACAAAGACATTGAACAAGACTTGTCCCAACACCGATCCCTGAGGGACACCACTCATTCCTGGTCCCCAGCTGGACATCAAACCGTTGACCACGATTGTTTGCATGCAGCCGTCCAGCCAGTTTTTTATCCACTGAGTGGTCCATCTATCAAACTGGTGTCTCTCCAATTTAGAGACAAGGATGTTGTGTGGGACAGTGTCGAACTCTTTGCACAAATCCAGGTAGATGACATCAACTGCTCTACCCCTGTCCATCAGTTCTGTAGCCCCATCATAGAAGACCACCAAATTGTGGAGACAGTGTTCTCACGGGAGAATGCATAATTAGTACATAAACTCTGAATAATCCTGAAAGATACAGCAAGGCCATGATAGGCCAGAAGAAGTTTAAGCAAGCATGATAAGAAGAAGCTGGAATTCACTGAGTTAATGAGAACTGTGGACTGTTGGCAAGCTTTCGAGGTCAAGTTCTCACACCTGTGCTTAACCAATTATATGTTAGTCACTAAGGGTCTTCAAGACATGTATCCAATCATAATATGCCAAATCACTGTAAGTGCATGTAAGAAATAGTATATAAGGAGTTACGGCTTTGTAATAAATTCGGCAATCACTTGATCACATTGATCATCTCTGCGTTGTCCGTGACTCCCGCATCAACACCAAATTGGTCAGGTAGCATTGGTTATGCTGAGCAAACTGGGGCTGTTCAGCCTGGAGAAGAGAAGGCTGCATGGAGACCTCATGGCTGCCTTCCTGTATCTGAAGAGGATGCTAGGGATGGACTATTCGATAGCTACTGTACTGACAGGACAAGGGGTAATGGGTTAAAACTTAAACAGGGGAAGTTTAGATTGGATATAAGGATGAAGTTCCTTACTGTTAGGGTGGTGAGGCACTGGAATGGGTTGCCCAGGGAGGTTGTGAATGCTCCATCCCTGGTGGTGTTCAACACTAGGTTGGACAGAGGCTTAGGTGGTGTGTTTTAGTGTGAGGGGTCCCTGGCCATGGCAGGGGGGTTGGAACTAGATGATCTTAAGGTCCTTTCCAAACCTAACTATTCTATGATTCTGTGATTTCCCCTTTGTGAAGCCATGCTGGCTGTCACCAAGCACCTTGTTGATTTTCATGTGCGTTAGCATGCCTTCCAGGAGAATCTGCTCCAAGATTTTTCCAGCCACAGGCCACTGACTGGCCTGTAATTCCCTGCATCATACATATTCCCCTTCTTGAAAATGGGGGTTATATTTCCCTCTTTCCCGTCGTCGGGAACTTCACCTGACTGCCATGATTTTTCAAAAGTGATGGACAGTGGCTTAGCAACTTCCTCTGCCAGCTCCTTCAGGACCCGCGGATGGATTTCATCAGGTCCCATGGACTTGTGTACATTCAGGTTCTTAAGATGTTCTTGAACCAGATTCTCTTCTACAGTGGGCTCAAGGTCTTCATTCTCACAGTCCCTGCGTCTGCCTTCCAAGCCTTGGATGGTGTGGTCAGAGCCTTTGCCAGTGAAGACCGAGGCAAAGAAGTCATTAAGAACCTCAGCCTTCTCCAAATCCAGGGTAGCCAGTTCTGACAGCTTCCAGAGAGGGCCCACGTTGTCCCTAGTCTGTCTTTTATTTGCAATGTACCTATAGAATCCCTTCCTGTTATCTTTCACATCCCTAGCCAGGTTTAATTCTATCTGGGCCTTAGCTTTCCTAACCTGGTCCCTAGCTTATAAAAAAAAAATGGCTTTGTCCACGGTAGAGTATGCTATACAATAATGATAGTACTAGTGTTTATCACCACTGTGTGCTCACTATGACTTGGCTTATTTTGTATGGTTATTCAGCACTGTGCTATTTTTTGAGCATGTTACAATGAACCCATAGCCCCAGATATTTTATCTAGCTCAGAATATATTATGTTCTTGTGTTAAATTACATCTCCCAGACAATTGTTCATTCACAATAATTAATGTAAATCAGTAATTGGTAGGTCCTATTTTCTTCCAATGATCTGTCAGGGCGAAATAATCAGAAAACTAGCTAGTTGAGAATTTTCTCAATAAAAATATTTGTAGTGGTGAAGTAGCCAGTGAAAGAATTTGATGAAAACCCATTGATCACCATTGATCTCTGTTTTGGACTGCTGCACTGGAAACACTGAGTTATTCGTATAATTTAAATTAATCTCAGAAACAGGGGAACATGGTGCAAAAGGAAACTCGACTTCCGTATGCCTTCATAATAAACGTTGTAGGGAAAGCTAAGGCTGTCATACGTAAAATGACCTTGTCTTTATCATTATTTCTGTTGAGAAGGATCAACATACATAATAGCCTGTTGTTAGGGGGTGATTATTAAGTCATAAATGCCCATGGAGCTATTCACATTCATGAACATTCAAGATATGGTCTTGTTCGCTGCCTATTTATGACGGACTCAAATTATGTATATAAATATCCTCCTGATATTTCCTTTGCAACAGAACAAATCAGAATACAAATAAATGCAGTCAGAGAGGTGTCGATATACTCCTTTTAAAACTAAACATGCATACATACAAATACGAAAGCTTTTTAACAAGGATGTAAACATGAATCAGAAATCCAAACTTTACATGAAGAGGCCAAGAATTAGTAAGTGTCATTGTCTGCTTCCAATCAAACAGAGACAGAACTGGCAAGAAGTGATAGAAGCTGATGTCACCACAAAAAGCCAAGAACTATCATCTGTGTACTCAGTGTTAATCTTGGGTTTACTTTGATGTTTCTGCTTTGTCCTTTTTCTTCTTTTGAACAGTAACATATAGTATTGATGAAAGATGTGAAAAACTTGTTTTGTTTCTTCATTTCATCCCATAATGTATTTTCAGATATGAGTTACAAGTGTGCCTGGGGTGAAAAACCACCCTCTCATTAAAACTATATGGTGGTCAGTCATGGTAATTCAGGCAGAGACAATGAAATCCAGATGATATTATATAACCAATGGTAGGTAGAAACCACAAGAAAAATATCTTCTCAGAAAAAGTACAGAAAGAACCTACTTTTCATCTACAGTTTTGTTTCCATGGGCTCCTAAAAGGAAACAGTTTGCATTATGCAAGCACAGTGATGAGATCCTTTTATGCCACTGAAAACAATGATGCCCATATAATCAAGGCTATTATAAGCCAAACTAAGAGCATGAGTAATAGTGTCTCTGGTTCTCACTGGAATGCATGCTCAGCTGGCTTCTTTGAAGTGAAAAAATATGCTGTACAGGGAAAAATCCACAGTAAGTGGGCAGATTTAAACTACAGTTTAGTCTTAATGACCTTTGGGAAATGTTGCAAGACTGATCTCTTTCTGCAGGCATTTCCTTATTCATTAATCTATTTTAATTATGGTCCATGGGCAAAAGTGCAAAATTGGCCTTGATCCACAGCAGTGCTCACTGCTGTCACTTTGGGAGGTTCACAGAAAGATTAAGGATAGTAACTGTAGCAACTAAATATTTAGTCATTATTATTTCTTCAGTACACTATGGTTACACTCAGCATCATTAAGAAGTGAATGTGCTCATTGTTAGCTTACCATTTCTGCTCCTTATTCTCTCAATCTCTCTTTTTCTCTCTCCTTTGGGAACTTGGCCTCTTCTTTAGGAAACTGTCGTTTTCCAGCCTATATTAGATTTTACAGAAATATTGCTGAAAACCTTATCCCAAAACTGATATGTCTCAGAGTTAATAAAATTTATTAATACTGATAACAAAATGTCATTAACTGTTCTAGTCCCTTCTTGGAACAAACAGAATACAATAATAATTTGCCATTTAGTGAATTTTTGCAAGGCTTTCTACAAACCAAAGTAGATACTGTCTTGCTGGTATATTCCACATAATATGCTTTATGTTGAATGAGTTGCCTATTGGACCTTATGGACAGAAACAAACTATTTGTTTTAGATAAATGACAAATCTAAACGTATGTAGAGAGTGACATAAATATGTCACATATTTTTGCCCAATGGAAACAATGTATGTCATAATTTTACTTAAGAAAGTTATTGAAAAGATTTTGTGATTAAGTGATTGTCCTTGGCTCAGCAGCAGCAGTCATTTTTTTCCTTCTTAGTAGCTGGTGCAGTGCTGTTTTTGACTTTCAGCCTGGGAACAACACTGATAACACCAATGTTTTCAGTTGTTGCTAAGTAATGTTTACTCTGACCAAGAACTTTCTGAGCCTCATGCTTTGCCAGGGAGGAGGGGAAGCCAGAAGAAAGCCGAGACAGGACACCTGATCCAAACTAGCCAAAAAGGTATTCCATACCACAGCACGTCATGGCCAGGATGCAGAACTGGGGGCAGTTACCCAGAAGGGTGGGATCACTGGTTGGTGCTGGCTGGGTATCGGTCGGTGGGTAGTGAGTGGTTGTATTCTCTTCCCTTGTTATTTCCCTTATCATTATTATTATTGGTGGTAGCAGCAGTGGTTTGTGTTATCCCTTAGTTACTGGACTGTTCTTATCTCAACCCATGGGAGTTACATACTTTCGATTTTCCTCCCCATCCCTCCTAGAGCAGAGGGAGGAAGAAGGGGAGGGAGTGAACAAGCGGCTGTGTGGTTCTGAGTTACCAGCTGGGCTTAAACCACAACAGTGATCTTGATCTTTATCATCAGTAATGCTTAAGTTCATCTGACTTCTCAGCCAATGTAGCCCAAATCAGTCATCTTGGAGCAGAAGGGCTTACCATGCCTGATCATGCTGAGGAGAACTAGCTCATGAGCTATGTATTGCATTTAAACATTTTAGATACTCTCAATAGCTAGTTGAAAACTTGTTTGGAGCTGGATTCCTGTGTCTAATTCCACCCTTTGTTCTAAATCCTTTTTGCAGAACAGACTTACTGTTTTTGTGGTCATATTTCTTGACCAATGCCTTGCCTTACTACATTCTTTTCTGCAGAGCTCAGGTCACAAACTACTTTAACCTCCAGTAAATAACTGCAGTTTTTACAGTTTTTATTCTGAAAATTATAATGATTATTTAAATCAACCTCAAACTCCTTATCAACATCTTTTATATTCAGTATTTGCAATCTTTATTTTAGTGTAAAAAAAAAAAAAAAGCAGATACCAAAAGGTGATTTCTAAGTGTAACTATAAATTATAAATAATCAAATTAATAAAAAAAAGAAAATGAGTACTCTTATTTCTGTCTCAGTGGGATTTGATGATATATAAAACAGAGAGTAATCACTAGAAATACTACTGTGAAAGTAATTAATTTTGGATGGGTAGCACAATGAACTTGTCAACATCTTAAGGATTCCTATGTGCTCAGGCTGGTCTTTGAAAAATCTTTATGAACAGTTCTGAGTGTATATAGCTAAATCTACTTCTGTAGCATTTTAGAACAAAATGAATGGTGGGTTTTCCTACTGTTTTGTATTTTTGTAGATCTCAAAACACACATTCCTCATTTTTTCCAAGTAAAGCAGGATAAAATCCAGTGGGAACAGCCTGAAAACTTTCAGTTGGTTTGTTTCATATGAAAACTGTTACCCTTAGCCACAAGGTTTAAAAATTACAGGCATATTCCAGAAGTACAATGTTTTTCAGCTAACTATTTCATGGAGCTGTCCCATGTGCATATATTTTGATGAGTATTAACCAGCCTTTTTCCAAAATCAGTTATTTTGGTAAGACTGGAGAGAAGAGAAACAATGCTACTAAAATCCAGGAACATGAACTTTTTAAACAAAAAACCTTTTCATGTCTGCTGTAGTGGCAGTTAGGAGATGGAAAAATTAGTGCGTTTGAATAGATATTTATGTATAACAGCTTTCTGACCTGTATTTCTTCATGTACCTTTCAGGTAAGTTAAGAAAACAACTATAAGTCATTAATAAGACATGAAATGAATACGGTGTCAATCTTCTTACTCTACTACTGTGCTCTAGCCTGGTAATAATTTCTTTTGTTTCTGCTGACATCTGCATTGGGCATGTTTTTTTCACACGTTTATCAGGAAAGGATATATGAGTGCTCAATATCCCTGTTATCAGGCACTCTTTAAATGAAAAGGAACTGGAAAATTTTAAGATAATCTTAGTATATGTTTGCAAGAGCAAATACCAAAAATCAGGAAGTCAGTGTTTCCATTTTTACTGTTGTTAAATTTAGTATTACTTTCAGCATAAGAAGTCCCTTTAATTCATGGTATTCTGACCTTGTAATATTTTAGTTCAAATTCAATAATGTCATGACTTTCAATTTTCTTCAAAAAATGAGTTACATTTTAAACTCAGCAATAGTATCAGAAGACCTATGATTTAAAAGGTACCAGAAAACAACACTTTACATAAATATTATTGAATTGTTATCATTGAAATCATCAAATTAATTGCGCAAATGCATAAGTTAAAAATCTTCTTATGCAAGGTACCTACTAGTTGAGGTTTGCTCCCTGAAGGAATGGATAGAACACATAAACCCCTTAACCAATGTAATATAAAAACCCATGTATTTTACTTTTCTTTTGAGCAAGGCATATAACCTGAAAAGGCAGAAAATGATTATCCCAGGGTAATTAGTAAAAACACAGCAAACATATGATACAGAAGCTGAGGTTATAAATTTATAGCTCCTTACAAGATCCAAAAGGAAGTTATGAAGGAAGCACACTTCTATCTAGATATTAATCTGAGGTTAAGTAAAACTAAAATGTAAAACAGAAAGGAAATTCAAGAAGAAGATGTAAGGTTTAGATACGTGACTCTAACATTTAAATTACTTTAGGCGTTACAAACTAGGATTTTAAAAATCAATATGAAATATTTTTGACTGACGCAATTATTCTAATGTACCACCATCTTGGTAGAAAGGAATAGAAATAAATGTAACCTCTAACGTATGTAATTTTGTGATCCTATTTTCGCATACATTAAGCTCAACTCATGTTTACTGTTGCTTTTCTATTTCAGATTGTATATGGAAGCATATTTCAGGGGAATAAAGAAAAAAGAAAACCAGAAAAAAAAAGCCACCCTTTTGTGGGCGGGGGGGGTGTTCAGTCATCTGCAGGAAAGCAGGGCTCCCTCATATACAAGGGGTACTTGGCAAGACAAAATGCCAATGTTCCCTCATTCCTTCTTCTTCCCTCAGCTTTCTATGCTGACCATGATGCCATACGGTATGAAATATCCCTTTGGTCAGCTGGGGTCAGCTGTCCCAGCTGTGTCTCCCCCAGGCCTCTTGTGCACCCCCAGCCTGCTGCTGTCAGGGTGATGTGAGGAGAAGAAAGGGCATTGATTCTGTGTAAGCAGTGCTCAGCAGTAACAAAAGCATCCCTGACGCAATACTGTTTCCAGCACAAATCCAAAACATAGCTCGTAACAGCTACTATGTAGAAAATGAACTCTATTCCAGCCAAAACAAGAGCAAAAATACACCGAGATTCCCTGTAGAAGACATCTATTTAAATCCATTATCCTATATTGCAACTCTCAGACCGTACATGCTTCTCAATTTTTTTTACTCTATTTTTGGATTATAGAAAGACATGCCAAAATTACATAGCAGGTCATGAAAATGACTTTCTGTCCCATCAGGAAGATTGAAATAAGAAATCCAATCTCCTCAAATTTCTTCCTACTAACTATGAGGAATGTTTATTGCATTACCTTTATGAATTTTCTAGGCTTTCCTGGTAGCATTCCATTATATGAAATGCAAGCAGTTTGATGTACTTACACTTTGTTTATGAGTTTTTCTATTCAGAACTTGTTAATGTTCTCATTTTAATAATAAATTTTGATGCCTGCTCAGTGAATTCACCCTTTCCCTTGCCTAATCTGCACATGCGAGATAAGAGAGATTTCTTTGAAACGAGAAAGAGAACATAATATCCCATACATAAGTATTAAAGACAGGTTTCATTTCCTTTTTTGGGGAAAAAAATAAGTAATTTTACTGCTGTAGCATGTATATGCAGAGGGGGTGGAACTAGATGATCTTAAGGTCTTAGATGATCTTAAGGTCCTTTCCAACACTAACCGTTCTATGGTTGTTTGATTCTATGCCTCAGCATAATTATAAAAAATCTTGTTACCTGTATTTGGTAAAATCATTATTTTTACTGGGAAACTAATACCCCGTTGAGAAAAAAAGTTAAGGATTGTAATCATAGAATCAGAGAATGGTTTGGGTTAGAAAGGAACTTAGATCAGGTAGGTCCAACCCCCCTCCCCCCCCCGCTACAGGCAGGGACACCTTCCACTAGATGAGGTTGCTCAAAGTCCAGTCCAAGCTGGCCTTGAACACTTCCAGGAATGCAAGAAATGTACTGGGATTCCAGGGATGTAAGTAATGGATTTACAGTAATGCAAGCTACTGCTTTAGAACATGTGAAATAAGTGTAGCCAGGCAGAACAAAAAATTAATAATCATGTATAATTTGCTGTGTCTTTGGAAAACAGTCTCTGTTGGAGGCAGATCTATAAAGTCTAAATTCAGACAGTTCTCACCATTTTTCATCAAAAGTCAGCCAATACGTAGTGCAGAAAGTTAGTACTGCAAGCTATCACTGAGCACTGCTAATTGCTCTAAGTCAGTCCATCACATTGCTATGTGTCTTCAAAAACATGATTTTGAAAACACTTAGATCTCACTTTAGAGCAAAGACTCATTTTTCATCTTCTGCAAATCACTTATAATTTATGTAAAGAAATTTTTTCAAGTTTTCCTCTTCCCCAGTTTTTTTCTGTAAAGGACTTTTTCTTTTTTTTTCTTTTTCTTTGCCCTTTTTTCTCTTTTTCTTTTTCTTTCTTTTTCTTTTTCTTTTCATTTCTTTTTCTTTTCTTTTTCTTTTTCTTTTTTTTCTTCGTTTTCTTTTTCTTTCTTTTTCTTTTCTTTTCTTTTCTTTTCTTTTCTTTTCTTTTCTTTTCTTTTCTTTTCTTTTCTTTTCTTTTTTCTTTTCTTTTCTTCTTTTCTTTTCTTTTTCATTTTTTTTTCATAAAAATGATCTTCCATGATTCTTTACTTTCTGGCCCCGAAAGGCACATTTTATTTCCTTTAGCAATAAGTTTCATTGTACCTTCACTTGATCCATAAAATGGACTCACAGATACACAGGGGGATCCCTTGAATGTTCTTTTAAATTACCAAGATTAACTTAGGCACCTTCAAGAGTTACTGCATAGAGCAACTTCAGGCTTTCAGAGTCTGTTCTTGATTTTGGGGGTTTAATAAATCTAAAATTATATTACTCTTTAAAGTTTTCATTAAAATGGCTGTGGTTTCTTATATTAACATGCAGAAAAGTATAGTTACACAAAACATATATTTGTGTTCAAATAAAAACATGCAAAATCTATAATGTTTATTTTCTGGCAATGAATGCAAACTATACCTGACAGTTTGTCACAAAGTTAAATCATCAGTACTTACATAACTGCTGGTGTCACATTCCTTGAGGTATATAGGCAGCCAAAATTTTATAACTTAGTTTTTCTTATTTTAAAAATAAACATAATTCTAAATCTTTATTTTATGACATAAAGACGATTACTAAATTCAAGCAAAGTAAAAGCCATTTTCATTCCAGTAAGATTTAGTTAGTATTAGGAAAAGAATAGTATAATTTGATTTAAATTTTTATTTTTAATTTTAAAAATTCAGCAAAACTTATATGTAAATTTATTGGCATAAACAATGCATTTTTTCACACATTATTTCTACTCCCTGATTTCTACTCAAAACAAATTTGAAAGATAGTGATGATCCTGTGGCAAAGTCCAACCAGTACACTGAAAGTCAAATGCTACAGATATTGCCCAAGAAGACCTGTGTAGAAGAGCTTCTAGAAAAAAAGGAAAAATCCCCAGTAATGTCAAGCCCAATTAATAAAATTTCTCTCTTGCTGCTTGTCGTGGTTTAAACCCAGTCAGGTAACTCGTTCGCTCACTTCCCCCCCCCCCCTTTCTTGCCTTCCCCCTGCTTCTGGAGGGACGGAGAGGAGAATCGAAAAGAATGCAACTCCCACGTGTTGAGATAAGAATAGTTTAGTAACTAAGGTATAACACAAATCACTACTGCTATCACCAATGATAATAATGATAAAGGAAATAACAAGGGAAGAGAATACAACACCTCAGCACCAGCCAACCGATAACTTGCCCCCCCTCAGCCCGACCAAGCACCGACCGATACCTCCTCCAACCCTGCAGTTTCCCAGCCCTTCCGGCTAACTCCCAGTTACATCCTGGGCATGACGTGCTGTGGTATGGAATACCTCTTTGGTCAGTTTGGGTCAGGTGTCCTGTCTCTGCTTCCTCCTGGCTTCCCCTCCTCCCTGGCAGAGCATGAGGCTCACAAAGTCCTTGGCCAAACCAAAACATCCTTGTTATCAGCTCTGTTCCCGAGCTGAAAGTCAAAACACAGCACTGCACCAGCTACCAAGAAGGAGAAAAATGACTGCTACTGCTGAACCCAGGACACTCCTGCACTTCTGAAACAAATGGAATGCCCTGTGTATGGAAGTCAGCTTGAAGATCAAGCTTGAGGATCAAGAAACAGACAAATAAGAAACCATGATTATAAAAGCCAACCATCTCATTCTCATAGTGGTTCAGTACTCATTCATTTCAACTGTTCTGCATGTTTTGATCTTTTTCTAATACAGAATTGATTAAGAAAAAAATAATAGGGAGAACATCCAAATAGATTTCCATGGCATTATATCATATAAGGTGCACACCAGGGAGACCTTATAGCCACCCTCTAGTACTTCAAGAGGGCCGACAAGAAAGATGGGGAGGAACTCTTTATCAGGAAATGTAGTGATAGGATGAGGGGTAACAGATTTACACTGGAGGATTGTAGGTTTAGAACACACACAAGGAAGAAATTCTTTATTGTGAGGGTTGTGAGACACTGGAAAAAGTTCCCCAAGAAGCTGTGGATGACTCATCCTTGGAAGTGTTCAACCAGGCTGGATGGGGCTTTGTGCAACCTGGTCTAGTGGAAGATGTTCCTGCCCATTGCAAGGGGCCGGAACTAGATGATCTTTAAGGTTCCTTCCAACCCAAATGGCTCCATGATTTTATGCTTAAATTTAGGATTTAATGGAATTGAATTTACAGATTTTTTTTGTGATTTTATACAGTTTCTTAAGAATCTGCACTTCAGATGTTCCAAGTCAAGGAAGTTCTTATAATGATTTGCTTACTGAGATTTTTAGAAGGAATTAAACACAAGAAAATATTTTTATTTTCATTCTTGCATTACATCAGGAAACATTAAAAAAAATACATAATGACAACTTCTGCAGCAGGATTATAAATCATAGGAATACATTTGCAATTAAATGTTTTGGTTGATGAATTATTATAGAGTTTAGACTATATAGTAAGAATGATTTAAAAGTACAGGAACAGTTCATAATACTCTAGAGTTTGGGCTGACCATTTAAAAGTAGATTTAATTTCATACTTATGACTTGAATTTTCAGAAAAGAGTAGAGAGTTGCACATCTTACTCTATTTCATTTAAACCTATGTCAAGCATTTATGGTTCCCTCCTTTTGGAATATACCACTTAACCAGAACCCCAAACTTATGATCAAAACCCAGCAAACATGCTCGCTGCCACATACCTGTGAAGTAAAGAAATAATTTAACCCCTGTTGTATGGGTATCTATTTCAGTACAAAGATAGTACGTGTTTAGCCTTTTACTGGTATTCAGGATTTGCATATTGCAGGAGTATGGAGGGCAACAGATATTTTTAGAAATGAGTTACAGGTGTATGATTGTTATAAAGCCTATGGCAATTCTACTTGTGATTTAGGAAAAGATATCAGGAGAAGCACAAGGCATTGTTATGTTAGAGGTACAACTGAAACAGACTTCATACTTTGTTAAACAACACATAAAACAGGCATAAATCCACCTATGCTTTTCATCCTTGTAGGTGGTTAGTCAGACTGATAATAGGTACCAGTTCAGTCATCTTTTCAGTTCTTACATTGAAATATTTTTATGTATGACTAAATATTTTTATGCATGACTAAATATTTTTATGCAACGTCTTATTTAAAATTCCAACAGAGCCAAGAGAATAAATGATAGCTATTGCTTGATGATGGTGTCAGCTGGATTAACAAAAATAGTCTATCTTCTAAGGCCACCTGCACAGGTCAGGAAAAGAGAAATGTGCTTGGGCTAAACAAAATAGCAGTCCTGGTTACTCTCTCAGTTACTGTTCAACTCATGTCCTTATCTTTGCTCTACATGCAGTTTGTAAATAGCTGAAGTTAATATACTCTGGTTCTTCTTTTCATTGAAATTTGTGACCTTAAAGTGAGTCATGATTTTTTTCACAATCATTCTTCTAAGCAACTGCAATTCACTCTTCACATGTACTATGCAGAGTGCTTGTCAGAGTGTCGTTATAAATGACATTCCCCATTTCTTTCATCTTACTTGGAAATACAGCAAAGAAACATGAAAAAAGTGGAGGTCACCTTTCGAATGAAACCAAGCCTGAGGCTTCTTAACAGAAAAGGCTGTATTTGGCTTTCTACCGCATTTTCATTGTCTAACTTGCTATGGCAGTCAAAGATAAATTAGTGGCTTTCTGGCAAAACAAGTTTCCCTTATATTAGCCTTAGTGCCTTCTCTATTGGACATACACAGAAGACAGGAGTGTGAATGGTAAAGCCATTGCTTAAATGACTGAGATTTTTCTGTGCAAAAATAAAATCCTCCTTAACTCTTTCTGTAAGCAGTTCCCTTCCCTTCTTCTTCCTTTTCTTTTCCTTGTCATCCTTTCTCTTATGCCCCACCATCAATAGACCAACATAAATGGGTGAGTGAGATTGAAGCTCTTTTCTAAGAACTGGAAGTTGAGCTCAACTTCAAATTCCTTTAACATTTGGACTAATACGTTAAATAAAGCTTAAACACAAAACCCTGTTGTAATAATGCAAAGTACAAGATATACTGTGTTGTGTAAATCTACTTTCTGTGATTTCCTGTGCAACTTATATCTAGACTAGTAAGAAATATGATAGCATTGTATATTACAGTAACAATAGTATGGCTCATGGAACAGATTGAAAATAAATAGATGTGTAGCACCATTTGCAATTCAGCTTAGTTTCTGGTATTGGTACAAACCTGCTCACAGATAAAAGGCTGAACCAGTAATATGTCTTTCAGGTTTTATAACTATCCTCTACAATAAAAATTATACCACTGAAACTTTATTATATGTACAAAAAGTTCTGTCAGACTTAGTAATATATGCCTGATAAAGGACAATCTATCCCAACCTGCTTCATACTGTCTTATAGGTAATATATATATTTGAAAGATAGTCACTACCTATATCCTCTGAGATTCATTACGATGTTCACAAGGTCTTTAATCATAATGTTATGAAATTGATATAAACTATCTTATGCACAAGCAAAAGAAATTCAAAATTTACTTTGGATAAAAGATCATTCTGGCCTCAGTGGGAATGACGTCAGGAGGGTGGTTTCAGTTCTCTGCTGTCTTACATAATGGATCATTATTGTGACTTTTAGCCAAATTAATTTGCCAATTGCTGATGCATAATTTATTAATGTTTATCTTTTCCAGTGGCTAGAAGTTGGGTGCCTTATTTTCTTAATGAAAGAAGAAAACACAGCTGATCAACCATTTCAGAATTTAAGACTTGAAGAAAAACTCGTATAAGTCATGCACAGCAATGAGCACTTAATGCTCCACCATCACATCAATTTATTAGCTTTTCACTTTTCATTCTGTCCACTTACAGACTGACAAGCCAGCTTAAATAGACACAGTGTACACTGATCTTTGGCTTGGATAAGCAGGCTGCATAACCTACTGAACATCATCAGTTTGATACAAATTTTCTTAGGAGCATAACAATATCTTGGAAAACAAACAAAAAAAGAGGTGATGTCATAGAAATCCTCAAGTAGCAAGAACAAGCATTAGGCTAGTCTTCAATTCTGAATTTCCTCAGAATTAATGATGTCCCGGTGTGAACATACAGAAAAATAAGTGGGAAAACTGCACTTTCTTGTGCAGCACATAATCATCTGTACAGTTCTCTGCAGAGCCATCTTCTTATACTGATTTTCTAGTGGACATTCTCTGTAGAAGTGAGAGACAACTTTTTAATTCTAGGAAAGAAAAAATAAGCTTGAAAACAGCTCACTCCATTTTTCAGATATTTACTCAAGCTGGAGACACACAACTTTTGTTTTTTTTTCTTTTCCTTTCCCCTTGTTCCCTGCCCCTCTTTATTTTTTTTTTGTGGAAATCACAGAATAAAAAGTGAGTTTCCAGAGTCCAGCAGAGTTGGTTTAGGGAGCACAGTTAGCATATGTACATGACCAGCTGAGAGATTAATAAAGCTATCTGAAGTAGGAAATTAAAAACCATAGGGATAATACTGTGTGAGTCTCCTACATAAAAAGTAGCAGGCACATCCAGTGGGTTTCCCCTGTAGGAGGAACAAAGAAAATGATTTTAAAGCATGAAGTGTCTTGGTTTCCATGCAGCTGCTGAACTTTTGCAGCACTGCCATTCTCTGACCACTTACATATCTCATCTTCTCCCTCCTTCCTCTATGAGTCTTCACAATGACAGAGTATTTTTATTGCTGGGAGAGCCAAGCGAATATGAGTTTTCTGTTCTGATTTTCTGCTTTAGTTATACATGGTAAGAAAAGAGGATTCTGATGGAAAGAAGTGTTTCCTGTAGAATTTTCAGTATCTGGAAAGTTCTGTGTAATCCCTTGTTAGTAGGGTCCACCCCTGCTATTACACTACTTTCACAATTTCTCTTCCTTTTGTTTCACAGTGAGACTGCAGGATTAGGAAAGGTCTTTTCAAAGTCCCATTACTTCAAGTAAAATTCCCTGTGGAAGTACTTTCTATACTGAAAACATATCACATTATCTCCCAAATGCAAATGATTTCTCATTTATAAAATTTGAATTTACCTATATAAGTAGGGAGTTGTGAAGATTTATTAACTGGTCTTGCACAGAATTCTGTACTAAGTATTAATTGTTACAATTATAATAAGATAAAGACAGAGAAGAATCACAGACAAATACTCAAAAGCTAGAAATTCTGTGCCCTAAGCTTTCAGTATCTTTACCAAGCTTTAATGTTTTGTAAAAAAACCCTTTTCATTTGATACAAAAATTGTACATTCTTATTTCTAATGATCCTATAGAATTTAACATAAAAAATGAAAAAAAAGATAAACTGTTACTCATGAATTCCACCCCTACTGAGTTCAAGGGGATCTTTTCCACAAGTACATTGAGACCTTAAGTGGACTCAGGTAAATACCACTCATGAATCATGAAATGTGGGGTGCTCTTTAAAGCCCATTTTTCTCTAAATAACCAATTGCTGCCCACACAGCAAAAAACTTTGCTCCAATCCCCAAAAGAGTATTTGTCTGGGGACTTCCTACACATCATCTGATGTGAAGACGGAAACGCTATTGGTGAAGAAACAAGACAAGCTATATGGGAGACCACAAGTCATTGATGTTGCAGGAGGATGGATGAATGCTTAGAACTAGGAAGAAAGTAGACTTAGATCAGGTCTATTTGCAGGACCTACCAGTGGACAAATACTGCATAACATAGGTGAGAAGGAAAACTTCCTGTATAATTTATGGACTAGGGTTGGATAAAGTTTGAGCTGTATCACTAGTTGAATTGTTAGTATGGGTATGTTTCAGGAGGTCATTCACAAAGTATGGTGTGAGAGTTGTCAATAAGGGTCCTCAGAAATATGGACACAATACATACTTGCATTTTAGGAAGGAACCTGAAACTAGATGGACATACTGAACAGCATAGAATTTTGTATCTGTAAGGCTGAAGTTACTGCTATTCTGTAATTTATTGATGGCTCAGTTTCATGTTTTCCAGGGGAATTCTTTAGGCCAGAAGACTTTGAAGTCTGATGTTCTTGGAATTAATATTTATGTTTTCTGTTTTGAATATAGCTAAAATAGTATATGCTTATATAGTGGTTGCCAAATCCCAGTATTCTACAGAAAGCTTGTAAAGGCTTAGAAAAGAAAAATTCAGATTGGACATTAGCTACTATACCACTAAAAAAAAAAAAAAAGAGAGAAAAAGCTATGAGCTGTTCTTTAAAAATTACTAGATTTATGCTAATATGAATGATCCAGATTATTGCAGGTGGCAACTCAGAGAGACAGGGAAATAGAGGGCTATAATTATAGCTATAAATATGCATAATTATATACAGACTACTACCTTAATATGCAGCTCCCTCATTGTACAAATGGGGCCCAAAACATCTTAATCTCCTTTGGGACAGACAGAAAATCATCTTGAATGTTTCAGCTTTGAGAAACACTTGGTAGATATGTAAATAAAGACCAGAACATTTATTTACCAATGTGGACAATTACAGTCTTTTTTTCTTATTGAAATTATTGCCACAGCATAGTCTCCTTGAGAACATGACATAACAGGAAGGATAATTTGTCTAGTCCCAAAGGTGACTTTTCAAACACCGTTAAAAAATATCTGCTGTAGGGATAAGGAGGCATAATGAGACGGGGAGGCCAAATGAAACTCAGCCCACACACTACAGCATGTCTGATTTAAAGTGAGTGTTCACCTTTCCTGTCAGAAATTCTGCTTGCATGAAAACAATGAGTTGAATTTCTGGATCTTTTCTCTTGCCTGCCTGAATGCAAGAGGGTGCATAGCTTAATTATAAAACAATTTCCTTTGGGGAAAATGAAATGTATCTAGCATTGGTATTGCAGTAATTCTAAAGGCTGCTCCAGACTCAGACTCATTCGTTAGCTCATTGGGTCAAAAAAAAAACAAAACAAAACCCAGAATATAGTGTGTCCTCCTACAGAGCTTGCTATCTGATTTTATTTTTGAAGCAAAAAGTAAACTGTGACTTTAGCTGCTAGTGACTACATGTTGTCACCACACAAGGAAATGTGATTGGTTAAAGTCAAGAAAATTCCAGTAGAATCTGCTCAAGTCCATTTTTCTGTAGAATTAGTTTGCTCAAGACCAGGTTTCCCATTGGATAGAAAGGAGATTGTGCTTTGATGCACCAGGTATTAAATATAACGTGGAGAACCTGGGACATCTTTATAATGATTGCAACTAACACTTGTTTGACAGCACAATTCCTAGAATATTCCAGCCTCACAGGTAATAATGTAAATCATCCCCTCCACTTCACTGAAGTTAATGAACTTCACAAGCTTAGATCAGGGTCCACTGGAACTTAAGGAGACTTCATTGTGCAGAAAGTACCTCACAAAGCCAATATCCCCTGTATGATACACAAAATTGCACGTGACTCTGATTGGCAGTGCCTAGGATAAGATTGTAAAGGGTAGCAGTGAGCTCAGACAAAATGTAAACAGAAGTATAATTCAGAAATAAATCCTGTGGAGTCCCTAAGAAACTACCTGGAAAATCTGACTGGTTAGCCTTTAGACTTTCAAACAGTATGGCATCTTCAAATGAAGATCCAACTGCCATGAAGCTTAATAAAACATAACTATTAAAGGATGCATATCATGAATGTTGAAATGTAAGACATCACGCTCATTATTAAGAAGATAAAGTAAAGTATTTTAGTAAGCAGAGCCAGAAAAAAACTTTTATATTCACAAACTGTGCACAATGTCATAATGGTAAATTAAAAAAAACTCAGGTAGAATTTTATCTTATTAAATTTAATTTCATGATTGTTTAAGTATTTTGTTCTTGCTCTACCTTTTTCATGTATTTTCACCTATGTCAGCTGAAAGGTAACCACTGTAAGATTACTCCTTTCTTTTTATTTTTAAAAACAAAGACAACTATCCTGCAAAACTGGTCTTTCAGTTTTTAAAGAGACCTTCATCTGCTGAGATGACTCGGTGGAGCAATCTCCATTTAGTTTGTCCTTCCAAAGTCAAGACTGTGATTATTCTATAATTCTCTCACCTGATTAATTCTGAACTATGAACATAATTACACTCTCCAGAAGGTAAATCGCTCTTATAAATCAGTTGTTGCTGACAGTTCACTCTTCTGAACTCTAGCACACTGCAGCAAAGTCAGTCTGAGATTGCAGAAACATGACGGTTACCACACATTTTTTTTCAAAAGGTCTACTCATTAATGAATTACAGGTAACATGATACTGTGAGGGAAAAAAAAAGACAAGAAGAAGAAAAGAATTACAGAGTAAGGGACCTTATAAATCCTTCAGATACAGTAGGAACCTTTTGATCACCTGGACGAACAAAATCAGTTCCTGAGTCTACACTTGTCCTGCTGCAAGCTGAGGTGAAGAGATGACTTGATATTTATGAACTCTAATCCATTATTACTTTGCCAAAGGTAGGCTTGGAACTGGGATTGGCTTCAAAGAACAAATGAAATGAAAACATATCAAGTGGAAAAATTGCACAGTACTTATTTCCTGGATTCCATCCCCTCCCCAGACTTAACAACATCATTTTTTCCTTGTTCTAGCTAGTGGTCAATTTGTGCCCCAATACCTATGTTTTAATAATACCATGTGACTGCAGCTCCCAATTCTGTGAAAGGAACTCCAGTGGGCTTCCCTTCACACATAGGAATGGTGAATCTTTAAAAACATTTTTCCTAATGTTTCTTCAGCTTTGGCTAAGAACTCAGAAACTTTTTAATCTAGTTTTCTAAAACATCCAAGACAAGAAGAAAACCTACTTTGTCCCATTATACATGGAACAACAGTTCTCACTGCCTAACCTTTGATGATGGAAGACTGATTCATTTGAACCTTGAGGATTATCTTTGCAAGTCACAGAGTGCCAAAACAGCCTGACACAATGATAGATACTGAATTGATTCTGGCCTTGAAATATTATTTTTTTTTCCATAGGAAAATAAGCACTTACCTTTTCTGAATAACCTTACACATTTGTTTTCAGAATGTCAGTGAGTTCCACGGAGTGATTCTGATAAATGCAATATATTATACCTTTGCCAAGTAAATAATCTACTGATAACTCAACTTATTTTAGAAAAGATAGAAAAAATTATTAAGATAAATCTTTTGTATCCTAACATTTGGTGTATTATTCACTTTATTGAACCTTCTTTCTGTGTTTTCTGTAGCAAGCTAAGTAATAGGCTATAAATTCCCTTTGGGTACAGAAGAAATTACTATCACAAGTGCTTTTAATTGGTTTTGATTCCTTTTCCTGGTTCTTTTGCACGTCTTTGGTTTCCCTAGTGAAAATAAAAAATTACTATGAGATAATGAAACCTTTGAAAAATATATTTCCAAATAACTGAGCCAGAATTTCTTCTAAAATCAATGACACTGCATTAGGGATTAATTTATTATCCTACAATTATTCTTTGTACATAAGTCCACTATCTCAAAACTGTATTTTGAAAAAAAAAAAGTAAAATAAACTTGCCAAATTTACAGTTAAATTCAGGGATCTATAGCACGCATGCATACCTTAGAGACAGATTTCAAATGAGACTTGATATGCAAGCAGTAGGGTAAAGGAGATATTTTTTCAAAGGATGAAATAATGTGCAAGGCATTTATAACAGTTACTCTTTCCAGGCTTTACTTTTTATCTTTTCATATTGCTCTTATGCAGTTCTATTTGAAATCCTTTCATTGGCTAAGGGATGAACTTTTAAGAAAACAGAGTGAAAAAATCATCCATTATCTGTATAGGATTAGCACCTACTGACTTGACCATGTACTGGAGGATACTGTCTTTAAGTTCTTTCTGTACCCACTACCCATACTTGGCTCTGAGGTCTACACTTCTAAAAGCAAACTGGTGTTGTGTTACAGAATTACCTTGCATACAGTTCTAGAGCTACTTCATTTTAGTGTAGATACACCTTTAGCTCATGTATGGATTTTCTTAACCAGACATTTAGTTGTAATTTGCTCTTAAGGAAATAATAAAAAAAAAAAAAAAAACAAAACCAAAATTGATGCGTAATACAACTGCTAATCACTTGCTGACTGATACCCAGACCAACCTGAGCAGCGATTTGTCCTTCCGTATAACTCCCCCCAGTTCATATACTGCATATGATGTGCTGTTGTATGGAATACCCCGTTGGCTAGTTTGGGTCAGGTGTCTTGTCTTTGCTTCCTCCAGGCTTCCTGGGCCCCTCCCTATTAGCATAGCATGAGAAACTGAAAAGTCCTTGATCAGGATGTTACTTAGCAACAACTAAAAACATCGGTGTCTTACCAGCATTGTGTTCAGGCTGAAGTCGAAAACACAGCAGTGCACCAGCTACTAGGAAGGAGAAAAACTGTTACAGCTGAACCCAGGGCATCTTGATATATTCAAAAGCAGATCCATAGAATGGTTTGGGTTGGAAGGGACCTGCTGGTCACTCTTCTGATGCAGCCCAGCATACAGTTGACTTTCTGGGCTGCAGGTGCATGTGCTGGATCACATTGAGCTTCTCACCAATGAATACCCCCAACCCCTTTTCCTCAGACCTGCTTTCAATCCAGCTTCTATAGAAACTTTTCTAGTTGCTTGTCCTGCTTTAAACAAAGTCAGCCATAAATCATGCAGTCGCTCTCTCACTTCCCCCCCCCCTTTTTGCCCGTCCCCTGTTCCCAGAGGGATGGGAAGGAGAACCAAAAGAATGCAACTCCCACGGGTTGAGATAAGAACAGTTTAGTAACTAAGGTATAACACAAACCACTACTGCTACCACCAATAATAATAATGATAAAGGAAATAACAAGGGAAAAAACCACAACACCTCAGCACCAGCCGACTGATAACTAGCCCCCCCTGCCCAACCAAGCACCGCCTGATACTTAGTCCTACCCCACAGTCCCAGCCCTTCCGGGTAACTCCCAGTTACATCCTGGGCATGACGTGCTGTGGTGTGGAATACCTCTTTGGCTAGTTTGGGTTAGGTGTCCTTTCTCTGCTTCCTCCCGGCTTCCCCTCCTCCCTGGCAGAGCATTAGACTCACAAAGTCCTTGGCCAGACCAAACATTTGAGCAGTAACTAAAAACATCAGTGTTATCAGCTCTGTTCCCAGGCCAAAAATTCAAAAACACAGCACTGCACCAGCTACTAAGAAGGATTAAAAATGACTGCTACTGCTGAACCCAGGACACTGCTCTTAACATCCCTGGTCAGTTTTAATTCTGTCAGGGCTTTAGGTTTCCTAACTTGATCCCTGGCTGCTCAGACAATCTCTCCGTATTCCTCCCAGGCTACCTGTCCTTGTTTCTACCCTCTGTAGGCTTCCTTTTTGTGCTTGTGTTTTTCCAGGAGCTCCTTGTTCATCTGCACAGGCTTCCTGGTATTCTTGCCTGACTTCCTCTTTCTCAGGATTCATTGCTCCTGAGCTTAGAGAAGGTGAGCCTTGAATATTAACAGGCTTTCTTGGGCCAAGTTTACTGTGTGCCCTCCTCATCTAAGGATCTCAAACTCCACCATGTCATGGTCACTGCAGCCAAGGTTGCCCTTAGAGTTCATATCCCCACCAGCTTTCCATGTTAGTGAGAACAAGGTCCAGATTAGCCCCCCTCCTGGTTGGTTCTTCTGTAGCTTAGAGAAAGAAATTAACATCAATGTATTGCAGGAAATTTCTGGATTGCTTATGCCCTGCTCTGTTAACCCTCCAACAGATATCTGGGTGGTTGAAGTCCCCCATGAAGACCAGGGCTTGTGAACATGAAGCTCCTCCAATCTGAATATATAGGTCCTCATCCACTTTGTCTTGGTTGGGTGGCCTGTAGCAGACCCACACTATACTGTCCTTTCCTTTAATCCACACTTATAAACTCTCAGTTGGCTCCTCATTCATCCCCAGGTGGAGCTCCATGCATCCCAGCTGGTCATAGACATAGAAAGTGACACCCCCTCTCATCTCCCCTGCCTGTCCTTCCTGAAGAACATATATCCTTCCATTCCAACACTCACCACAGAAACATCCCACCCATCTCCATGATGCAAGATCATAGGCCTGCAGGTGTGCACAAGTCTCTAATTCCTCTTGTTTATTCCCCATGTTACCTGTGTTTGCATAAAGGCATTTCAGTTGGGCCCCAATGAAGCTGACTTACTGGCTGGAGTGGCTGAAATTCCTTTTTAGGTGTCCTTGTGCTGACCTGAAACATCTCCCCAGGTTCTGGGCATCTCCTGCTGGCACCAACATCAGAATGGTAGAAATGGAGTAGACTGAGGTTCTCCCTCTTCCTTTCTTCAAAAATGAAACTTGTGAATCTCTATGAAATTCCCTAATCGGGTATTGAATATTCACTTGTCACATTATGTTCAGAAAAAACTTCTTTATATTCTATAAATTATAAAAACAAAACAGAAACATCAAACTTTTTTCCTTTATTTCCCTGATGTGTTATGCCAGAAAAGGACAGGCATGAAATTTCAGCCAAAGTATGACCTGCTCTAAAACTGAAACAGACCATTAGTGATCCACAATTCTTCTTACTTAAACATTTTTTTTCCTAAGCTACAAGCTGTGTTCTTCCTATAGCACAATAGACTACTCAATTTGATCAACATATGGTGAAATAATATGTCAATAGAAATCATTTTCTTCTTTCTTAGCATGCCAATCCTTGAACAAATCTTCTCCATCTTTCAGGATCTTTAAATGAAAACAATCTTTGTATTCCACAGAATTTTTTCTTTTTCCTGATACTAATTTATAAAATGAAACCATAATGTGTATCCTAGTTCCTTTCAAAGGTTTTTGCTTCCTCGTTTCACAAACTTTCCTTGTTTCCACTAAAAGAGAGTAACTGCAACACAGAAGAGGTTGTGGTAAAAAGCTAGATAGCAAGTATAGTTTTGACACAACTGATATCTTGTGATTCTAAATGAAAACTACTGAAATTAACAAATTCTTGAAACATGCCAAGCTCTCTCTATTCACATGAGAGTCTTCCGTCTGCTGTCATCAAAGGAATTAAGCTTTTTTTTCTTTTTAAAGGCAGGTTTTAGAAGTCAATAACAGCTATGAAAATACAGTAATTTGCATTTTTTGCCTTGTGTATATACATATGCAGATTTACATAGATGTGTTCTGACTGTGCCTGTAAACCACTACTTCCATTTAACTGTCTGTAGACACAATGAAAAGCCAAACATGAACAGCCAAGTTCTCATAACTTTTGGAATTATTTAGATCTAGGATTAATACATATAGGTGTGCTCAAATTTGAATTCATACTTCTTTGCAAAAGGAGGTATCCAATTCTAAGTTTTTCATGAAGGCCTATTTTTCATTACAAGGCAACTCAAGGTGAACATCTCTTCACCTGATTATGCTATTGCACGCTACAGTGGTTTGGATCATATTTTATAAACAATACCTGACTTATTTTAAAGTTCAATGATACCATATGTGCTGCACTAACTTGACAGATGGTTATTGATATTTGTTCTCATCTGCATCAACATTAGCTGAAGCATATGCAAAACTCGTAATAATATTAAAGATGTGCCAGTTAAGATCATACTGAAGTTTCTGAGGAAACCCTAAAGCATTTTTCACAACCTCCACTTCTGAATTTTTCATTGTGATTTTTATATAATTTTTATATTGTGTAAATAAAAATGAAAATTAGCACAATAGACATTATAAAATATATTCAAATACTTTATTATTTTAAAAAGTTAATTCTAAAAAATTGTCAATCAGTCTGCCACAATAGGAAAATAAAAAGGAAAATTCTAACGTAAGTACGTATATAAAGTTAGAAACAAATTGGAGTTTTGTCTACTTCCTGGTGCTAACAAACTTGTTGTATTCATAAATTAAAATGAAAGAGTACATTGAAGGATAAATATGAGAACAAATCTCAGACAGAGAGGTATCTTCCCCACAGGGAAAGATTTGCAATCAGACTGTATGAAGTATTTTCTATTGTGGTAAACCAGTTTAATACTGCATCATACTGTTTTTAAATCCCAGTAACTGAGAAAGTATATTAAACTGGGTAGTACAGTATGGGACTTGCACGCTTTTCCTGATTCAGTAATCAGGCAGTGTAGGCCATTGACTCTCAGTTCTGTAAAAATTCTAGGCTTCAAACCGCAGATAAAGCACATGCTTCCTACTATTTTCTTATTTTCCTTTCACTAGAAGTTATTTTTCTTCAGCAAAGCAGGTAGCATTCCCACACACTAGTAAAAAATTCTAGCATCTCTATTAATTAATAGCTTAGGGTAAAGTCCTTTGGCTTAATATAGTGCAACTGAAATATGAGCACCATTTCTCTTCTGATGACAGCTGGAGAGAAAGTAGTCATAGACACACGATGAGTAACATTTTTTTCATATACTGCAGCAGAAGTCATCAGACCTTAACCGCCAGTGCCCTCAAACTCCCTCTCTGTGTCCTAGTTCAAAATGACAATGAAAGCATTTTTTTTCTTAAAGAACTCTGAGAATTGTTGCCAAAAATTACTTTAAAACAACAAGGTATTATTTCATTTAGCCATACTTTTTAGTCAATTACTTGGTAGTTACTAAATCAGTTACTGAGAAACTGACGAAATTCTTGTTATCCAATTTACTCAATAATTAACATAGATCCCAATATATGTATGTATTTTGTTTAGCTAGCAAATTTACGTTGCAGCTATACTATGCATTATAGACCAGGGAAGAAATCCCACATTAACTACAAATTTCTTCTGCTTTGTTTCTGGCGACCACACCAATACAAACACTCTTTTAAAACACATTGAAACAGTGAACATAGGCAGAATTAAAAAAAGGCATTTGATACAGAAAATATACTTTGTTACCGAGAGAGAGCATGTCTGGAGATGAAAAAAACTCTATAGCAAACCCTCTACTCTCAGATTCAGGTCAAACTATTTAGATAATTACACTAACATTGCTGAGTTTAATTCCACTACTTATTGTCTTTCTTCTCATTCCCATTCTCCATTGTCTCTCTCCCAAGCTACTCAACCCACAAAAGGGTACAATTTCCTACTTCTCACAGGAAATCTTTTTTTCAGGCAGGTTGTTTAGCTTTTTTAAAGCATGAAATCATTTATACAATAATGATGTCCCAGGAAGATCTGGCAACTTTTCCAAGTGTTTTCAAAACGGAACATTGTATCTATGCTAGACCACTCTCCATCATCTTTACCAAGTCTTGGGAAGCGGGAGAGGTGCCTGAGGACTGGAGGAAAGCAAATGTCACTCCAGTCTTCAAAAAGGGCAAGAAGGAGGACCCAGGTAACTATAGACCGGTCAGCCTCACCTCCATCCCTGGGAAAGTGATGGAACACCTTATCCTTGGTGCCATCTTAAGGCATATCAAGGATAAGAGGGTTATGAGGGGCAGTCAACATGGCTTCACCAAGGGGAAATCATGCTTGACCAATCTCTTAGCCTTTATGAGGAAATAACACGGTGGATGGATGATGGCAGAGCGGTGGATGTGGTCTACCTTGACTTCAGCAAAGCATTTGACGCAGTCTCCCACAGCATCCTCACAGCTAAATCCAGTATAGGTTGGGGAACGAACTTTTAGACAGCAGTGTAGGGGAGAGGGACGTGGGGGGCCTAGTGGACGACAGGATGACCATGAGCCAACACTGTGCCCTTGTGGCCAAGAAGGCCAATGGCATCCTGGGGTGTATTAGAAGGGGGGTGGTTAGTAGGTCAAGAGAGGTCCTCCTTCCCCTCTACTCTGCCCTGGTGAGACCCCATCTGGAATATTGTGTCCAGTTCTGGGCCCCTCAGTTCAAGAAGGACAGGGACCTGCTGGAGAGAGTCCAGCACAGGGCAACTAAGATGATTAAGGGAGTGGAGCATCTTCCTTATGAGGAAAGACTGAGGGAGCTGGGTCTCTATAGTTTGGAGGAGACTGAGGGGTGACCTTATTAGTGTATATAAAAAGGGGGAGTGTCACAAGGATGGAGCCAGGCTCTACTCAGTGGCAAACAATGATAGGACAAGGGGTAATGGGTACAAACTGGAACACAAGAGGTTCCACTTAAACTTGAGAAGAAACTTCTCAGTGAGGGTGACAAAAGACTGGAACAGGCTGCCCAGGGAGGTTGTGGAGTCTCCTTCCCCGGAGACATTCAAAACCCGCCTGGACACATTCCTGTGTAACATTATCTAGGTGCTCCTGCTCTGGCAGGGGGATTGGACTAGATGATCTTTCGAGGTCCCTTCCAATCTCTAGCATACTGTGATACTGTGATCTTAACGGGCTCAGAAGTTTACGGGTGCCTCATTATTATGGTATGTGTGCCTATCTTTTAAGTATCCTAAAGTCTCCAAAAAGCCCATAGCTGAAATCCTTGTAAATATTAAAGAAAAAGTTTGCAAAATGTTGATTTGGAAAAGGTAAATAATATTTCAAGTGTAGTTTGCAAACTTAGATACTGAGAAGTTAATTAAATTTATAGAATTAAAATAGATTTATTTTCCATAACAGTAGATTTGGCTTGTGGAAGAAGAGAAGATACCTGAAGCTTCTTTAATCTCAGTGTAGGATCTTAGTCACAAGGGTATTCCATAATATCACCAGACAGACACTGGAAACTTTGTCTTTTTCCACATTTAATGTTGTGTGATAATGCTTTCTCCAGAAAAGTGAAGAGTGAAGAAGGAGTCTAAAGCAAGATTCAGAGACAGAGAGGGAGAGACTATTTAAGTCCCAACATATGAAGAAAATGGAACTCTTGGAACAAGTCAGAGGAGGGCCACGAGGATAATCAGGGGGCTGAAGCACCTTCCATATGAAGACAGGATGAGAAAGTTGGGGCTGTTCAGCCTGGAGAAGAAAAGGCTGCGTGGAGACCCCATAGCAGTCTTCCAGTATCTGAAGGGGGTTTATAACGATGATGTGGAGGGACTCTACATTAGGGACTGTAGTGATAAGGGGCAATGGGTTCTAACTTAAACAGGGGAAGTTTAAATTTAAGGAGGAAGTTCTTTACTGTGAGGGTGGTGAGGCACTGGAATGGGTTGCCCAAGGAAGTTGTGAACGTTCCAATCCTGGCAGTGTTCAAGACCAGGTTGGACAAGGCTTTGGGCGACATGGTCTAGTGTGAGATGTTCCTTTCCTTGGCAGGGGAGGTAGAACCAGGTGATCTTAAGGTCCTTTCCGACCCTAATCATTTTATGATTCTATGATTTGAAGTCTAGAAATGTTTTTACTGTCATAACTTCTGAGAGGAGTGCAGGAATCACATTGGCACTTCAGCCTACCACCTAGGAGCCAAATGAAAATATGAATCTCTGATCTGACCTTTTATCATGTTGGAAAAATATGCTTCGTTTTGATTCCATTTGTGGTGAAAAAAATGAGGAAAGTTAGTGAGCTACTCAGCTGTCAGTTTATTGATTTTTTTCTAGCAGAGGTTTGCATCATTATCTTCTATAAATATTCATAAATATCTTTTGAATTGAAAACATAAAGGTTTCTTACTTTGTTTGCAGAAGGTGTCCACATATCCTTTACTAGCCTTCATTGCTTTCCCACAGCTGTGTAGTGTTTGTTACTACCATGCTTTGTACCACAGGATATGATAGACATATGCGCATAATTCACATATAGAACAGAAATCATGTGAGAAAAAGTTAGTCTGAGATAGATTCTGAGCAGAATTCTACGTTGTTACATTTTCAGCTTCTTTACCTGCTTAAATACTGACTGTTCACTAGAGCATTTTTTAACAAAATAATTGGACACAAAATAAAATCGTCATTCTACCAACCAAATGAAGAGATATAGATTACATTACTGACAACATAGATAAGACTGTTCAGCATAAATGAAGTTCAGAGACACATAAAGACATGTAATCATACATTTTGGCATATACTGCATATATGAAACACTTTAAAATAACTATATTTAACATTCAAGTATTATCTGAGTTTATTTAATAGAAACAGGAAGGAAATGTAAAAAAAAAATCAATTTTGCCAGTGATTTCCCTGTACACCTAAAAGGGCAACAACTGTAAATCTGATTTTTTTTTTTAATGTCATGATATTGCCAAAACTAAATCCCTTGATTATTACTATTGATTTCCAGCAGCAACTTTTTGAATTTAAATGTAAATCTTTTCAACTTTATCCTTTGTGTTTAGAGCTGCATCTCTTTATACCTATCCTCAGCACTGCCAAAAACTGTTTCCTCAAAGAAGATGAATCAATAACAATTTATCCTGTAGTATAATAATTATTACACTACATAAATAGTAGTCATATAATAAAAATATTTTTGAATGGATGAAGATCAGATTGGACAGTGCTAGTACTCTAGCATAATAACTTGTATCTATTTATAAAATGAGAAATAATGATAAAGCAAAGCCTCTGCCAAGGAATGTTAATGTTAATCGATACACCTGCAGATATATAGATTCAGAAACATAAGCAGAACCGTAGTTTTAATAAGCATTCATTTAAAATTAGAAAATTATTTTATTAGGAATTCTGACAACTGTGAATGTTTCACTTAAATGATAGCAGATAGAATGATAAATTAAAATCCATTTAACCATATATTTTTGATACCTCTCCAAAACCTTAAAATGTGATTCATTCAATGTTTGATATCAGCTTTCTGTTTTCTTCCACGTGCTGAAGACCACCAGAAAGCTACAATCACTTATGATTACCTAAGCTTTGGTCTTGTGGAAATGTTCCTTACCTTTTGGAAAATTTCCACTTTTTGTTTGCAAAGACAAAACAAATAGCAACATGTTAAAAAATGAGTCATTGTATAATTAACAGATGAGTATGTGAGAAATTTTCCATGATACTGTATTCTCTGCATGAAAAATAATGGATCTTTCAAAACCTATCCACCTACTGGATGATGAATCTCAATAAACAAGTACTGTTGATTTAGTTCTCACCAGCACAAAGGCATATAAAAGAATGCTCAGCAAGTAAAAAATGGGGATAAGGGAAGAAAAGGTTTGAGGAACTTGACTTCCAAGGAGGCCACAGCTCAGAGACTGGCTAGGCATCAGTTTGCGTGTACGAGGTAGTTACTTTTGCATCACTTGGGTTTTTTACTCTTTTTTTTTTTTTTTTTGTACTTAATAAACTATCTTTATCTTGACTCATGAAGTTTCTCACTTTTGCTTTTCCTATTCCCTTCCCCATCTCACTGAGAGTAGGGGAGGGAAAAGCAGCTGTGTGAGTGCTCAGCTGCTGGCTGGGTTGAACCCACTGCAGCACTGAGTAATTTCAGTCAAATTTAATATATCCTGTATTCCCAGAGGTTGCTACAGCTTCTGAACAAAGAAGACCTTGCTAATAATTCTACTGACAGAGGGGATGCAAAATAAACTCCTTCCTCTGATCTGTCAAAGAATCTACATAGCATGAGTGTAAGACCCAGTCTGTGGGAAAGCAAACTTCCTTTATCTCTTTTCTGACACTATAACCTGTGTTTTTAAAGTAATTTCTCCTACTTACACTATTTTTTGCTCAAGAACTCTTTCTGTTCATTTTAACTTTGTAGGGATGCAGATGGGGTAAAAGATGCTTCAGAAGAATTGTTTTAGGCCCAATTATTTTAGGAGTCATAGGATGAGGTCCATTACTTTGCATGTTAAACTTGGGATGCTGTGCTCAAGACAGGAACCATGACTGCCATTTGATAGCACATATTTATTTCCTGGTACAAAACTCATAGATCCCCATTTCTCCGCAGTGTCCAAGCTGTAATAACTGTATTGCAGAGCCAAGTTGAAAAGATATTTCAAGCTGCTTTGTAGGACTGCAGTATTACTTGCAGTTGCAAATGCAGCCTGAGTGAGCTAAAACATATCTAGATTTATCTGCTCTCATCTATGACGTATTACGCTTTCTGATCAAAATATATTGTCACCTGAAATGGAGGTGTCAGGCTTACTCAGGTATAGGGAAGTCATCCAAAGAGATTAGAAGAGGAGAGGGAAAAAGAGCTGACCAAGAAATATAGTCTATGAAAGGCAATCATGCCAAAAGGAAGAAAAGAGAAGTACCCAAAATGGAGCAGACTATGGGTTCATTTCTTCACCTTGTAGCACAGAAGTTGGAGGCATGCAGACAGTGGGTAGTTCTAAAGTGAAAAGCCAAAGTGGTTTCTTTGCTATCATTCCTCAGTTAACAGCCTACTTATGCTTAGATCCCAGACTATACATCCATTTTGAAGATAATAAATATGAAATATATTTCTTTTAAAAAAAAACACAGAGAAAAAGGCTTTGAGGGAAATTATTTAATAAGGAAATCATCTTTGTTGTTAAAACCTGTTATTATTATCTTATTATGCTAAACATGTTATATAATATATATGTTATATAATCATGGAATCATAGAATAGTTAGGGTTGAAAAGGACCTTAAGATAATCTACTTCCAACGCCCCTGCCGTGGGCAGGGACACCTTACGCTAAATCATATAACCCAATCACCCATATCACGTTGTCCAACCTGGTCTTGAACACTGCCAGGGATGGATTATTTTTCACAACCTCCCTGGGCAACCCATTCCAGTGCCTCAAGCCCCTAACAAGAATTTCCTTCTTATATCCAATCTAAACTTCCCTTGTTTAAGTTTTAACCCATTACCCCTTGTCCTGTCACTACACTCCCTAATGAAGAGTCCCTCCCCAGCATCCCTATAGGCCCCCTTCAGATACTGGAAGGCTGCTATGAGGTCTCCATGCAGCCTTCTCTTCTCCAGGCTGAACAGCCCCAACTTCCTCAGCCTGTCTTCATATGGGAGGTGCTCCAGTCCCCTGATCATCCTCCTTGTGGCCCTTCTCTGGACTTGTTCCAACAGTTCCATGTCCTTTTTATGTTGAGGACACCAGAACTGCACACAAAACTCCAGGTCAGGTCTCACAAGAGCAGAGTAGAGGGGCAGAATCACCTGCTTTGACCTGCTGGTCACACTCCTTTTGATGCAGCCCAGGATACGGTTGGCTTTCTGGGCTGCAAGTGCACAAAGCTGGCCCATTTTTCTCATTAACCAACACCCCGAAGTTCTTCTCCGCAGGGCTGCTCTGAATCTCTTCTCTGCCCAACCTGTAGCTGTGCTGGGATTGCTCTGACCCAGGTGTAGGACCTTGCACTTGGCACGGTTAAACTTCATGAGGTTGGCATCAGCCCACCTCACAAGCGTGTCGAGGTCCCTCTGGATGGCATTCCTTCCCTCCAGGGTATCAACCGAACCACACAGCTTGGTGTCATCGGCAAACTTGCTGAGGGCGCACTCAATCCCACTGTCCATGTCAACGGTGAAGATGTTAAACAAGATCGGTCCCAACACCGAACCCTGAGGGACACCACTCGTTACTGGTCTCCAGCCGGACATTGAGCCATTGACCACAACTCTTTGCGTGTGGCCATCCAGCCAGTTCTTTATCCACCGAGTGGTCCATCCATCAAATTGATGTCTCTCCAATTTAGAGACAAGGATGTTGTGTGGGACAGTGTCGAATGCTTTGCACAAGTCCAGGTAGATGACATCAACTGCTCTACCCCTGTCCATCAGTTCTGTAGCCCCCTCATTGAAGGCCACCAAATTGGTCAGGCAGGATTTCCCCTTAGTGAAGCCATGCTGGCTGTCACCAAGCACCTTGTTGATTTTCATGTGCCTTAGCATGCCTTCCAGGAGAACCTGCTCCAAAATTTTGCCAGCCACGGAGGTGAGACTGACTGGTCTGTAATTCCCCGGATCATCCATTTTCCCCTTCTTGAAAATGGGGGTTATATTTCCCTTTTTCTAGTCATCGGGAACTTCACCTGACTGCCATGATTTCTCAAATATAATGGCCAGCGGCTTCGCAACTTCATTCAGCAGCTCCTTCAGGACCCGCGAATGGATCTCATCAGGTCCCATGGACTTGTGCACATTCAGATTTTTAAGAAGGTCTCAAACCAGTTCCTCTCCTACAGTGGGCTCAAGGTCTTCATTCTCACAGTCCCTGCATCTGCCTTCCAAGACTTGGGTGGTTTGGTCAGAGCCTTTGCCAGTGAAGACCGAGGCAAAGAAGTCATTCAGAACCTCAGCCTTCTCCAAATCCTGTGTAGACCGTTCTCCTGAGAGCTTCCTGAGGGGGCCTACATGCTCCCTAGTCTTTTATTTGCTATGTACTTGTAGAATCCCGTCCTGTTATCTTTAATAAGTTTAATTCTAACTGTGCCTTAGCTTTTCTAACCTGGTCCCTAGCTTCCCAGACAACATCCCTGTACTCTTCCCATGCCACCTGTCCTTGCTTCCACATTTTATAAGCCTCTTTTTTCATTTGAATTTTCCTCAGTAGCTCCTTATCCATCCAAGGATGTCCCCTGGCCCTCCTGCTGCATTTCCTTCTGGTTGGGATGCAACACTCCTGAGCTTGTAGCCGGTGATCCTTGAATATCAACCAACAGTCTTGGGCCCCTCTGCCCTCTAGGGCTGTATCCCATGGAACCTTCCTAAGCAGGTTCTGAAGAGGCCAAAGTCTGCTCTCTTGAAGTCCAGGGCAGTGAGCTTGCTGCACGCTCTTCTCACTGTCCTGAAGATCTCAAATTCGAGCATCTCATGATCGCTGCATCCAAGGCTGCCCTGGAGCATCACATTTCCAACAAGCCCTTCCCTGTTGGTGAGCACGAGGTCAAGCACGGCACATCTCCTTGTCGGCTCCTCTATTACTTGCAGAAGGAAGTTGTCTTCTACACAATTGAGGGACATCCTGGATTTCTTGTGCCTTCCCGTACCATCATTCCAACAGATGTCAGGGTGGTTGAAGTCCCCCATGAGAACAAGGGCCTGTGAGCGTGAGGCTTTTCCTATCTGTCTATGGAGTGCTTCATCTGCAGGTTCTCCTTGATCAGGAGGTCTGTAACAGATCCCCACAGTAATGTCTCCCATAGCTATATTCCCTTTAACCCTGACCCACAAACTCCCTGTGGGTTGCTCACCTGTCCCCAGACAGTGTTCCATACTCTCCAGCCTATCCCTAATATAAAGGGCAACTCCCCCTCCTTGCCTGCCGGGCCTGTCCTTCCTAAAGAGCCTGTAACCTTCCATTCCAACACTCCAGTCATAGGAGCCATCCCACCATGTTTCTGTAACGCCTATTATATCATACCCCTGTAGACGTGCACACATGTCTAATTCCTCTTGTTTGTTCCCCATGCTACGGGCATTTGTATAGAAGCATCTGAGCCGAGCTCCAACTGAAGCCGGCTCATTGGCTGGAGCAGCTGGGATATCTCTAAAGTGCTCCGAGCATTTATTACAGGTTCTGGCAACTGACTGGGTGTGTTGGGATGGAAGGATGCCCCCCTCCCCCAACACATCTAGTTTAAAGCCTCCTTGACCAAGTCTGGCAAGCCTCCTACCAAAACTAGCAGCTCCACCAGCCCCCAGTAGACCTGGCCTACAAGCTTGGGTCCCATGTTCAAGACACCCAAACCCCTGACTATGACACCATCCTTTTAACCATTTATTAACCTGGCTAATCCTCCTAGCTTTTTTAAGGTCTTCCATTGTATCCTGGAGAATTGATGAAAAGACTATCTGAGCTCCAGAGCCCCTAACCACCTCCCCCAGGGCTCTGTAGTCCTTCTTTATGTTCCCCAGGCTACTACTATCTGTATCCCTAGCACCCACATGTATCACCAGGAGTGGGTAATAGTCCGTGGGACTTACTAGAGCAGGCAGCCTCTCTGCCACATCCCTGATCCGTGCCCCTGGTAGGCAACACACCTCCCTTGAGACAGGGTCTGGCCAGCAGACAAGTGCTTCTGTCCCTTTCAGTATAGAGTCCCCTGCTACTACAACCCGCCGCTTTTTCCTAGCAGCACCAGTAGAGATCTTTACCAGGGCATCAGCCGGCTGTTTCTGGCTCAAGTACGTTTCCTCATCAGCCCCCTGCAGGACAGCAAAGCGGTTCTGCGTGGGGACAGGGGGAAGTCCCTTGCTTTTGGTTGCTCTTTTCCTTCTTTTTTTTTTTTTTTTTTTTTTGTCACTAATTCCAGCTTCCCGGGTTAACGGCCTCCTTCTTTCCTTCATGAGGTAGAGGTGAAGCTCGAGGCCCCTGCACAGTTTGGGCCGGGAGCAAGCATTCCTGCTTCCTCTCAGCTTCCCTGACATCTCGCAGTCTATTAACAGCACCCCGCAGCTCAGCCCCTGCTGCAGGAGCACCTCCACCAGGGAGCACCGAGTGCAGCCCTGCCCATTGTGCACCCTCCCCTCACCAGACCAGTGCAGGCACTCTCTACACACCAAGCTCTGCACTTCAGTCTCCCCTCTCACCGGCTCTGTCTGGGTGCCTACGCTGGCCACCGCCGGGGCAGCCAGAGCAGAGCTCCCAGACCGGGCCCTGATCATACGACGAGTGCTCCCCTGCCCGCGCAAACTGCCTCTACCCGCTCTGCTCGTCGCGCTCCCTGGGCAGGTTTTTACCCAGTCAGGGCTGGTGCCGCCCCTCCTGGCTCCGTCCCCTGTTAGTCCCTGCTCGCCAGCGGAGCTGCCGGCTCCTGGGCAGGTCCTGTCGAGGACTTGAGGCTCCCTCGGTGGCTGTTGTCGCTCTGAGTTGAGGGTCCTGGACGCTGATCTCCCCCCGCTCCGGTGTTCAAGGCGTCCTCTCTCGAGCTACTCACCTCAGCAATTGACAATATATATATATATATAAATATAGATGATATTTATATAAAATATAGATATTATGCTATTATTATCTTATTATTATGTTATATATGTTATATAATTATAATAATTATGTTATTACCTTGTTATTATTTACTAAATAGATATATGTGATTGGATAGTTCTGGAAAATTTATATAGCACATACCACAGGATAGGGCAAGGAATGCTGAGTACATTCAGAGTATTATGTTGAGCCTAACAAGAATGAGTTTAGAGCTCATTCAAGTTGCTTGGAAGGCTGTGGTTTCAGAGCAGAATATTTAGCCAGTAAAAGAAGAAATAATATAGATTTCAGGAGCAAAGCTGAGGGTGTGAAAGACTGTATAAAGTTTTTAAACATTTTATGATATTATCAACTGTAACAGCAAATAATAGCAAAGGATTTTTCTATTTATAATCTGCAGGGTTCCTTATCTTCTCCACCTCAACTGCATCAATTAGAATAGGAAGAATCTATGAGGATTAAAAAATAATTTTTATATGATCACTGTTATTTTCTCCTAATTCTTGCATTAAAATGACATTTTGACAGTCGTAAATTATCCTGAAACACGCAAAAGCCACTGGAGGTTCAGCTCTGAGAGATTTCATATCCTGTATCAAATGTTATGTATATATATAGGCACTGTGATTATAATATAATAAATTACAGTATTTCCCAGTTTTATCAATAGAATTGGAACATTTAAGACCCTTAAAAGGCTATAAAACAAAAAAAATTAGTGTGGGGAACAGAGGAGAGGACCTGAAACCATTGAAGGAGTAGATGGCAGAATGCTTTAAAGCTGCTTGAATTAAGATAGATATATTTTTCACATTCTGTTGCAGAAGCAAAGGAGGGATATTACCCTTTGTTTAAGAGCAGTTCTGAAACAAGGCACTATACATTATCAATACCCAGCCTTAAATCTGAAGTACTGGCAGTGAAAACTCTGCAGGCATGTAATCTAGCTACTATTACTTGCCAGACAGAGTAGACACGAAGACACTGCTAAATTCGATCAGGTGATAAGAATAAAAAGTAAAAAGTTAAAAAATCAGCAAACTAGAAAAATGAAATTGGAAGAAAAAACAAAGAGGTAGGGAGGAACTAGTAAGCCAAGGATTTCCTTACATGTCTTTTCACTAAGCCTTACATTAGCCGCTAGAAAGTTTCTGTTTTGCGTTTATTAAGGGTAACATTTTACGATTTGTGGAAAAAAGAATTTTTTTTTTTTTAAAGTATACTATCTAGCATATGAAAAGAGATCATAATAGGCCTGTGGCTGATTATATAGGAAAAAGATAAGCTCCTGTCACTGCATCATATTTTGCTGGGGAAAACAGGCTGCTAAAAATGCAAAACAATATAACTTCAGAATAAAATCAGTGAAACGGAATGAAAATGTGATGAGAGTCAGTAGATGTAGCATGTAGAGTTGCATATTTGCTTCAGTATGTCTTTGCTGGATGGAATAGGATGCAAGCTGCTTTGAATATTCCATTCAATTTACTGAAATCACCAATGTCTTGGACAATGACATGCAAGAAGGTAATGAACTTATTCTATAACCTGTTCTTTAACTTCATTCATGCAGGGTATATTCATGTTTAACAACATTCATGCACGGTACAAGAGATCTCAAAAGACAGCATGTATGTGAGTAGTCTAAGAAATGTATAAGAGGTTCTATCATATATAACTCATAGAGTGATACCGATTGGGTAAAAATGGAAACAAAACTAATCTCTCTGTTTCTGTAAGGACATGGGATACATCATAACATCACAAAGGTTCAGCAAAGGAAGAATACCACTCATACTCATCTTTCCAAGTATGAAATCTTCAAGCATACCTAAGGAGAATTAAATTGAAATAAATGCAGAACATGAGAGCAATTTCAAAAGATTATTTCTATCAGTGGAAACAATTTTTTAATGTCAAGGTTCAGTAAAGGACTTGGAACATACACTGAAAATTGCAATCTAGAAATTCCCATACAGCTGCCACTGAACCTTTAACGGTGCCTAGGCGACATCCTTGTCTCACTTTTTGACTTTGGGACAAGAGATGCACCTCTGAACATGCCCAGTTCCCCAAGTTTGGGCAGTTAAATATCTAATCTGTCAGAGTGTCAAATTTGTCTTTCTCACAAAGCAGAAATTGAGGATCTACTCATTTTAATTCTTAACTTATTGTTCAAGAGAAGGTGACACTGCTGTTGCATTCTCCACATCTGTTTTATTTTGTCGCAACACCAAGCAAAGAAAATTTTAAACTAAATAAAATATAAAAAATGTGTTAATAAAACATGCCAATATTGTATTATCTTGACAGTTTCGAAAACACATATACGTATCCTTCTATTCAAAATGGATTTTGACCTATGGACAGAAACTCAGGGCTGACTACTTATGTTATTTGAGAAGGAATATAGAGTGGATCCAACTCTAAATGACTCTTGTATTCACAGATTTCCAAAATTTCTTTGTTTTAAGTCTGTGAAGAATATGTTAAATCAAACCATAGTACTATTATAACACTTTGCAACTCTTTGAGACCTCCCTATATTTGGAGATAATGCAGATTGCTTCACTATAGAAACTGATTAAATTGTCTTTAGATGAATTTTGCTTTCTAGCAGCAAGAATAAGTAGTTTCAAGACAAACATCAGCGGATGAGCCCCAGTATTATTTAGTAATCTGTGTCATATCCAATCATTCAAACATCAGAATTATTCTTTTACTACTTGTTCTCAAAAATAATACTATTTTTTATTTGTGTTTTCACTACATGAATGCCATATAGACCTGTGTTACAATTAATTATTTAAAACCTTGTAGTTGCAAGTACTTTCTCTTAATGTGGACAAATAAATTAAAATTCAGTCATCCTGTAGCCCAACACTGTCAAAAGAATTTAAAAGAACCATCTCTCTCAAAAACCTAAATTAATGTAGACAGTCAGGATGCTTTGTGTGGCTACAAGATTTAGAAAAAGGAAGAGAGGGTTAGAGGGTGAGATAAAAAATAGTCATTCCTATAGTATAATAAATGTATAGAATTGACAAATGAACAAAGTCTGCCACAGTTTAGAAATAATGCCATTGGAATAAAAGGGTTAAATATTCATATGTAACCAGATGCAGAGCCACAGAAATGTTGTGATACAATAGAATTACAAATTAGGTGCTCTAAACTTATTCTAGCACAGAAAAGAGTACATTCTGACACTAAGTACTAAACAACTAATGCTGACTAATATGATAGGTAAGTATGTCAGCAAAAAACTGTAAGTGCTAAGTTAAATTTTCAGTATATGTCAGCTGTCTTTGATAAAGGCACATGAATCCTCTCAAGTGAGGGGTTTACTTGACACCCATGTACAAACACACATGCACACAAATAAGAAAGGGCAAACCGAAATCTCCTCTTCATTCAAGGCAGGAACCTGTCTCCAAAGGATAGTTCCAAGAATGCAGACATGCATGAGAAAGAACCATAAATTAGCAGGTGGAAAGAATGGCACACAAAGGGCTATTAAATGATTTTGTGATAGCTAACTCCTCAATAGAGAGTTGAGTGAAACCAAAAGCCCTTTGAAAGCATTCATGCATGGAGAAAATGTTTTTTTTGAGAGAGTTGTAGGTTGAAGGGGTGGGGTGAATAGAGTATTAATTAGAGACTGTTACCAGGCGAAATACATGAAGTAAATTCCCCTCTGACATGTTTTTTTTCAATGTACGGGCAAAAAGTCTACTCACCTCAAAGACATTGCTATAGTCCCTTCATTACTGTATAATCATGTATTAGCAATGCCACTGAAGCTGTTATACATCCTGCACCTTTTAATAACGTGTGTGGAGAATCATTACAGGAGCAAGGGGAAAGAAAAGGTGAAAAAAGATGGAAATACATTAACATGCCAGAATGTAAACAGTTTTCTCTCTCCTGAGCCTCTTATACACATATCTGAATAAATGTAGTTTCTCAGTGAAGCCAGTGATCTTATCTCATGTTTTCAGCAGTCCAATGCAGCCCCAGAGGCACACGAAAAATTAGTGCTCATTGCTGTTATCTTTTCTTACCTAAAGTAAATGCAGCATTGATGAATAAGAAGAAAAATGTTGTGCCTGTCTGATAAGACAGCATCCCTCCAAGCATTCTGTGTCTATAAAGTGCAAATGAACATATTGAGGAAGGAGGAATTGAAAGTCTCAGGTTTGGGGTAACTTCTTTGAAATTCCAAATATAAAGAACATGAGGAAGATCAGTAAAAGCCTAAAGATACAAACCTTTGGAAAATCATATCCAAGGCATCCAAAAGATAAAGTGACCTACATCAGCAGTATATTCTGAAAATTCTTAGTGCCTTCATTTGATATTCACAAAGCAAAGGTAAAGTCAAAGACAGACGGGGCCAGCTATAGATTTGAAACTGTAATTTTTTGTTTTCTGACAAAAGCTCTATGGTCCATCCTTTCAAACTGAACCTCTACCTTTAGACAGAAAGGACTAGAGAGCAATAGCAAGAATGATTTCTAAACATGTAGCTGCATTTCTTGACATGATGTGACTCATTAAAGACAGTTGCATGACTTTTATTTTTATTTACTATAAATGCAAGCTTTCATGGAACTCAAAATAAACTGCAATAAAAGGATATTTTTTTAAACATGAGAAAAATTAATAGTCTCACTGAAGGAAAACAAAAACATTTATTTTTCTGCTATTCAGTTTTGCTGTATTCACATTTATTTCTCAATAAGCTGTTTGCTGAAACCCCTAAATTGATGAGACATAAATAAATATTGTCTTATGATGTAGCTACTTCTAGGTACAAGGTAATGTATACTTTTCTTAGGTATATATAAAGTAGTCATCACTAACTGTCTAAGTGTGTGTGAATGATGAACTCTAAAGATACTCTCAAAACTGACAAAAGGTCCAATAATAACTTGATTTTCTGAAGCACTGGAGGGAGCAAAACCACCTGTTTAAATTCACCATGCTATTTACTTTAGATGAAGGTGGCACAGTAGGTGACTTTGCTGTCATTGTAGTTTCTGATGAGTTAGTGAAATGAATTCAGTGACCCATGAGGTCATGCTGAACTCTCAAAGCACAACCAAGATGATTATTACACTCCACATTCTACACTGGCATTTTAGAATAACAAAACCCTGCAAGGGTGTAACCTGCATGCTTTCCTGCAGAAAATCAATATAATAAATTTATGACTACCTCTACAGTAAGGGTGGGGTTTTTGAAGTTTAGCTTTTAAAACTTTCTTATAAATCAGAGCTAAAACCAATATTTATGTGTTTGTTTAGACATGCATTTAAATTCCAGCACCTAAAGGGTGTTGGTGAGAGAGAGATTTTGGTATATATATTAATTTACTATATATTCTATTAGCATACTATGTGAGATTAGGATTACAAGATTGCCAGGATTTGGACTGAAGAATAGCTGTAGTTTAAGCCTTTTGATTGGGGTTGCAGTTCTGTCATTCTTATTAACGTTATATTTTATTTATTTATTTATAGGCATTTTATAGCATTCAGCACCTCTGTATTTCATTGTGCAAGAGAGATGTTACTTTGATATCAGTGCAACGTAAAACATGGGAAGGATATTAAAACAGATCCCAAAACAACTCTAACTGTTGGTTCAAGAACAGAAGCAAACAATTAGATTAGATCATCCTATACAGCATGATATCTGTCATGGTGTATTACTATGAACACAAAAAACTCTACTAGGCATGAGCCTGCACTTAAGTTATAAAACAATATAGAAAGTAACAGAAAATTTAAATATAAAATTAAGAAAATTTCAACTGATGCAACATTCTCCATTTTCATCTTGGTCAGCTTTAGCTATATAGCTAAAGGATCTGGAGCATCATGTTATATCAGCAAAATGCACCTTTTTCTCCCTCTAACTACTATTTAAATAACTGCTTGGCAAGAGTTTCCTATAATAATGGTGGTGATGATAATAATAATAATTCTACATAATTATTTTGGGTCTTTACTCCAGAATATGTGTTATCAGAATGCGCGTGAAGTTTTTCAAAAGCCAGTTGAGCATCACATTTTATAACATGTTTCTCTGCAAATATACTGCTTTATAACTGCAGATCAAACAAAGCAATAATGAGGAACTGTACATCTATTTCCCTTTGCTCTTTGGGAGTTACCAGGTTCAGGTACCCTACAGAATTTCTCTTGAGTTTTGTCCTTGTCTGCAAAGAACAGGACAGATGCTACCTACCCTGCTACTGTCTTGAGAGCATTTGAGACGTTGTTTGGAAGGAATAGTGTTATAGAGGCTCATAATTTTGAACTAACCTGAAATGCAACTTGCTATTCCAGTTATAATTTATGGCATTAGCAAATTCATAGTCATTTTATTTTTTTTCTGGTTTGTTCAAACTCAGTTTACTGTCACACTTGTTGCAGTAGTGACTGTACTTTAAACAGCCTTTATGCATGAATGTCTTGTTACTAGCCAAGGCCCAAGCCACTGTCTGGCATATTTCCGGACAGATCAGCCAGCTGTCCAAAGCCCTCAAGGCTTATGACCAGGTGACAGCTCCTTCTGTTTCAGAGCAAAAACCAAGCACTCTGTGTCTGGGATTAGAAAGAAAGAGTCTCTGTGGGCAGCTTGCTTTAGCATCTCCTCGGAAACAGCTGGTGCTTGCTTACAAGGCAGAAAGAATTACAGATCAGGTTGAATATAGGGTTCTGATCTACATCTGCTCCTGAAGTGATGTGCCCTGAGCCATCAACAGGAAAGGGGTCAGACCCACACAAGTGGATGCAATAATCAGAGAAGCATGGTTTCATCCATTGTTTTTTAACCTATCTGCATTCATTTTCTAGCAGGATGTATTTACCTGTGCATGACATTATGCTGATCCTCCATTTCTACTTTTTATATATCTGTATTTAATTACAAAAGGGGTGGTTAAATCAAGCACTGTGAATGTAGATAGTGACAATCTTAATGAAGAAACAGAGATAACAAAATACTTTATTCATTAAAAAAGCACATGACATGTTAAAGTTATCAGACTACATCAGGCTTAAGGGACGTTAAATGTCAACAGAGCAGGTATACCATAGAAAGCTGATGGGAGCTCTGGGAACCTTCGGTATTAAATGTTCTCTTCTATAACAATGTGTGCTGACATCAATCTCAGGACTGCTGCTACAAATATGAAAGAAACTCTTGCAGTGTACACAAATTAAAGTTGCAGAGAAAAGCAGGAGTCCAAATCAAAGCCTTAGTGTTCTGTCACTGAAACCTCACTGACAAAAGTGCAATATCTCACTTACCAAAAAATAGAATCTATCATGACACTCAAACTTCACATTTTTGGTGTTATCAAAAAGGTTTATATTAAAAAAAAAAAAAAAATTTTTCCTTTAGGTTACTATAGTGGAATCTTTTTTTTGTTTGTTTGTTTTTTTGTTTGTTTTCCTTCCTGTCCTGGGTTCAGCAGCAGCAGTCATGTTTTTTTTCCTTTGTGGTGGCTGGTACAGTGCTGTGTTTTGACTTCCAGCCTGAGAACAGTGTTGGTGAAGTCGATGTTTTCAGTTGTTGCTAAGTGATGTTTACCCTGACCAAGGACTTTGTGAGGCTCATGCTCTGCCAGGGAGGAGGGGACGCTGTGAGGAAGCAGAGACGGGGCTCCTGACCCGGGCTAGCCAGGGAGGTATTCCATACCACAGCACGTCATGCCCGGGGTGGGGGGTAACTGGGAGTTACCCGGAAGGACACGGGCTTCCGGGTGGAACTCGTTTTCTTGGCCGGTGGTATCGTATTCTCTTCCCTTGTTATTTTTCCTTATCATTGTTGTAGTTGATAGTAGCGGTGGTGATTTGTGTACATTGGTTGCTGGACTGTTCTTGTCTCAACCCGTGGGAGTTGCACTTTTTCGATCCTCCTCCCCGTTCCTCCGGGAGTGGGGGAGAACCCCGGTGAGGAGGGGGGGGATACGGACCTCGATTGTTGTCAGCAAGGCACCACTCACTGGGAGTGAGTGAACAAGTTACCTGACTGGGTTTAAACCATGACAGTTCATTTTGGCGCCCAACGTGGGGCACGAGGGGTTGAGATAAGAACAGATCTGACTGGATTGATAGTCACTCGTCACAATGCTGATTTATTGGTTCTCAAGGTTGTTCCTCTTGATCTCACAGTTTCAGTATATCGATTCTTACTCCCATCCGGTATTTGCTATATTAGTGTTTTTCAAGTGTGGGGCTTGGGCTAAGGTTTTTGTCCCATTGTACTTTATGGTAATGACTTGTAATACAATAGAATCATTGATCATGAAACTGATCTGGCTTATGTTCCCAGTGTGGTCACCACCTTTGGTGGTGTATACTTTGGGAGGTATATGATGGAGGTGCTTAGCAATTACACATCTTTTTTCTCCTTCTCAGGTGCTCAACCTGTGAAGGAGACATCCTTTTACCCTCCCAGTCCTCCCCCAGACCATTTACATTTGAGAGTTTTGAATTTTTTGAATGGCATTTTAATGCTGTTGAGACTTGTTTGCTGATGGTGATGGGAATCACCGTACTAACACGCATACAGAGTGTGTTTTGCCCACTACTGATTTCAAGAGTTAAGCAGAGTCAGGTTTGGGTCTTGTCTGGCGTCAAACGACGATGTAGGAGGAACGAGAGATTTTACCTGAGGCTGGACAGCCATGAGTGGCAGGGTGTGTGGGACAGTATGGGCAAGTATCTAGGTCAGTGGGCCCCTCCAGTACTTTGGAATTTCACTACCGAACAACTGCAAAATCCAGAAGAATTATTAAAACACTTAAATGAGGTGTGTGGTCATTCTGGCCATACCAGAGATGGACAAATCACGGCAACGTGCTGGGGCTTGGCCTATGCTTACAGGGCCTTGTTCAACACTATCCAGCACCTTCAAAAGGAAAAGAATGTCAGCAGATCTGAGGGCAAAGCAACAGTCGCTACTCAAACTTTGGCTGCAATGAACTGCGCAGCTACCCCAGTGGCAAGTACAGCAGCTGCTCAAACTTCAACTGCAACAGACAGCACGGTTACCCCAGCTCCAAGCACAGCAGCTACACCACCCCCAGCAACAAGTACAGTTGCTACTCAGACTTTGGCCTCAATGAACAGAGCAGCTACCCCAGTGGCAAGTACAGCAGCTGCTCAAACTTCAACTGCAACAGACAGCGCAGTTACCCCAGCTCCAAGCACAGCAGCTACATCACCCCCAGCAACAAGTACAGTTGCTACTCAAACCACAGTGATAATCACTGCAGCCAAACCAGAGGACCACTTTGTACCAATATCGGTTGCCCCTGTACATAAGAGAACAAGCAAAAAGGAGGCTGTCCTGGGTTCAGCAGTAGCAGTCATGTTTCTCCTCCTTGGTAGCTGGTGCAGTGCAGTGTTTTGACTTTCAGCTCGGGAACAGAGCTGATAGAGATGTTTTGGTTTGGCCAAGGACTTTGTGAGCCTCATGCTCTGCCAGGGAGGAGGGGAAGCCGGGAGGAAGCAGAGACAGGACACCTGACCCAAACGGACCAAAGAGGTATTCCATACCACAGCACGTCATGCCCAGGATGTAACTGGGAGTTAGCCGGAAGGGCTGGGAGACTGCAGGGTTGGAGGAGGTATCGGTTGGAGCTTGGTCGGGCTTGTGGAGCGAGTTAACGGTCAGCTGGTGGTGAGGTGTTGTATTCTCTTCCCTTGTTATTTCCTTTATCTTTGTTATTATTGGTGGTAGCAATAGTGATCTGTGTTATACCTTAGTTACTAAACTGTTCTTATCTCAACCGGTGGGAGTTGCATTCTTTTCGATTCTCCTCTCCGTCCCTCCGGGAGTAGGGGGAGGGCAAGAAAGGGGGGGAAGTGAGCGAACGAATTACCTCACTGGGTTTAAACCACGACAGAGGCAAAAAGAGTGAAGCGAGATGAAGAACCAATGAATTCACCACCCGGTCCAGAATCTGATCAGGAGTCATCATCACATGACGAAGAAGAAGAAGAAGAGGTAACTTCTCGACCTCGGACCTCAACCGAGCTGTGGAATATGCGAAAAGATTTTACCCGTCAACCAGGGGAGCACATCATCACCTGGTTACTCCGATGCTGGGACAATGGGGCCGATGGTCACGAACTAGAAGGTACAGAAGCCAAGCAGCTGGGATCACTTGCTAGAGAAGGGGGAATTGACAAAGCAATTGCAAGAGAGAAAAAGTCCCTCAGCCTTTGGAGGCGGCTCTTGGCAGCTGTGAAAGAAAGGTTTCCGTACAAGGACGACGTTACGAGTCGTTCGGCCAAGTGGACTACTATAGACAAAGACATCCAGTCTCTGAGGGAATTGGCCATCGTAGAGATGCTCTATCACATCAAGCCGAATAACAAGGATACACCTATAGATCCAGATGAAGTTGGATGTACACGACCCATGTGGCGAAAACTTACACGGAATGCACCGTCATCATATGCCCATTCATTGGCAACAGTAACCTGGAATGACATAGTACCACTAACAGTGGATGAAATGGTATATAAACTCTGAGAGTTCAAAGACAACCTCACCCCTTCCATCATCTCAGCTGTGAAAAAACTGTCCCAGGACCTCGAACAATTGAGGGACGATCTATCTGATTTATCCAGCTCCTCACGTGTACCAACACACGTCTCAGCTATTAACAAAAGGCGTCCTATTGTTCAAGAGAGGAGATACAGGAGGTATACGCCACGGGGTACCCTATGGTTTTACCTGCTGGATCACGGAGAAGACATGACAAAGTGGGATGGAAAACCTACTTCAGCTTTGGAGGAACGGGTGAGTAAACTGAAGAGGGGAGCAAGGGCCAAGACTGATCGTCCCATGAGAGCTACGGCTTCAGTCTCTGGTGAGCAGTTTCCCAGATGGAATGGAAGAGCTGATTTTACTCCAGCTCCTGTGATAACGAAGAATAATCCCTTTCACCACGACTTAAGTGTCCAATACTGTGACGACCATTAGAGGGGCCCTGCCTCCAGCCAGGTGGAGGTAGGGGACAATCAGATTTCCTGGACTGTGTGGATCAGATGGCCTGGCACATCAGTCCCACAGAAGTATAAGGCTCTAGTAGATACCGGTGCACAGTGTACCCTGATGCCATCAAGCTGTCAAGGGGTGGAATCCATCTATATTTCTGGAGTAACAGGAGGATCCCAAGAGTTGACTGTGCTGGAGGCTGAAATCAGCCTGACTGGGAGGGAGTGGCAAAAGCACCCTATTGTGACTGGTCCAGAGGCTCCATGCATTCTCAGCATAGACTACTTCAAGAGAGGGTACTTCAAAGACCCAAAAGGGTACCGGTGGGCTTTTGGTATTGCTGCTTTGGAGACTGAGGAAATTGAGCAGCTGTCCACCTTGCCTGGTCTCTCAGAAGATCCCTCTGCTGTGGGGTTGCTGAAAGTCGAAGAGCAACAAGTGCCAATTGCGACCACAACAGTGCACCGGCGGCAATATCGCACCAACCGAGACTCCCTGATTCCCATCCATCAGCTGATCCGTAGACTGGAGAGTCAGGGGGTGATCAGCAGGACCCGCTCACCCTTCAATAGCCCCATATGGCCAGTGCGAAAGTCTAATGGAGAATGGAGACTAACAGTAGACTATCGTGGCCTGAATGAAGTCACACCACCACTGAGTGCTGCCGTACCGGACATGCTAGAACTTCAGTATGAACTAGAGTCAAAGGCAGCCAAGTGGTATGCCACGATTGATATTGCCAATGCATTTTTCTCAATTCCTTTGGCAGCAGAGTGCAGGACACAGTTTGCTTTTACTTGGAGGGGTGTCCAGTTCACTTGGAACCGACTGCCCCAGGGGTGGAAACACAGCCCTACCATTTGCCACGGACTGATCCAGACTGCACTGGAACAGGGGCAAGCTCCAGAACACTTGCAATACATTGATGACATTATTGTGTGGGGCGATACAGCGGAAGAAGTCTTTGAGAAAGGGAGGAAAATAATCCAAGTCCTGCTGAAAGCTGGTTTTGCCATAAAACGAAGTAAGGTCAAGGGACCTGCACAGGAGATTCAATTTTTGGGAATAAAATGGCAAGATGGACGTAGACAGATCCCCACAGATGTGATCAACAAGATAACAGCAATGTCTCCACCAACTAATAAGAAAGAAACGCAAGCTTTCTTGGGTGCAGTGGGGTTCTGGAGAATGCACATCCCAAGTTACAGTTCGATTGTAAGCCCTCTCTATCATGTGACCCGGAAGAAGAATGATTTTAAATGGGGCCCTGAGCAGCAACAAGCCTTTGAGCAAATTAAACGCGAGATAGTTCATGCAGTAGCCCTTGGACCAGTCCGGACCGGGCCAGATGTAAAAAATGTGCTGGACACTGCAGCTGGGGAGAACGGTCCTACCTGGAGCCTCTGGCAGAAAGCTCCAGGGGAGACTCGAGGTCGACCCCTCGGCTTTTGGAGTCGGGGATATAAAGGATCTGAGGCCAGCTATACCCCAACTGAGAAAGAGATACTGGCAGCCTATGAAGGGGTTCGAGCTGCTTCGGAAGTGATTGGCACTGAAGCACAGCTCCTCCTGGCACCCCGGCTGCCCGTGCTGGGCTGGATGTTCAAAGGCAGGGTCTCCTCTACACATCATGCAACTGATGCTACATGGAGTAAATGGGCTGCACTAATTACACAACGAACTCGAATAGGAAATCCCAGTCGTCCAGGCATTCTAGAAGTCATCATGGACTGGCCAGAGGGCAAAGATTTTGGAATGTCACCAGAGGAGGAGGTGATGCGGGCTGAAGAGGCCCCACCATATAATAAACTGTCAGAAAGTGAAAAGCAGTATGCCTTGTTTACTGATGGCTCTTGCCGTATTGTGGGAAAGCATTGGAGATGGAAGGCAGCTGTATGGAGTCCTGGACGACAAGTTGCAGAAACTGCTGACGGAGAGGGTGAATCGAGTCAGTTTGCCGAGGTGAAAGCCATCCAACTGGCCCTAGACATTGCTGAACGAGAAAAGTGGCCAGTACTTTATCTCTATACTGACTCATGGATGGTGGCAAATGCCCTGTGGGGGTGGTTGAAGCAATGGAAGCAGAGCAACTGGCAACGCAGAGGTAAACCCATCTGGGCTGCTGCACTGTGGAAAGATATTGCTGCCAGGGTGCAGAACCTGGTGGTGAAGGTACGTCATGTAGATGCCCATGTACCCAAGAGTCGGGCCACTGAGGAACACCAGAACAACCAACAAGTGGATAAAGTGCTAAGATTGAAGTGGCTCAGATGGACTTAGATTGGCAACATAAAGGTGAATCATTTTTGGCCCGGTGGACCCATGACACTTCAGGCCATCAGGGGAGAGATGCAACATATAGATGGGCCCGTGACCGAGGGGTGGACTTAACAATGGACACTATTGCCCAGGTTATTCATGAGTGTGAAACATGTGCTGCAATTAAACAAGCCAAGCGGTTAAAGCCTCTTTGGTATGGAGGACGATGGTTGAAGTATAAATATGGGGAGGCCTGGCAGATTGACTATATCACACTGCCACCAACCCGCCAAGGCAAGCGCCATGTGCTTACCATGGTGGAAGCAACCACCGGGTGGCTGGAAACATACGCTGTGCCCCATGCCACTGCCCGGGACACCATCCTGGGCCTTGAGAAACAGATTTTGTGGCGACACGGCACCCCAGAGAGAATTGAGTCAGACAATGGGACTCATTTCCGGAATAACCTTATAGATATTTGGGGCAAAGATCATGGCATTGAGTGGGTATATCACATCCCCTACCACGCACCAGCCTCTGGGAAAATCGAACGGTACAATGGGCTGTTAAAAACTACACTGAGAGCAATGGGTGGGGGAACTTTCAAGCATTGGGATACACACTTACCAAAGGCCACCTGGTTGGTCAACACCAGAGGATCTGCCAACAGGGCTGGCCCAGCCCAGTCAGAACTTTTACATATTGTAGAGGGGGACAAAGTTCCCGTGGTGCACATGAAGAATTTGCTGGGGAAGACAGTCTGGGTAATTCCTGCTTCAGGTAAAGGCAAACCCACTCGTGGGATTGCTTTTGCTCAGGGACCTGGATATACTTGGTGGGTAATGCGGGAAGATGGGGAAGTCCGATGTATACCTCAAGGGGATTTGATTTTAGGGGAAAACAGCCAGTGAACTCAATTGTATGCAGTTGCCTGCTGTGTAATGCTGTTATAGCCCATCAACTAGATGTCTCCAGGTCACCAGCGACTGGCCCTGACTTTCCTCCAGCCATCATCCCAACAGAGAATGAACTTTGAACATCATGGACCGAATGGACTCGGCAGCATTATAGGGATTGGTCCATGCACTAAGAAAATGATCTTTTCCTCTTGGTCTGTATGTATATGGATGTATATATGTGGGAGAGCGATGGTGTATTGAAAATGTGGGATCTGAGCACGACATGAATGGTATGGAATAAGGGGTGGATAATGTCCTGGGTTCAGCAGTAGCAGTCATGTCTTTTCCTTTGTGTTAACTGGTGCAGTGCTGTGTTTTGACTTCTAGCTTGAGAACAGTGTTGGTGAAGCCGATGTTTTCGGTTGTTGCTAAGTGATGTTTACCCTGACCAAGGACTCTGTGAGGCTCATGCTCTGCCAGGGAGGAGGGGAAGCTGTGAGGAAGCAGAGACGGGGCGCCTGACCTGGGCTAGCCGGGGAGGTATTCCATACCACAGCACGTCATGGCTGGGGTAGGGAGGGTAACTGGGAGTTACCCGGAAGGACAGGGGCTTCCGGGTGGAACTCGCTTTCTTGGCCAGTGGTATCGTATTCTCTTCCCTTGTTATTTTCCCTTATCATTGTTTTAGCTGATAGTAGCGGTGGTGATTTGTTGCTGGACTGTTCTTGTCTCAACCCGTAGGAGTTGCACTCTCTCGATCCTCCTCCCTGTTCCTCCGGGAGTGGGGAAGGGGAGAGCCCCGGTGAGGGGGGGGGGGGGGGAAGATGGACACGGACCTCGATTGTTGTCAGCTCGGCACCACTCACTGGGAGTGAGTGAACAAGTTACGTGACTGGGTTTAAACCACGACAAGGTGATATATAGGACAAGATTTTGCAATATTCACAGTCAAGTCACAGATGGAAGAGTATCAAAATCAGGCTACTGATTTTTTATCATATATACAGAATAAACTCCCTGTGTTAGTAATATCCTTAACAATTTTAAAGCAAGATTATATGATAGAAATAATCTGCTTAAAATGTAAAAGGGATCATTTTGAGAAATGCCCTAAACAGAAACATCTTGAAGATATAATGCTATACACGTAAAGAGTTTGAAATTCTTTTCCATTCCATTCTGAGCAGTGTAATTAAACTTGTTGACTTACTGTTCCCTGGGAAACAAAGAGAATCAGGAATGTCAAGCCTTCAGAATAATTCCGTTAATGATGAGCAATATGGCAATAAACACAGATACTATTTTACTCAAAAATAGAGGAGTGGAAGTAACTGTGTTGACAACCAAGGCTAAAAGTGGATATAGGAAAAGATATTTAAAAAATGTAAAACTCAGAAAGTACTTGGAAAAACAAAATAATTAGTATGATGAGCACGTCATATCCTTTAATGTCTATGCTTTATGTCAGTAGAATTATGGAATTATATCGACTGAACATTTATGCTACTCTGTTGTTTTTGCAGTGGCAAGTTTTAAGACTTGCCACTACAGGATTGTACTTGACACTGCAGGATGTCATGGTGATAATGAGAACATAAAGAATATTCTGTAATATCTGTTTTAGAGATGAAACGTGCCTCATACTGTAGTGCAGAAGCAAAATCACTTATCAGCTGGTAATGGGATGGAATAAGATATAATATCTTTCTCCACTGATAGTCCTGTTAGATGAGTGTCGTGGTTTAAACCCAGTCAGGTAACTTGTTCACTCACTCCCAGTGAGTGGTGCCGAGCTGACAACAATCAAGGTCCGTGTCCGTCTCCCCCGCCCCCTGCACCGGGGCTCTCCCCTTCCCCGCTCCCGGAGGAACGGGGAGGAGGATCGAGAGAGTGCAACTCCTACGGGTTGAGACAAGAACAGTCCAGCAACAAATCACCACCGCTACTATCAGCTAAAACAATGATAAGGGAAAATAACAAGGGAAGACAATACGATACCACCGGCCAAGAAAACGAGTTCCACCCGGAAGCCCCTGTCCTTCCGGGTAACTCCCAGTTACCCCCCACCCCGGGCATGACGTGCTGTGGTATGGAATACCTCCCCGGCTAGCCCGGGTCAGGCGCCCCGTCTCTGCTTCCTCACAGCTTCCCCTCCTCCCTGGCAGAGCATGAGCCTCACAGAGTCCTTGGTCAGGGTAAACATCACTTAGCAACAACCGAAAACATCGGCTTCACCAACGCTGTTCTCCAACTAGAAGTCAAAACACAGCACTGCACCAGTTAACACAAAGGAAAAAAACATGACTGCTACTGCTGAACCCAGGACAATGAGTCAAATGGATTTTGAAATATTAAACCACATCTTCTTCTTGTGTAAGAAAACTATATTCAACTTTAATATACAGAAATTTCCAATCAGCTAGCTTTACTAGAGTCAGGAATTATTGCACTTTTTCATATAGGGTTACAGTAAAGCACTTCAGCAGATCTTGAACCAAATTATTGAGTGACACTTTCCCCTTGCTACTTGACTAAGGTTAAATCTTGTGAAGACAAATGCAGAGTGTGCAGTGCACATGGTTTTGCAAGTTTGTCTTTGTTCAATTTGTGATTCACACTCTGGAAATATGCCCCAAGTTTGTCTTGGGTTCCAAGAGAAACAGGCAGCCTTTTTAGAGCTTCCTGCTAGTCAATCAAGGCCCCAGCCCCTCTCTAGGGGGACTGTATAGAAATAAATAATCTCTGGGCATAGATATAATCATCTCAGTCTTTGTTGATACCTAGAATCCTTAACCTTAATCAGCACGTATGACAGAACTGCAGTGGTTCATTGCCTGCTTATCTCCTCTTGGCAATGGCAGGGAGTAAAGTCCTCAAACTGATTTGTCTAGGTCTTGCAACTGCCTTTGATACAATTAGCCATGAAGTGTTACTGCTACTGTTATGTAAAATATGCCAGGAATAGACAAAATGGTGCTCTATTCCTTTCACTTTGAGAGATCTACACAAACACTGATCTGAAAAGTGGAATTTTAATGTCATCATAAATCTGCATTTTTTGTCCTTTTTTCCATCATGCAGCAGAAGAAAAATGTAAGACAATTCATATTTTGTGGAATTGAATTGATTTAGAGAAATATTGATAAACAAGATAGAATGTCAAGCCTGAGATGATGTTCGAGGCCTTCTCTCTGAATTGCCAGTGATTCATAGGAGGTTTAGTTATGGTATCTTATAACTTCATTTTCTATTTTGAGCCTATGGACTCTGTCCTCTTTGCTACACAGCTGACTACAGATGTAAAAGAGGAAAATAAGCAATATATCATAAGCTTCAAAACAGTTTAGATTTGCTATCAAAGTAGCTTGAGTGGAAATACTTCTGATAAATACACAGTAATGCCTGAACTGTAGATGATTTAACTGTAGAAAAAGAAAACAGTCAAATACAATTATGTTATGAATAATTAAAGTTTTGGTTAAACTATGTGTTTCCTTAAAAGCAACAAGAAAGAGCCAGGAGATTTCCAACCGGATACATTTCTGTTACTTCAGCTATCTGGTACATGTGCATCGCAGAAGACATCAAATAGGTATGTACTGGGACATCATAGTTCATAAATGGTGTTTGTTTCAATTTCTTCATTTTATTTAGTATCGGTTTTGCTTCATTGGCAGTGTTTTGCTGAGGTTGGAGGAATGGGATGACACAAGTGTAACCTTAAAAGGAATGGGCACCAAGTGGAAGAAACAGCAGTGTAACTCATTCATATATTGGAAGGCTTTGTCTAGTGGGCAGCCACTAAGATTTCCATTTGGTCAGGCAGAAATCATATTTCTATTACTTAAGGCTGGTAACTTGTTTCTTGCTCTGTGGACCTATCCCATAGTAGTACCTTAGCTGCAATAAAAATACCAAATACTTGAAAATATTTTCTGCATGCTATATATTGGATCCAGCTTGCAGGTAGTTCCAGGGTGCAACTTAATGCATTGAAATTAATCTACCCATTCATAATTGCATTAGGTCTGGTTACCTTAGAGGCTTCTGTTTTTCTCCAGGCAGATGAGATCATTTGAAATATTAAAATCAAAATGTCCTGAGAAAACTCTGAAGAATTTAAAAGTGATAAAGCCAATAGTTTATTAAATGAAGTTTTAAATATTCTGTAGAATTAAAACATAACAATAGAGAATAGAAAATTATAGAAAAATTCAACTGTTTTTTAAAAACCTTTAAAACATTTTATAATGGGAAGATATATTTCTGTATAATTTTACAGGATTCCTTTTATAATAGCCTTTTATGCTTAACCACTAAACAGGCTGGAGGCAGGATATTCTCTGCATGAGGTCCTTGTTTTCTACCAACAGTAAACTGCTGACATTCAAATCAAACTGTATTTAAATACCTAGTTGCTCAACATTACTTTTTTTGAAATTCAGTGAAACCAATGGAAATATAAAACTATGATAATTCTGAGTTTAAAGAATCTCGGAAGACGTTTAAAATGTTTTTTTTTGAACATATGTCTTAACAGTTGCTTGCAGTTTCTATAGAGAGTACACTCCCCAATTTCATAGAATCATAAAATCATAGAATAGTTAGGGTTGGAAAGGACCTTAGCATCAGCTAGTTGCAACCCCCATGCCATGGGCAGAGACACCTCACACTAAACCATATCACCCAAGGCTCTGTCCAGACTGGCCTTGAACACCACCAGGGATGGAGCATTCACAACTTCGCTGGGGAAACCATTCCAGTGCCTCACCACCCTAACAATAAGGAACTTCCTCCTTATATCCAATCTAAACTTCCCCTGTTTAAGTTTTAACCCATTACCCCTTGTCCTATCACTACAGTCCCTAATGAAGAGTCCCTCCCCACCATCCTTACAGGCCCCCTTCAGACACCGGAAGGCTGCTATGAAGTCTCCACGCAGCCTTCTCTTCTCCAGGCTGAGCAGCTCCAACTTTCTCAGCCTATCTTCATTTGAGAGGTGCTCCAGTCCCCTGATCATCCTCATGGCCCTCCTCTGGACTTGCTCCAGCAGTTCCATGTTCTTTTTATGTTGCGGACACCAGAACTGCACACAATACTCCAAGTGAGGTCTCACAAGAGCAGAGGGGCAGGATCACCTCCTTCGACCTGCTGGTCATGCTGCTTTTGATGCAGCCCAGGATATGGTTGGCTTTCTGGGCTGCGAGTGCACACTGAAGCTGGCTCCTATTCTTTTTCTCATCGACCAGCACCTCCAAGTCCTTCTCCACAGGGCTGCTCTGAATCTCTTCTCCGTCCAGCCTGTAGCTGTGCCTGGGATTGCTCTGACCCAGGTGTAGGACCTTGCACTTGGCATGGTTAAATTTCGTGAGGTTGGCATCAGCCCACCTCACAACCATGTCAAGGTCCCTCTCGATGGCATTCCTTCCCTCCAGCTTATCAACTGAACCACACAGCTTGGTGTCATCGGCAAGCTTGCTGAGGATGCACTCAATCCCACTGTCCATGTCACTGACAAAGACGTTGAACAAGACCGGTCCCAACACCAATCTCTGAGGGACACCACTCATTACTGGTCTCCACCTGGATATTGAGCCGTTGACCGCAACTCTTTGTGTGCGGCCGTCCAACCAATACTTTATCCTCTGAGTGGTCCACCTATCAAATTGATATCTCTCCAATAAATTTCAAAGGTAGATGAATAAAAGAAGGTCTTTCTGAGCCAATATATTTCATTATGAGTGCCTAAGACCATTACAGTGTATATTTTAGAATTACTGATTTGTGTTAACACGAGAAAAACTGTTTTGCCCTAAACCAAAATCCATTAGACAATCTGCAAGTTCCAAAATGTCATGCCCTATATCAGGCTAAGCAAATAAAAATTTATTATATTTACTTTAAGTCTTTCTTTGACTGGCTGTACTCTTTCTGTCTTTGTTCTCTCTGACATTCTGAGTCTATTAAATGATCATTAGAATGATAGACAGCAGGACTATAGATCTTCAGAAAAGATGGAAGACTACTTAGCTGTTTGGTCACAACAGAAAAAAAGAGCTCTTCAAGACAATTCTGAGAACACCTCAGTTTTAAATGAGAAAGACATTGATTAGAAGGAGAACAAATACTAAAAGAGCAACCCAGAGATACTGAGATAGTTTCACAATAGCTACCAGTCAAACAGAGAAAACAAAGAAAACTGCAACTGGGAACCTGTTTGACTAGAGATAATAAGAACAGCAGGAGAAGAGAGAAGGAAAACATGTAAGAAGAAAATAAAATATTAAAAAGAAGAAACACAAAACTGAATAAAAAAAAATAGATGATGTCAGAACATTTGACATTGAGGGGCAGGATCTGAAGACATTTCTGAAAGGTTAGGCTTAAGTCTCTTAGAAAGCTAGGTTTCCTCTGGTAAGATATTAACCAAGAGGGAGATATCTGTACAACTCTAAATCCAAACAGAAAATAAATCAACCAAAGAAAAACAACAAAATATAGCCTAGAACTTAAAGGTAGTGCTTTTAGAAAGGAAAGTAGGGGTGTAACCCTTTTGAAAGAGTTTAATATAATTTCAGTGTAATTCTATTATGGAATTAGTGTTTAAAAAAGAATCTAGTCAGTTGTGAGTCATTCTGCCTACTTTTTTCTTTTTTTTCCTTTTGAACCTAACTGTATGCTGATATTCCTGAACTGAAGTTAAGGATTAAAAGGCTTGAATATTTACTTGAATATTTACTTGAAGGTACTTGAATATTTAATTTGATTTATTTTCTAGTTTAGTCTTAGTCTTCTCAGATTCTATAAAGAATTACAAGGTTAATTCATTATTTTTTTTCTGTATATACATTATGACATTGAAAACAATGTTACTATAGGTTATTTTATTCTGAAGCTATTTAGAGACTACAGTGGTATTACTCCTTACTTATGTCTTAATTTTATAGACTGCTTGACAAACCAAATCTAGTATAATTGAGTAATATTATTTTAATTAAACATTGTACTGAGAAATGTTCTCATGTGGGGATGTGAAGAAGCTGAATGTATATACTATTGTGAACCACTACAAGGATTTTTGATACTTTACAATATGTATTCCATTACTACACTTTAACTAACATAATTTGCTAGTCATTTGACTAGAAGTTGTCATTTGCAGTTAGGACAACCACTTTTCTCAATATAAGGAATTGCATTTAATCTGAACTGCATTTAATCTCAATTCACTTGGCTTCTCAAATGTCAGTATCTAATTCACCTTTGACAGAACTGAAGACACTTTAAACGTCTACACCTTATCTGAAACGATTCAATTCTCAAATGCTTAAGCGTACAATTATTTATTTTCACAACAAAAGTCTTTGCAAGACTGAAACAGATCAGCAAGACCCTTTTTCTTTCATCCATTTTCTCATAGTTCTTCAGTAGTTCATGTAACTGTCACAGCTCTTTCAGAAAGACTATGAAGCTTCTTAATTTTTTCTCATTTTACAAACTTGCTCATATCAAAAGGTTCAGAAAAAAACAGGCAACACTCTATGGACTAAAAAAAAGTAGGATTTCTCAAATGATTCTGGAAGGAAACACACTGAAGCCCATTCAAGAAATTCATGTCCATTACTTTACCTCTCCTCCAAGGAGCAGTTCAATTTTGTAGCTAGTACTGGAGAAGAAAGTTTACATGACCTTTCTGTAAGAAGATACTTGCACCTTTTGGGCTCCAGTTTGTCATTACTTCCTACATCTGTCTGCATTAGCTGGTATCATGCCTGATAATCATGGTGTGCTTACTTTATTCTTGCTTACTTTATTCTTGCTTTCCTCTACCTTGAATCTAAGGTTTCCCTCTAAATTCTCACTGTCTCAGCAATCTCTGCCTAATACTTCCAATGACTGCTCAATATGAATCTTATTTCTCCGGAAAAAATTCTGCCTTTCTTGTTTTCTCAGCTTCAGTTGCTACTGAACAGACTCAGGACAAGCTTCTATGTTACCATTCTCAGTCCTTACTTTGGAGGTTCTTTTGATATAGTCACAGTCTTGCACCAGTTAGAAAAAAGAGCCATGAAGAATGGTGATAAAAGTGGGAGACATCTGGATTTCTGAATGAAACTATGAAGAAGTTACAGATATCTTCAATTTCAGAAGTTTATAAGATAACTAAAATACTAAAGACTTGAGTGATAGCTTTTGGTATTGCTCAAACTTGGTTTCCCTGCAGTGACTGCTGACACCAGACGTGCAATGCTTTTAATAGCTGTGATATAGGAGACATTTAGGAGTACCACTGATGAAGTTCTGAGAACTGTAACTAAACTACGAAAGCAACAACAACTTCTCTACAAAGAACCAACAGGAAATTATGACATCTACTGCAAGTCTCATGGTGGACTATCTTCTGTAAAACACTCCTGACCTCTCATCACATGGAAACTGAGGGCATACTAGCTTCTTGTTTGACCAGCTCTGCTTGTGGGGGAGCTTGCAAGTTACATATCTTTTTTTTTAAAAGTAGGCAGAGAACATTATTTTAGGAAGAAAGTAAAAGAGCAAAATTAAAAAGTAAAAACAAAAACAAAATAAAAACCAAAAAACCCCAAACAAATATTAACTGCCCAAATTGCATACTGGTAGAGTTTGTAGTAAACTCACTGGCAATACTAAATTATATTGTAATATCACACAGTTGATGCAGATTCTCCTGGAAAGCATACTAAGGCACATGAAAAATGATGAGGCGGTTGGTGACAGCCAGCATGGTTTCAATAAGGGGAAATCCTGCCTGAGCAATTTGATGGCCTTCTATGATGGTGATACGGAACTGATGGATAGGGGCAAAGCAGCTGACATCATCTACCTGGACTTGTGCAAACCATTCGACACTGTCCTGCATGACATCCTTGTCTCTAAATTGGAGAGATATCAATTTGATAGGTGGACCACTCAGAGTATAAAGTATTGGTTGGACAGCCGCACACAGAGTTGCGGTCAACGGCTCAATATCCGGGTGGAGACCAGTAATGAGTTGTGTCCCTCAGGGATTGGTGTTGGGACCATCTTGTTCAACATCTTTGTCAGCAACGTGGACAGTGGGATTGAGTGCACCCTCAACAGATGACACCAAACTGTGTGGTTCAGTTGATAAGCTGGAGGGGAGGGATTCCAACCAGACAGATGACACGTTTGTGAGGTGGACCAATGCCAACCTTATGAGGTTCAACCAAGCCAAGTGTAGGGTCCTACAACTGGGTTAGGGCAATCCCAGGCACAGCTACAGGTTGAGTGGAGAAAAGATTCAGAGCAGCTCTGTGGAGAAGGACTTGGGGGTGTTGGCTGATGAGAAACTGAACATGAGCCGGCCCCAGTGTTCACTCACAACCCAGAAAGACAACTGTATCCTGGGATGCACCAAAAGGAGTGTGACCAGCAGGCTGAAGGAGGTGATCCTGCCCCTCTAATCTGCTCTCATGAGAACTCACTTGGTGTACTGTGTCCAGTTCTGATGTCCTAAACCTAAGGACATGAGCTGTTGGAGAAAGTCCAGAGGAGGGCCATGAGGATAATGAAGGGCCTGGGGTAGACAGGCTGAGACAGGGTGAGAAAGCTGGGGCTGTTCAGCCTGGAGATGAGAAGGATGCATGGAGACCTCATAACAGCCTTCCAGTGTCTGAAGGGGGACTATAAGGATGCTGGAGAGGGACTCTTCATCAGTGACTTTACTGATAGGACAAGGGGTAATATGCTTAAACTTAAACAGGGGAAGTTTAGGCTAGATACAAGGAAGAAATTCTTTACCATGTACTTTTAACCATGTGAAGTGCAAGGTCCTACACCTGGGTTGGAGCAATCCCAGGCACAGCTACAGGCTGGGCAGAGAAGAGATTCAGAGCAGCCCTGTGGAGAAGGACTTGGTGGTGGTAGTCGATGAGAAAATGAACATGAAACGGCTTCAGTGTGCGCTCACAGCCCAGAAAGACAACCATATCCTGGGCTGCATCAAAAGGAGTGTGACCAGCAGGTTGAAGGAGGTGATCCTGCCCCTCTACTCTGCTCTTGTGAGACCTCACCTGGAGAATTGTGTGCAGTTCTGGTGTCCTCAACATAAAAAGGACATGGAACTGTTGGAACAAGTCCAGAGAAGGGCCACGAGGACGATCAGGGGACTGGAGCACCTCCCGTATGAAGACAGGCTGAGAAAGTTGGGGCTGTTCAGCCTGGAGAAGAGAAGGCTGTGTGGAGACCTCCTAGCAGCCTTCCAGTATCTGAAGGGGGCCTGTAAGGATGGTGGGGAGGGACTCTTCGTTAGGGACTGTAGTAATAGGACAAGGAGTAATGGGTTAAAACTTAAACAGGGGAAGTTTAGATTGGATATAAGGAGGAAGCTCCTTATTGTTAGGGTGGTGAGGCACTGGAATGGTTTCCCCAGCGAAGTTGTGAATGCTCCATCCCTGGTGGTGTTCAAGGCCAGTCTGGACAGAGCCTTGGGTGATATGGTTTAGTGTGAGGTGTCTCTGCCCATGGCATGGGGGTTGCAACTAGCTGATGTTAAGGTCCTTTCCAAACCTAACTATTCTATGATTCTACTGTGAAGGTGGTGAGGCACAAGAACAGATTGTCCAAAGGAGTTGTGAATGCTCCATCCCTCGCGGTGTTGGAGGCCAGGTTGGATGGAGCCTTGGGTGCCATGGTTTAGTGTAAGGTTTCACTTCCCATGTCAGGGGGATTGGAACTAGATGATCTTTAGGTCATTTCCAACCCTAACTATTCTATGATTCTATGATTCTCTGTTATATATTTTGTAGGAAGATAGTCTTTTCCATGTCAAAAAGTACAAACAGCGGCAAGCAAAACAAATAAAACCCTTTCTTTACATCAAAAAAAAAAAACCAGTAAAAACTGTCTTCTCAGTTTTTACATATTTTACTCCATAATGCATCACAGCTTCTGCACTTTGCTATTTGCAGAGAGATACTGGTACTTATTAATAATTTCTAAGGCATTTTGCTTGCTATGGCATAATTCCACTTGAAGAAAGGTGCAGAGTCTGGGATTACCCCTGTGTCTTCTCTTACCACTATCTTGCATCTTTATAACCTAACCTTAAAATACAATTCCAGTTCCTTCTGTTGTTTTTAAAAGTATTTGCAATCTAATGGATGTATTTATTTGGAACCCCACAGTTTTCCTGTTTGTGTTGATTAGACTGCATTTCTTTAAATCCAAGAATTCTTTACAGATTACAGATCTTTCATTTCAAACTATGTTCGTTTGTACAAGCTGTACTACAGTATTTCTCACTTCATATGAGTTTACTGAAAACAGGGAGAACCAAGTGCTTTAAATGTAGAACTTTCATTGCTTTGTTTTCTGAGTGTTAACTATGCTTGAAATTAGCAAAGAAAATGATGTAGTCTGTAAAGCCAGGAGTACTAAAATAGAAGAAAATATGAGTTAAATCTCCATAAATTAAACTTCTGAGTCAAGTTTTAGAAAGCATCTAATCTGTGTTACTTCTTATTAACTGATTTTTTTTCACCATTAATCTTCCTAGTTTTTAGGAAAAATTACATATTTAAGCTGAGTGATAAAAGCCCAGTTTCCCACAGGAATGTCAGTCCTCCTAACCTGTCAGGTTTAAGGGTGACAGACTAATAGACAGACACTCCTCAAATGAACATCACTTTTCCCTTCTTATCTGAAGAAAAAAGAGGTCTCTCTCTCTCAGTTGTCATATTTCAAGGTTTGCAAAGCTGTATGTTTATTTTGAGAAAATCTTACTGGATATTGAAGGTATCCATCTTTGCTGGGAACTTTTTGATTAATTTGGAGGTGCATTCTTACAGCTGCTACTCCATTAGAATGCCTGTCATTTCTTTCCTTGCACCAAGTCTGAATGAGCAATGTATTGGTGGTAAAGTAAATCAGCTTGTGAGAGGCAATGGTTTGTCTATGATGGCTTGTGAGAGCGCTCTTTGCCTATGTCAGTCCTTTGTCAGACAGCCAAGATAGCTAAAGTCTGAATGTTAACTTTAAAGAAAGCTCTGTAGAATGACAGAAGTTTATCAAAGCAGTAAAGATTTAAGCCACTTGCAGGGAATGAAGAAAAGCTTTCCAAGACTGTGCCTTAGCAATAAAACAGCAAATGAATTTCACTGTAGAGAAGTGTGAAGTGATACACAAGAGACCTAATTCATCTGTAAAGTAGACGGACCTGAGTTGATCACTCAAAGACATAAACAAGACTTTGGGATTACAACACATATTTCCATGATAATGTAGTCTTGGTACTTGGTAGTGCACCAAAACCCGACTCAAATATTTAAAAATATGAGGAAATAGAGGGAGAGAAAATAGTGAAACCACTGTATAAATCTGTGTTCTTCCCATACTTTGAATGCTATGTACAGGTCTGATCTTATATCCAGAAAGTATTCAATAGAACTGAGAAAGATTCAGAGAAACACAGGAGTGTTCAAAAGCGTGAAAGATCTTATGTATAACAAACAATTGAGAAAACATGTTCTGCAGCCTGGAAAGGAGGTTAAAGAAGCCACATGACACTCAGGAAATCCTCAAAGCAGAATATAATTGTATGACAGGCCAGTACCAGAGGGAATTATAATTTGTTTGCCTTGTTCTTTATCCCTCCTTGTTGCCTGTGGCCATTGACAAAGACAGGCCCTTGACCTGAGCCAGTATGACTTTCCTATAGAAGTCATGCAGAATCACAGCCACCTCCCACTTTTTTGCACTTGCTACAGATGTTCTAGTCACTTTGATTCTTCATTTGTCTTCTACAGGTTAAATTCCTGCCGTTGCATATTTCACATATGTTTGTTTTATTGAAGTAGGGAACAGAAGTACAACAGTGAATACTCAAAGCTGCAGTGACAACTCAAGGTAAAAGTCAGAGTAAAGTTTTTGTTTTAATTGTTTCCCAATGTAGCATCCTGCTCTTCAGTTGCATCAGTACATAATGAATACAAAAAAGCGTTAAATACAATGTAATCTAGTTAAATACGAAAATGTTTCAGAACTCCTAGATCCCAACTTCATGCTAGACCTCTGAACTTTGGGCTACGGCTCTCCAGCAAATTCAGGACATTTTGTTTCATTTTAATTACTGTTACTCCATTCAGCTCTTTTACAGTTTTCTATCTCTAAGTTCTTCCAAAAGCAAGCACATTAACTCTGCTGCTTTGTAAGCGAGACTGCTGTGCACACTGAGAACCCTCATTCATTTTCTGCCTGGGGGTCAGGATCATGAGTCATCAAAGAAAACGTATTGACATAGCATATAGAGGAGCATTTGTTTACTTAAAATTAATAAATAAATGTATTTTGATAAATCTGCCTATGTATACCATTGGAAAATATGAGTTTGTGGCTATTATTGAAGTATATGCTACTCTGCAGACTTGTGACTGTTTGCCCAGCAGTTACTTCAGACTGACATCTTCATCAGTGATGATTGATATTACTGTCAGAAAGAGTGGATGTTTTCAATATGGCTAGTTTCTTTCTCTTATAAGAAAGATTTTTGGGAGCTTCAGCTTTCTAGAAACTTGAAGGGAAACTTGTTAGAGAATCCTGAATTATGTACCTGTATTCTGAAATATGTACCTATAGTCTGAAATACAGGTACAGGTCATATACTCTAAGTTATTTCCTTTGAAAAGTACACTGACTGGAGTTAAAGGGAAAATGTTGCCAAAACCACCTGAAAATTACCCATAGCAAATTTTAAATCAGAATATACTTAACACTTGTTCTAGAAAATTTATACCTTCTTGTCTTGTGGATTATGAAGTGTCAACAGCTCTGGCCCTCTGGTTTTGAGCTTTACATTAAGATTACAAAATTCTAATGTGTTTATGGTGTTTAATTATGATAACATATATGAAAAATATAATTTTTGTATTAGAAGCTGTTTATATTAAAAACTGTGTAGCAGCTGTAAAAAAAATCTTCCAGGAGAATAATTTGATCTGGTATAAAATAAATACTGCAGAAAAAAAAATTATTTGCTGATATAATGTGTAGCAGCTGTAAAACAGAATATTTAAATCCAAGAATATTTGAAAAATTAGGTAATATTATGAATTCATGGCACACTAGCCAAGTGAGCCAGCCAATGCAGAAATAAAAAAAAATCACCTTCTAATTAAATGAAATGAGAACTTTTTCCTGAGATTTTGAACTAGTTTTTAAGAGCATAACTAATAATAAATATGGTTTCATAGTTTAGATTTCTTAGGGTAAATACCAGCCTCTCCATGTGTAAAGTACTGACAAGTACTATGCAAATAAGATGGGGGTGGGGAAAATGTATGAATGAACTAATAAGTGTTGTAATAACCCTTTTCTCAAAATCCAGACTGTGTGTTTTATTTTGTGTTCATTGTGTTGATTAGCTTTTCTTTTCTTTTTATTTGTGGACAAATAATAAATAACAATTTAAAACAGTTTCTTAACAACAAGAAGTCTTTTCCACAGCTTCATTTTTATGTGTTTTTTTCTACAAAAACAATTCAAAATAATAATTATGATGATTCCCCACAGTTAAATGCATCAACAAACTTGTGCACCTCTTTAATTTTAACTTAAATGTCTCAACAGATGCTGCTCTTCCAGTCTCAATAGGGAGCAGATTCCACAATCAGGGAGTATAATTACAGAAAGCTCTAGCTCCTGCTGTCTCAAAGTTACATTTAGGGCACGCTAAATAGTCTGCCAGTTTCAGTCTTCAGTGACTGACTGAGGCCTTTGGTAATAAAAGATCAGTCAAGAAGACATTATGATACTTCACAAAATGCTAACAGCTTTGTAGAATTTATAATCTGGTGAGACATATGCCAGCTTTGTACACTGCCAAACAGTTAAAAACAAATACATTAAGAGTAGGAAATAAATATAGTATGAGTTTGTAAAAGGAAAACTGTCTATTTGCAATTATACATGCAAGGTAATACATCTGACATAAAGCATAAATTGACAAGCAATGAAAGCTGGTGCTTTTATCCAACAGCCTTTATTGGACCCTGATCATAGTTACAAGGAGGTTTCAGTTAAAAATGGGATGTCAAGTAGTATTTTTCTTTCATGATTTCATAAGAGATACGATTTAATTTCTTTTTTTAAGAAAATACAAAGATCTGTAGTTAGATTTTTCTTTTATATTAGATTTCTTCAGAAAAAATCCAAATTTTTAGCTGTAAGTAAAATTAAAGTAGGTGGAAAAGAGTGACTCTTAAAATGAATTAGACAAGTGAATAATCTTTTCTCACAGAAGAATATCTGATATTCTCACTTTTTGCTTCATGCAAGTCATAGGCACTCTGCAGTTAACTGCTAACAATTCAGAAAAAGCACTCATGCATGAAAATAACCCAAATGAAGAAGGTAGGACACTTAAAAAATTTCTCTACAAAAATATGAAATATTGAAAGAATCCTTGGTTTAGTGTAAGCAGCTTTTCAAAGTCATGATTCTTTTTCATAAGAGCAAATAATTTTCAACTGTAAACTTTGGGAACACTTCAGTTGCCTGCAATGTGTTGCAACTCTAGGAATTAAGAGAAGACATATTTACCCTATGGAAGTCAGATGAAAAGCACTCAAATCATAGTGATGGGAAGCATTCATGTTAAAAAAAAAATATTTTCAACTTTGAGTTCACCAGCCAGAACTGTGCTTATATTTTTTTTTTTTAGCTCCTGTAGTCCTCTTCTTAGCTAAATTAAAGAATTTTATCTGATTTTCTCCAGAAACAAAACAAATCATTGAGCAAGATCTGAAAAGACTTCTCCAGACACTATTTACAGTATGAATTAAAAATTTCACTAATATGGGAATTCCCTCAAATGGGAATAGTTTACATAAGGAAATTACATATGGAAATAATTATGTTCCATTTTAGTTCACTTCATCCATTCTTCAACTAATTCCCATTATTTGTTGTCAGTTCTTCCTTTGTGAGGAAGATTTTCTGATTTAAAACACATCAGATAATGTCATGAGCCTGAAGGAACTCACAGCCCTGACTGTCCCAGCCCACCCTCCCATGGCTCCCCCCACCCTAAGCTTGGCGCGGGATCCCATCAAGAATAGCACATTCGTTTGAGAAAATTGGCTGGTAATAACTGAGCAGAGATAGACAAAAAGCAGAGGTATATTCACTAAGTATATAATCTCCTTTTATTTTAAACCTTTCCTCAGGATTTACCACTCATCTTCAGATTCTTCACTGACATGAAGCTTTCTTCCCACTCATCTTCACTGTAGGAATATATGAATGCATTACTTTCCAAGACACATTGTCCCAGTGAAATGTGTTGAGATCCCTTCATTGCATAAAATGTTCACATGCAAGAAGCCTGAAAGCAAAAAATTACAGAACAATTACCCTGTGAGCATCTTCTCTCTCTTTACAAATCCCTCTGAATTCTCAGAAACATATCTCATGTAGAAAATTTTAGATTGTTCTGGAAATTATCCCTGGTGTAGAATCAATATAAAAGTGGGCTGGCTCTTCAGCTGAGAGCAAGAATCTGTCGCACCAATACATTAGCTGGGGCCATTCCCTAGATGCATTTCACAGATGGTGGCTACTCTATAAGAGGCAGCTGCTCCAAGATAGTCTGTTGCAACAAATAATCATCACTGGAAGACAACGGAAAATAGTAGCATTGCTACTTTTACTACCCGTGCATCTCTACTTTAAACAAAAACAAAGCTATAAAAGTCTTCTGGGATAATCAATCTCATGTGAAGCTAGCCATGAGAAAAAAAAGTATTCTTCCAAAAAATTGTGACATTTTAACTAAGTTGCATACTAGTGAATTAAATAAAAATACATTTGAAACTCACTGCTTTTGAGAAGTTGATATTGCAGAATTAAAATTTTCCAGGGCTGTCAAATTATCTTGCATTTTTAAGACTTCTGAATATTTCAGAATAAACTTTTGTGAGGTTTTTTGTTATGTTTTGTTTTGTTTTTTAATCAGTTAATCAAGAGTGGAAAACAGCAATCTCTTTAGTTGCTAAAAGCTTCCAACTAAAGTTGTGTTGCCCATTCTAGGTTCTTTTTATCAGTACTATCTGGAAGTATGCAAGAAATTAGATTAATTTTCCATATTTTCCTGTGATCATGAATGGGGAAAAAAAGTCTCTTTTATGTTTTTATGGTTTAATGCTTTAAATTTTTACAATTTATAATCTAAATTATGAAAGTTCTGAGTACATGTTCGCATGTGTGTAGATGTTTGTGTTTATAATTTTATATAGAATCCCAGTATACATAAAATTGTAAATAATTTTCTGTCTATCTTTTCTCAAGATAATTTTTTTCTAAGCTCTCCGGGATGGAAAAAAAGCGTATCAATTAGCTTGAGCCTTTTAAATGCAATAATAAAAACGGTTATGTTGGGTCAGTTAGAGGGAAATTCTGTAAGAAGACTTTTCCTTGTAAAGACTTTCTATTATGGACTGTAGCAGCTAGTTTGAAATATTGACTGAATTCATACAGACAACTAATCTTCTGAGAAATCTACTCTAGCTGACTCTGCTTTGAACAGTGGGACTGGAATAGATGATCTTTAGAGCTCTCTTTGAGCCTTAGCTATTCTGTGTTTCTGCTGCAGTGCTTTCAGTGTAGAGGTCTGGTTGTTAGGAATGTCTTGAGATTCCAGGTGTGGCCTCACCAGCACTGAGGAGAAGGGAAGGTTCACATCTTTTGTTCTGCTGGCAGCATTCCCTAACACAGCCAGGATACTGTTTGCCTTTTTAGCTGTGAGGGTGCATTGCTGGCTCATATCTTGCTCTCCACCTGGACTCCAAGGTTCTTTTCTGAAAAGCTGCTTTCCAGCCGACTGGCACCCCCTGTGTAGAGGTCTCTGAGATAGTTCCTTCCAAGAGGCAGAACTTTCCCTTTCCCTTTGTTGAGCTTCAAGAGGTTCCTGTCTGCCTCTTTCTCTAGTCTGTTGAGGTCCCCCTGAGTGGCAGTGCAACCATCTAGCCTATTGAACCATATGACTCTATGTTTATATAAGTTCTCATTATACTGAAAAGCCTTTATGGATCATGAAGTCAGAATATAGAGAATAATTCCAGAAACAGCCTGTTAATTTTGCAGGAAACTAAATTTATCTCATTTATTCAGCCATATATGAAAATGCTTGAGCCACTGTCAGTAGTATATTCAGATATAGTTACATGCACAGTCATATATTTAGTTAAACCAGACACTGAAAAAAGTAATTTACTTTTTAAATACATTCCATGTCTGATGTTCTAGGAAGCACTGCATGATCATTTATTCAAATGCCCACTTTCAAAGGATGGCTTCACTGCATTAGCAAAATAATCATTTAGAATTCACTGGCAAAGAAGGATTCATGTAAAACAGGAATCTAATAGACACAGTGGGTAAAACAACCCAGCAAACTAATCAATGTCTAATCAAAGATATTCAGTGTTTAAGCTGCTATCAGTACTCAAAACCAGACAATATAATTTTTTGAGTTGAAACACATGAGCTTAAACTATGAGAACTCTACGAACTCTTCCAAAGACGAAATAAGATTCAACTTCACTTGTTAACATTTCAGGATGGATACTTGCCCAATAAATTTTGCAGCACATGGGATGCTTTTTTCCCTTAACAAACATATAGCTCTCTTTCTTCACAAGGGAGCAAAGTTAAAGATCCATTCTTACAGATATAAGGACACTTTTTTCTGTACTTCTGCAATTAAGATATACATACTGCTCTTTTACACTCAGAATATCCCAGTTACCCATTGCTATGCCCCCTTCATACACATTCTTACACTGGATTATTAATCTAGCTGACTTTTGGCTTTCTTTGTTGGGCAAATGTATTATATGAAGCACCTTTACTCAATTCTGTGGGTTTTTAAGTGATTTATTTTTTATTGCTTACTAGCCTTTTCCCTTCTCCAAGTCAGTTAAAAGAGACTGAGATTTTTAATGAACATTTGTTTATAATAACCACTTTTTTCTTGGTTCCTTGCAAGAGAATCCTTTAGAAATACTAGGTGAAAATCATATAAATGAAAAATCATCCTTGCCTTAAGTTTTAATGTTGAAGCTTTTTTTTTTTTTAACTTTCCCCATTAGATTTACTTTTCCTAGATTTAGGTCTATCTTCACTGCACTTAGTTTTATCAGTTAGCCCTATGCTACCAAATATAAGAGCATCATACATAACCAGCTCACTCCCTAGTCCCTTGAAACAGTTTCTTGTGAACATGCACTTTACTTTTGTTCACATATGCCCAAGAGAAACTTATGCTGTTCTTCCTGTTGGCATTTATTTTCTACCTAAGCCCATTTGCAATTCATATAACCCTTCATATCTCTAAACCAGTCAAGAGTAAGAAAAATGAGACATTATATGCCAGAGAGTTATACTGAAAAGAAGGCATTCTAGATTAGTTATTTCAAGTTTTAAGCCATGACTAAGAAAGATGCTATAATGACAACAGAACTCAAAATAATGTCAGCAGCAAAATGTTAAAAGGCTCATGAGGGTTTTGGAGTATCCAGTCTGACAGAAGATCTCCTGCTGGGAGTGGGGCTGCAGCCTGAAGTCATCAGAATCCAAGGTCATTTTTCAAACAGCAAGCTAGTCACAGATATGTTCGTATACTTGAACAGGCATTGACCTGCGGAAGAAGATGGTGAGCAAAATAAAGGACCATTATATTAAACATGAAAAAATATTTGTCATAAGTGGAAAGTAACATGAAATGGTAAAAATTTAACACAAAATGTTCCATTAGTTCCCTTTTACATGGTCTAATCCCAAAGGAAACGTGCAAAATGAGTATGTTTGTTTCTGTGTATAGCAGTCTGCTTCCACATCTTGAATGCACCAGGCATTCCTTGCATGTGTGGGACTGTTCATGTATTGGTTGGCACCCAGAAGTATTTCTGGATCTGTTCTTCTGGAGTATTTGTGTTGTTTTGAACAAAAAGTTAAAATAAGAAAGAAACTGTAATGGAATAGAGCAGCATCCAAGCCAACCAAAATACTTGCCAGTATGAACTAGTTACTTTGTCAAAAGTGTGTGAAAGTATATTATTAATATGCTATTTAATAACTGAAGGAACTGTGGCTTAGTCTAGAAAATTACAGCTAATGGATTTACTTAACCACAGATTTTAAAATGAAACAAGAAAACAGCTTTTTTCCATTGCCTATGAAGTTTGACATACTGTCTCATCTGCAAAAATATTCCTAATAAGATGGCATATATACTTTGAATGGCACCATATTTTGTTTGTCTATAAACTGTTGTGGATCTTGTCTCTGAATCTGTAGCCTTCCTGGCTATTGTACTACTGAGATAGGCTTTTGGTCTTTCTTGATTCCCCCATTGCCTCTTATGTTGATAAAAGAAAAATCTCATCTACTCCAGTAACAAATACCATTAGCTATTTTTCACTAAGTTCCACTTTCTGTTATAAACCACAAGCTTCCCTTTTCCTCACTTTAAAGCGTAACTGAAAAGTATAGTTCAAGCTGAAGTATTATGGCCAAACACATAAGGTCAAATTTCATGTTTCACAGAGAACATTAATAAATAGTTTTAACAAGATCTCCTAAAAGAAGTCCACATGCACCATAAGGTTGAGATTTGACAATAAATTAAAGCACACATTGTGACTATGGGAAACTTTCAATTTGATGTGTTAGTTTTAAAAATCCTTGTGGTATGTATATATAGCCTGTTTCTAAAACAGAGTCATAATAGATTTTTGACTCTTCAAGAAGTGGATCTTAATGCTGGTTTGCTGATAAATCTTTTCAGTGAAGCAGGACCATAGTGAAATAATAGGAAAGTATCCATCACTATGGATGTCTACTATATCTCCTGTTTTCAGAAAATTCCCAAATACTACATGACTATTTTATAATGGTGTTTAGTATTGAGCACCCAGCCCAACCTTATAAATGACGCTTCTATAAAATTAGCACATCAGTCACTCTGTAAGATCGAGTCTGATGAATTATTCAAACACAGTTCTGCAGAGCTGCTGGTTCAAGGCCCTCTGTAAGGGCACTTTAAAACTCTCTTGCTAAACTGTGAAGTAGTAAGGAGGGAAAGAAATGGAGATGAAATGGAAGAGAAACACTGATTTTTATTGCGATAGGAAGAGCATTCAGAAGTGGAAGGGAAGATACATGCAGGACATAGAAGCTAAGACAAAAGAAAAAGCTTAAACTCCTTAAAAAAAAAAACAAATAGAAAAAACAAACAAAACAAAACAACGGGAAAAAAAAGACTTATTAAAACAAGACTCAGAACCACCTTCTTTGTAGACACCAGTGGAGTCCAATAAAGGTGGTTTGAAGAGGTCCACTGTATGAAGAAATACTAGGTAGCCAAATAGGTGAATTCTGCTTTTAATTTAATTAAGACATTTTTATCTCTCTCTTCACAGTCTGTTTGTGGAATAACTTTAATTTTTGAGAAATTTAGAATTTTTTTAAAACAAATTTTAGCTTGAGGATGGCTTGTAGATTTTTTGTTTGATACTTCTGCCTCTCTTGAGTTGTCATTATTATGTAAGTAACTGGTCAGATCAGTCAAATGGTATTATTTGTTCACTGTTTGATTTATGGTAACTGGTAAACAGAGGGTAAATTAGATGAAGTCACTGTGCTTTTCATTAATTTAGAAAGAGTGGCAGATGGCTGTATAGTAATGAATTGTAAGGGCATTCTAAAAATTTTATTATCTTAACTACTTTACTTATCTCTATTTCTTTCCAAAATGTTTGCTAGAAAAACTGTGCTGTTTAAACAGTCTTAGGAGAAACACAATGTTCATTTTAGAGTGAATACCATTCACCAGTCAATCTATGGGTCAAATTTATCAATTGCATTTACATGATGGCTCTAAGTGGGGCTTCTCTTAAGGTCTTTCTCTCCTAAGTTATCTCTAATGCACTTTTAGAGGCAGGGTATCATCTTGACTTCTTTAGACATCACCATAGAAGCCTGCATGCAACCAATAGCTATAATCAGATGAGCACAGCATTAAAGCCAGCAGCCATTTCAGGCCAAACCTTCAGAAAAAGTGCTCAAGCCAGAGAGCAGTAAGAACACACGTTAATCACAAACTGAAACTGGAAGTTTTAAAATACAATTACTATATCTTAGTGACAAAAAAACTGTGCTATGGTTTTAGTTACAATTGTTTATAGAATGTAGGAAAAAAATGCTGTCTACTTCAGAATACAAAAAAGAGTTGGATTTTTTTGACAATGTTGTCCCATTTCATCAAGGTATTTCCATCTGTTGCCATGAATCAGGTTTCTGGTTTTGGTTTCATTAAGGATACGCATCTTTATTATACTGTCTCTTATACTTTATATACCTGAGCAACATTGGTGAGTTGGAGTCCTGGGTCCAGTTCTGGACTTTCCAGTACATGAGAAACGTTATATAACAACAAAAGGCCAGGAAGGTGATTAAGGGACTGGAGCATCCTTCCTATGAGGAAAGCTGGAACTGTTTAGCCTGGAGAAGACAAGGCTTGTGGGTCTTGTTGGTGACATAAGAAGACAGAACCAGACTCTTTTCAGTGGTGTCGAGTGATAGGGCAAGAGGCAAAGGGCACAATCTGAAAGACAGGCAATTCTGCCTGAACATAAGGAGAAACACTTTTTTGCTGAGGGTAAATAAGCAATGCACAGGTTGTCCAGAAATGTTATGGGCTTTCTATCCTTGGAGGACTCAGTCTAGAGCTTCCCCAACAAGATGTTTGGGCTACTTATGAAATGGGTAAATTCTGTTAATACAAGTCCTTAATATTTGTTTCAAAAAATTATCTTTGTGGCAGATACATTTCTCCCTCTGCCTTTCTTCAGAAAACAAATGGGAAGTTCCCACAGGTGACTGTTGTATAATATGGCACAAATTTAATCATCTGAGCCAATTTCAGCTCAGTAGAATGTTTGTGAAATGCACCAATCTGGTTTGTGTGGTCATGACTCCCTCTAGTGATGTCTACACAGTCTACCATACTCACATACCAGATGGATTCTTGAAATAAGTGCCTCATGGGTTTTTCTGTACTCATTGAACTCCATAATGACCGTTGAGTCATGCTTTATTCATATATAGGTTTTAACATCAGGAAGCCTTGATTCACAGTGGGTCAGAGCTGATGGCGCTGACACATTCTAAAAAATTTGAAAATAAATTGTGGGAAAAATGAACCAGAGATAAGGAAATAATATCAAAATTCACTTAAATTATAATACTTTTAATGTACAAATAAGTTGAAAATAAGTCTTATGGTATAAGTAGAATTAAAATGCCAGAATCTATAGCATATAAATAAGAGATCTCAGTTTAATTGAGTTCCGCACTTGACAATGCTCAATCACTGAAAAGTTCCCTAAATCCTTGTTCTGACCATAAATGTCTTGTATTTTTTATGGATGGGTGTTTTTCTGTGAATCTGATTTTTTGCTGCCTAGTGGAGAGCAGCTATAGCTACTTTGTTTATTGTCAGCACTTTGGGGTGTTCCAATGAATAGTAACCTGTAAGCCAATTTGTACCCCCAGAGAAGGGAAAATAAGGAATTAATTCTTTTATCCCTGCGTCCTCATACCAGATGTGTGGCCCTTAATTGCATTCACAGAATCTTGTTCAGAATAAATAGGTAAAACCTAAACCACAGATGCGCCAATGGAATAATACAACTTTGCAAGTTTTGTTGTTGAAATGAAATACTGCTGCATGTATCTTTTCTCCAAATCACTCTGCCACTTTGTCTGTTTAACTTCAATTTCAGAACTGTATGAAAACAATAACAATTCTTTCTATAAATTTAGTTGTGCGACTTTATTGTACTAATCAGTACCAAATTAAAGTAGGAGTCTAAAGCAACCAAATACTCTCCAGTGAATTACAATACAACACCCTTGAGTGATAATCCATGGGAAAGGGAAAAGAATGCACGTCCACTGAGAGCAATGTTATAAATATGGACAATAGATAAGTGATTAAGATTAGAATATTAAGTAGTCTTATTGTTCCTGCACTCATTTCTCCTTATCTCCATCTTGAAGATGGTATTATGTGCACTAAATTTGCTTAATGGATGATCAATATTCTTTAAGCTGTAAACCAGAATGATTCACAAGGACTTTTTTCAGGTGAGGGGCATTTCATATACTTCACGGGTCAACCTTGTGAAACAATAACACTAGGAAATAATGTATTCCACACCCAAAAATAGTGCAAAATGCCTTAAAGAAATAAAACTTTAAGTCTTCATAAAATAGAGAAACACTTGCTTTAGAAAATTATTTGTAGCTTTCTTTGGAAAAATGTAAGCATCAAAAAACAGAACTCAAAAAGTTAAGGTTCACCTGAGGTAACATATTTTGTATACTAAACATTAATCTACAGTTCAAAAATTGATCCATATATGCAGAAATGAAACTGCTTTAGGTATGTAGAATTTTGTCTTCTTACAGAAAGTATTGAGTGTTCTATCCTCTACATATCAGTGTTTCTTTCTTCCTTTAATTTACACAAAGTAGAAAAAAACCTAGCCATTTTCACTTGGTTCCCTTTTCATATTTTAAAATAAAGGATTGTTTTTCCCATACACAGAGTTCTACATGACCCTGAAACTGACAAAAAGCAGCCACAATCATCTCTATTCTATTTGCAACCACTACCAAAACTCCCTGCTATTTTCATATAATGGAGGCATATGTTAATTCCAAAGCATGTCATGATCTTCATTATGTTTGGGGAGAGATTGAATGAAATTCAAAAGCTACCTGAACTCCTTTTAAAACAGTCTTCTAGGAATTATTAACATTAATATTAATTTGGAGCTATTGCTTTAATGACATAGAGGGAGCTTGTATTTTCTTTCTACTTTATTGAGAGATTTTTACATCCTTAAAATTTTGGAGATTGTTATCAGAAAAGCTGCACTTTTTGACATCACAAGAGAAGTAAAGTAGCCTTTGATTGTAAATTTATTGTAGGATCATGAGAGATTTTAGGAAGTTGTCAACATATGACAGTGAGGATGAACAGGAAAAGACAGAAAAATTGTTATGCAGATAAGGACAGAGCTGAAAACTTGTAAAGTTCTGGTGATTTAGATTGAGAGATAGAGAACTCAAAAGTCTTCAAGTATTTTGAAAATCTTCCATCTTTCAAGCCAAAAATCTTGTGTCTATGAATTAGTGCCATCAGCTGTCACTTAAGAAACAAAGATAGAACAAGGTAAGTATGCTTGCAATTTATTCTGATTTTTATTTCTCACTTCTTACTACTGCTATTTATTTAAATTGTTGGGATAAAATCAAAAAAGTTCAAGTAAGTGGTAAGTTCAGAGCAAAGGGTGAGGCTTCTAATTCCTCAGCCATATTGCTTCATAACTGATTAAGATGCCTTAGAATTTAAATATGTAAATTCATCCTGTTAAGACGAGAAGAAACATTTGTACTATAGGTTTGTCTGAGGTGGGCTAATATGCAGGTTACTGAACTACAAGGCTCTGCATATAACCAACAAAAGACTCCGAAGCAATGACTGAAAGACTAGACACTGGAAATCTGTGCTGCATCCTAACCCTCTCATATTTCTAGCAGGTTACATTTTCCTACTTTTTTTTTTTTTTTTGACCTGGATTTAGCTCTTCATTGCTGGAATGAATCTGGATTAATGGGCAGACAACTAAAAGCAGCAAAATAATCCTATCACTTTCTGTCATTCAATCGAAGTTTTAAAATAAGCACAAGTTCTTCTCCCATCTTCTTTTCACTAAAATCATGCTCTAAAGTCCCTTGGTCCATCATAAATTTTTAATTTTTAATTCAGATGTTGTTTTAAAGTAAAGGAGATGATAAAGTTGTTGTTGTTGTTATTGGCTTTATATTTATTTGCATCTAATCTTTGGTTTAGCTATGACATATTGGATAGTAGAATTACCTGTGATATTAGCATAAGTGAACAAATCAGGTCACTTTAAAAGATAATAAATGTTGCATATGTAAAATAATTCTTCCATTCAAAGAGTTAATACAGGAAATGTTTCTCTGATGCCAGATATTTTGTCAGGTTTTTTGCAAGGAATCATGCAATCATTAGTCTACTGTGCCAACATCACTTTTCTATTGAAGAACACAGAAGAGGGGAGAAAAAATATCTGATCCGAGTACCAATGTCAAGATCAATGTCAGATCTTCCAAAGCTTGTCATATACTTCCTGCTGGTTCTTTCATCCTTTGTATTTACGATACAGGAGTCTATAACCATGCTGTTCCTTTTTTATAGCAATGGGAATAAGGAAGAAAGATTTTAACTTCTGCATTGGTCTCACTGCTAGCGATAGGGAAAGACAGCAATAAAATTCAAGTGCCCTGACTTTAATACATGTTTTGTCCATGAGATTATTATGCAAAGATGAGAAATTATTATGACAAGAGCTGAAAATGCGAGCTGATGTGATGAGAATCTCACCTCCCCTCCCCAGATTAATCAATCCAGTGAAAAGTGATATGTGCCTTCTAAAAACAAGGGAATGAAAGTGACTGGGCAATATATTAAGAAATATAATTCAGTGGAAAGAAAAGCTACCTATTTCACATTATGCAAGCAACATTTAAAAAAAAAATAGGAAATAAAACTATATAAAGACCTGCTCACGTACAGAAAGACTTTTAAGAATTTGAAATATCTCCCCTGTGAATGTACTAAGTACAATAGCAAAGCAGCTCATGCGTCTTCTAGTGGTGTTAAAGTCAGAAAGTTAAGCCATTCTCAGGATTTCTGTCAATGTTAGTTGACCCAGATCTGAATAGGTAACTAGTTTTTTAATGTAGAATCCAATACAGGCAGGCTGCATGCAGTATTTTTGTGAGCAGCTGGATAAAGAAACAGTTTCTGATAGAAAAACATGAATCTGTTGTATGTTTTAATACTTATCAAATGTATATAGAGATTTGAGGAAATTGAACCGTGATGTGTACATATATATATATATTCACAGAAGTGACATAAAATATTTTAACTTCAAGAAGAAATGAAGTACCTTTGCTAGATGTGGAAGATATCACTGAATGCAAACAACATTCTTCCTTATCACCCTAATTTTTTTGTCCTCTTCATGACAGCATTTTCAAGGCCAGGTTGGACAGAGCTTTGGGTGACATGGTTTAGTGTGAGGTACTCCTTCTCATTGCAGGGGGGTGGAACTAGATGATCTTAAGGTCCTTTCCAACCCTAACTATTCTATGATTCTATGATTCTATGACATCAAAATACATGAATATCAGAAGAAGTGCATTTTATTACTACTATTTCTTGTATACTTTCATTACCAACATAATATTTTCTAGAAGCTGGTTAATATTACAGGCCTAATTAGACCATTGACATCATCTTTCTTTTGCATTAGTATATCATACTACTAACTTCCGTGGTTCTTCAAGTTATCTTAATTCTACCCTTGGAATAGCACCTTTCCAGATATTATATTGTGTCCTGTCATTTTTAATTGACAGATAGATTAACACTTCTGTTGCTATAATAATCCCATGACTATAGAAAGTTTTCAACAATATCAGAAATACTCATTTCCTCATATAATTGCCTATGCAACATGTTTAATGTCTGCAATTGTATGGTTGATGTTTCCTAAATAACTTCATTGTAACAGTGTTACTTGTCCTAAGGCACACAGTAATGCACTGGTAGTTTTCACACAGTATAGTTCGCAGCTTCTCTGCATACACTGTCCTTCCCCAAACAAGTATAATGATGCCAAAACCCAGCAGGAAATGAGCATTTTGAAACAGTGTTTCAAATGCCCCAGTTCAGAATCAATGGCTTTCTGCAGACCAATGCACTACAATGTACTTTGTTCTGAGCACTAACTTTATACTTCGTCTTTTCAATGATTGCTTTAAAAGAGGCTTTCTGAAGCAATATTATATTGAATTTTGGAAGAAGAGTTGCATTATGTGGAAAGTTCCTAACTTGTTCTAACAGGCTTACTGGCCTCATTTTTTTTTTTTTTTTTTTTTTTTTTCTGAAAGAAACTCCCCTACATTAATGGTATTGAAAAAAAAAACAACATTTGTTGTTTAAACTATATACATCTCAGAGCACAGGTAAAGCAGTGATAATATGATTCAGTTTAAGTGCAGGCTTTGGTTGAGGCTGCAGTGCCCAAATCAGCTGCATACATAGTATTACTTGGCCTGAAGTGGATTATTTAGTTACTTGTAGTGAGGTTACAGAATATATGCACAGGTGCCCTCTTTGTGGCAGTCTATTTCACTGTCTTTGCCATCAGTTTGGATTCTTGTAAAGTTCATTGAAAAATTATTGATTTTTCTCACAAAGACTGTGTTGGTTTGACCACAGAGTGGTATTTCATCTTGCCATGTGTTGTGGCTAGCAGGCACTAGTGCTTTATTATGTCGAATGCTGGTGAGATTCTGCAAACATGATATCCTTTCCACCATAAAGCAGCTGTGTGATGTTTAACAACAGACCAATACACAGCTTCTCTATCTAAGAAGCTTGTTTTGCAATAGGGTGTTTTACAGCAAATGGTGACAGATGATTTCAACTGTCATTGAAATTTATATAGAATACATAATAAAAAAATGAGCCTCATAGTTTCTTTGACGGGAAATGGGTCTGATACATTTCATATACTGATCTGCAGTTAAGTAATAGGGTAAAACTGACCTTGCAGGCTTTGATCCACAGTTTCTGAGCACATGGGTAACTAATTCTTCTCTTGTAAATATGCAAATATTAATGAAGGATAGTAGTCTAGGTTAAAGAAAATCTGCCTGATACAGTTCTAAGTCTGAAGATAAGAAGCAAGACCAGATACAGCATTTAAATCAAGCATTACTTAATCAGAACCAGATATATGCAGTGGACAATCAGTTCATGAGACTTTTAGCTGAGCAACACCTCTATATTTCTGCTTTGTTACCAGAAAAAAATCAAGTCCATATGGATGTTTTTAATGGCTTTTATGGATGGCATGTAAAGCAGCTGACTGACATCTGCAAACAGCTGAGGCTAGGGAGGAGGGGGGATGGTTTGTGTGACGGCAGCTGAATAGTATTCTACTCTCTCACTAATCTACAGATTTCATAGTACTCATTCATTTCACTGTTGGTGTGTTTCTTTGAATTTCTGTTACTATGGGCTTCTGTGGCCATTTTTATGATCTCAGTGCCCTCCTTGGTTATACACTATGTATGTTTTAAATGCATAATTTTTGCTGTATCTGTTAACTTTAGCTCATTCACTCATTTCCTGTAATTCCACTAATACCATCAGGATAATTCTGTTCACTGATCAAGTAATTTATTTCCATTTCGCTTCATTTTATCTTATAATATTAATTTGGGGATCACTTTTTTTTCTGTTGCACTTGATCACTACAAGTACACATTCTTTTCATTCTGTTTTGTTATCACACCACAAAATTATTGATTTCCTTCTATATTTCCTGTTATGCAGTTCCTGCTAACTTACTGAATTACAAAACCAGGATATATTTTTAGCAGACCTTGTGTGTTTACATGAGTGGTTACTGTCAACCTGCTGATTGCTTACATAACTTCCTAAATATTTGTTAATTATTGATCAAAGAAATTTGTGAGTTTTAAAAATCCCATATCTACACAGGAATGTGTAAATTACAACTTTGATTTTTGTATTGAGTAGGCTCACCTCCTTGTTCACACAAGATTTCCTTGAAGACTGTCCAAGCTTCCAATACTGTTATAAATGTCCTCTCTTTACCACCGCAGAGGTGCAAAATTCTTAGGACATAAGAGCACTCAGGGTACGTATCTTCCTCAATAACTTCTTGTCCTAGAATACAACCATAACAATTCTCTTGTTAAAGCAGATCAAATACATCTATACTCCTGAATCCTGATTCTGAGAAATTATCCTAAGAACTGCTTATACGTCAAAGGCTTGATATTACTGATTCAGAGAAATTACAAATATTGAAAACAATTTTTCCTTCACAAAGCTACAAACTGAGAGTTAAAAAGTGATGTCAAACTCTCAAAGTCACATGATTTTCTAAAATTTCATTGAATAATTATAAGATAACATAATTGGCTACATTTACATCTCTGAAGTCCTTACCTTCCCATCTTAAATCCTTATCGTCTTATGGAAGAATTGAGACAGAGTTGATGGAATTGATGAGGTCTGGACAACATACTTTTCCCCAGCATAATCCATTGAGCTGTAAATAAAAAATGTAAACCTGTTCTTATGTGGTATTTTCACAGCTTGCTTTTCATTGTGAAGACTGTCTAAAACATGTAATCGTAGTAAGCTGGAAAATGAGGCTGTATGAGAAAGAATGGAGAAAAGGAACTTTGTAGTTGTTTGAAGTTTCCCATGATGTATTAAGCATAAGATTGCTCGGGAACAAGTCAGGTAACACAAGGATCTAATACCATTTTAGATGACCTAATGTCCGTTATTCAGCCGACTTTCCAGAAGTGTGCATGGCTGCTTTGTATCCTGTGCCAAATCTACACTATCCAGTATGATTGAATACATTAAGGCTTCAGAAATAGCACTATATGCCTACTTTTAAGCACTAAATAGCTCTACAGGGACCATGATCAGTTCTGCCCCTTTCAAGAAGAAATTTTATTTCTTTCCTTTGCCAACCTCTTTTAATAAAAGTATCATTGCTTTACACACCATGTTGAAAATACAAAATATAAACACAGACACACTTAGTGATACTTTGAAAATGTTTAACCCTTGTTTATACCTCTACTTTCATTCAGATCTGTACAAAGAACATTGCAGGTAAGACTTAAGATTTTTGACTTATCAAAATCAGGGCAGCCCAGACAAGGAATAAGAAGAATTCCATTTCTATTACCCCTGAAACATGGTTTCTCAGCTGAGGAGATCTACAGGAATTTGAAAAAGCTCAGATACCTTTCAGTGTCTGTCTTAGTGCACTCCTGACAAGCTTCTAGATTTTTGTTTAACACTAAGTGTGATACCTTCATTTAAAGATCTCTTTTGAATCAGTTGCCTTTTCTGCTACACATACAAAAAGAGAGAAAAAAAAATAAGTAGAAATTAAAAATCGGAAACCTGTCAGACTTTGACATTTGGATCAAAATGTTTATTAACATGTTCTGATAATCACCTTTTCAAGAGAGAGAGATATATTACGCTACAAAAGCTGAATTTCTAGTTCCAGTAAAATGAATAAAAACTGTGTGCCATATATGCTTACCAGATATTGCTCTCTCTTTTCTCTTTGTCATACAGAAGAAAAGGACATGAAATTTTTTTCTCCAATTTTTTGAGTAGCTACCGGGAATGGTGGACATATTTATATGTCATCTCCCCTTAAAGGGTAGGTTCTATCTCTCTTTGTCTACAGGATGGCTTGAATATACACACTGTTTATTAATGCGGTCTATCAATAATGGATATTAGACATTCAAATAGTTAAGAACTTTCTGTTTGGTCATTTTTGAACAAAGTCTATAAACCAATATTATCTGCTCTGAGATTACTGTATTAAAATTCATCCCTCCAGAGCAATATATTTTGCTGGCACAGCTGGATATTTGGTAACCTAGGGAGCTGAAAGATGATGTTTGTTTGAAATTGATGTTTGTCTGGTTTTATAGCGCTACTTCATAAAATGTATAACTCAGCATACAGAATTTTGGGAGCAACACATATGGTTGCATTAAAAAATGAACAAATGTTTTCAGAACTGAGGTTTGTCAAGGTGCACATTTTACTTCTGTTTTTTACTTCTTTGTTTTTATTTGCATTCCACAGAAGTAAAAATGATCTTAGTTCTTCTACATCTGGGGTGTTGCAGAAAAAATCACCAGGCCTGAGCAGAGAAAGTTGCTCACTTGAAAAATTTTTACATTCTCCAATCCTACTGCTAAAGGCTTCTGAAATCTACAGTATGCATAACCGCACAATATAGTCTAAGCGTACCTTAAATAGACAGTAATTCTGTGCTGATACTTCACTCTCCGCAGTTCATGAATCTATAAACTGAAATGTCCAGAAACAGATTTTTGAGATCATATTCATTTTGATGTGCAGTGATGAATCAAAAGCTGGTCCTTTCAAGGCAGCAGAAAGATTAACTTATGTAATTGACACTATCGATATTGAACTCAAGGAAACTTTTTTCTCCTGTGCACTTTGTTTTTCTAGAAGCTATGTTTGTCTGAGGAATCCTAAATATCTTTAAAATTCTGCAGCAGTACCTGAGAAGAGTTGGTACTTCCCCACCTCCACCCCTTCTCAGTTCTGTGACCCTCTGCATAAGCATAATTGAATTAGTCTACATCAAGCGACTATCAGTGGCAAAAACAATACACTAAAAAAAAATTTAAAAATAATGTTTTTCAACCAGCTGTTAAATCAAGTAATGTATTTGTTTTATTGCACATTTGCATAATAGAGCAAACTAGAAACTCTCTGTAACAGATGTGCTGATGGCAGAGAGATTTGATTACTGGCTTCAATTATTAATCACTGCACAAATCTTAAATGATTTGTTTCAACAGTTTGATCAATTTACATCACAGTACTTGCATTTATGCACAAAATGTGGAGATAAAACATCTGTTCACACCTTTACTAGCAGCACTGACTTTTTTAATAGGGTTGAAGGTTTGTGTTGAGCAAGACACAAGAGCCTGAAAAATTTTTAGAAGAAATGCCACTGTTTCTAGTAAGAATAATTAATGGTTAAAAGATGTTTCACTTTGGCAATAATACTGTGCTTATTTTGACTTGAAAAAATAGGACAAAAAATTTCCAGAGTTATCAAAACGTTCTCAAAGCTTTAAATTAAAGTTTTAAAATTTAGCCAATTAAATTAGAGACACTTTTATGATATTTGGGGATTGGGGACTTTTTAATTATTTGGGTTTGGGTTTCTTTTATATAAGCAATTTTTGAGGCTGGAAATTATCATACGTATTTTCATCATTAAGGGCCTTTAATTTTGTACTGACTTTCTTCCACCTTAGGAAATTGCATGCAAATTACAAATTTACTGGCAAATTCCTAGCTATAATTTACATCATTATTTAATTTTCTTACAAACCCTTTAAAAGCCACACATAAAGAAAAAAATACGCAAAATGCAAAATGCCTATTATTTTCAGTCATTCCCAATTAAATATGACAAATGTGTGATATATGAGTGTTTTAGCTAAATGTTACTATAACAAATACCATATTTTTTGAAGGCTTTAATAGCTCCTATGGAAGCAAAAGGATGTACATACAGCACACTGAAGTACAGCCTGCAAACTGTAGTGTCTGTGTACTTTAATACATTTCAGATGAGATATGTAATATTTCTTTTGTCTAAGGGTCATAACTTTAAACTTTTTATAATTGTCTCTTTCACACATCTGAATTACTGGTTTGACTTGCATTGCTAGCTATTTTCTTAGTGAAGGTGAAATCATAGATTGTGTAAATCCTAGCTGACATAAAAGTTGAATTATCAGTTGTATACTGCATCGTTTCTGTCTTGACAGAATAGAGTTGCCATTTTCATATTCAGAAAGGAAAATAGCTGAAGCACATTGCTCTCATATAATTTCTAGAAGGTAGAATCAGGAGGTAGCTAGGTTTCTAACTTCATAGTGCTTCTAGGATTAAAGGAAAGACGTGCACCTATAGGTATCTCACTGTATTGCTATCTGTTTACTAGGTGCTGTGCTACGCCTGTTTCCACAGAGTTCAGGTGGTTTCTGAAGATCAGATACCTCATAACCAGCACAGAAGATTGTACTGTTGCCTAAGGGTTAAATTAATTTGCACCAGCTGACTACATTTGAAACATATGTTGTATATCAGCAGGGAAAAGTTAAAATGCTCAGGACCTAGTGGCTGCAAATATGACTACAGTATTCTTTTGTGTCATATTGATGATTCTCATACACTGAGGAGATCTGCCCAAGGGACTTACAGTTCTTCTCCAGGAAATAAACGGATCCAATCAGTATTTCTGGCTTTTATATATCACATAGGCCAGCCAGGTGCTATGAAAATAGGAGGGTTAAAAAGTGATTTATTTCAGAAAACAGCATTTCCAATATCTTCTAGCATTGCCATTTTAATAAATCACACATTTTATGTGAAAAAAAAGTGAAGAAAACATATTTTCAATTAATTCCCTATTAAACTGGCAAATATTTTGACCTGACAATATTCATGAATGTTTCAGCTGTAAGTTAAAAATACTGTCTGCTATGCTTGCCCTTATAATTCCACACATACATACTTACCTGTTAAGAAATATTTAAGTATTTTTTTCTTCCTTTGTAACTCTCAGAATTGTTGCTTTCTACAATGAAGTTTTTAAGTATTCAGTAGGTGTTCATTTCCTTTATCATGTCTTTTCTTAAGAAGCACTGTTGTCTAAAATCTTGTTTCATCAAGCATTAAGAATACACTTCCTGTTGACAAAACCTTCCATTTGAAATTTTGCAAAGTACGCTTACAACTTATGGGGTGGGGGGTGGGAGAGGAAAGCAAACAACAAAACCAACTTACGGTAGCAGATGGAAGTACAAGAAAAGACTTATAAGTCAGGGTTATGAGTGGTTCAGTGATTCCAGTGTGAGCTAAAGGACAAATTGGAGAAAATGTCTAAGAGAGTGAGTGGGTAATACAATCCAGACAACAAACTTAACTGTATTACAGACACACAGCCATCTCCAAAGACATTAGCACGGTTGCCTGAGGTGTCTGCCGAGGAGCCAGATGTCACTCCTCCATAACTTAGAGTCTTATGATTGTCACTTAATCTCAAGGAGAAGGAAACACTGTGTTTACATGCAACAAACATAAAGCCTAGCCTCAACAGGATTTTCAGTTTGTTTTATAAAATCATAAAATATGAATTTCCAAGGCCACCTTTAATGCCCAGGGTATCTAGTTGTATTCTATCCAACAGACACATTATGTTTTTGATATCAGAGGTTTTAAACTCAGAAAAGATGAGTATGACCATTTGATTTGATCTTCCAAATAACACAGACCACAGAATGTCAATGATTAATTCCTTCACTGGAGGGTTATTATTAGCTGTATCAACTGACAAGAGCAAAACCGTTGTTTGAAAAAAAAAAGTATAAGTTTGATGTAAGCATATTTGTGCAGGAAGATACACTTTAATGAACAGAATGAAAAAAATTTGCTTGTAAAGGTACCAAGAAAAAAATCCCAATAAAACCATAAAAAATTTATTGTAATATAATTTCTATGGGGAAATGATTTCTTAAAAAAAAAAATTAATTTTTCTTTTAAATTACATTTTCCAAGCATAGGATTTCATAGGAGGTGTGTCGTGGTTTAAACCCAGTCAGGTACTTCGTTCGTTCACTTCCCCCCCTTTCTTGCCCTCCCCCTGCTCCCAGAGGGAAGGAGAGGAGAATCGAAAAGAATGCAACTCCCACGGGTTGAGATAAGAACAGTTTAGTAACTAAGGTATAACACAGATCACTACTGCTACCACCAGTAATAACAATGCTAAAGGAAATAACAAGGGAAGAGAATACAACACCTCACCACCAGCCAACCGATAACTTGCCCCCCTCAGCCCGACCAAGCACCGACCCATACCTCCTCCAACCCTGCAGTCTCCCAGCCCTTCCGGCTAACTCCCAGTTACATCCTGGGCATGACGTGCTGTGGTATGGAATACCTCTTTGGTCAGTTTGGGTCAGGTGTCCTGTCTCTGCTTCCTCCCGGCTTCCCCTCCTCCCTGGCAGAGCATGAGGCTCACAAAGTCCTTGGCCAAACCAAAATATCGCTATCAGCTCTGTTCCCAGGCCGAAAGTCAAAACACAGCACTGCACCAGCTACCAAGAAGGAGAAACATGACTGCTACTGCTGAATCCAGGACAGAGGTGTTAATGAATATTACTTCCATCCTAAATGGAAGAAAAGATCAGTGTGTGTGAAGGCAATGCTTAGGAAATATCACAAAGATCTCATAGACATGAAAAAAAGTAATAGTAACTGACTCTTCACTGCAAAAAAAAAGAAACAAACAACAAAACAATACAAAGCCTTCCAGTTTAACCTTAGCTCCTGATCACTTGACAGTATATACAATATTTAAGACATTTTGCTTTCACAATCTGCTCTGGAGCAAATCAACTTAATTTCTCTGACACAAAATACAAGTGTGATTCTAGGGCTTTGTGCTAGGTACTGCTCCCTTTAGGATGTTAGAGGAAATTTACATGAGTGAGTTTTGGTTGTCTTGGACCTATACACTTGTATCCATTGAAACTCCCTCATGCTTTCTTATTGTATCTCAGAAACATGTAATATACTCTTGGGGTTATGTTATAACAACAGAAAACGGACAGGCTGTGACAAAGCCTGCATATTATTAATTTAGTAAGAAAGGACTTAGGTCACTGATATGTTATGAGACCTCTTTATATGAGTTCAGTTCTTGAGAACACTGAAAGGAAATCAGGATCTTGATGATTTGTGTTCTAAAACTGAAAGCTAACCTCCAAATAAACCCTAACATTAATCAAACAGGGGAAACGAATACCAACTAAAAAAAATTTAAAAATGTCTTCATTGTCACCAGCTTTTTCTCAGTGCTGCAATCTTTGCAGCCAGCAATAAGCTAGTCTTATAGCACTTTCCATTTCAAAAGGTATTTTCTGTTTGCCCTAACTTTGAGGGCATGACAGTATCCACAATAAACTGGTAAACGGGTCTTCTGAAGCTCTGGATTCCCAAACTATAACACCAAAACTAATCCTAACACATAGATAAAGTTAAAAGCCCATCTACACAAAATAAATTACAAAATATATTGGCTTATATCAGAAAGAATGCTGTTGTAAGCTGAAGCCGAGGATTTATATTTTTGATTCTACTGATGAGTCTTCTAACTATAAAATAAGGTTAGGGTTTGGGATTAGTGTTTGGGACTTACACCTATTTGCTTCATTTATGGCTTGATGCTATACAGCCCCCAATACAGGAAGATATCAGGTATTGACTGGCACCAAGAACTTCTGTTACTCTTTTTAATGGTGATATACAACTTCTAGTTAAAGTTAAGACAAGGGCAAGCAGGCAAGAATAGAGCACATGCTGCTTAAAAGCAAGGACTTCTTCTTTCAATTGGTCTTTTGGGTATAGTTCCAGCTAGGGAAAATATGAAGTCTTGAAAACATAGTTTTTTAAAATCCAAACTTTCTGGATGTTAGAGGACTTATATAAAAGAGAATTAGAGGAACTGTTGTCAGGGCCTTTCTTATAACACTTCATGGACACATTTCAGTATAAAAAGATTTTGTTTTATTTAAAAAATTTAATGATCATGTTGGATATGAATTTTTAGTAGGGAGGGGCATTCACAGCTTCTCTGGGCAGTTACAGTGTCTCACCAGCTTCACAGTAAAGAATTCATTCCTAATAACTAATTTAAAACTACCCTTTTCTAGCTTAAAACCATTACTCCTCACCCTGTCACTATACTCTGTGATGAAGAGTCCTTCTTCATCTTTCCTGTAGACCCCCTTTAGGTACCAGAAGGCTGCTCTAAGGTGTCCCTGGAGACTTCTCCAGGTTGAACAGCTGCAAGTCTCTCAGCCTGTCCTCACAAGAACGGTGCCCCAACCCTCTGATCATCTTCATAGCCCTTCTCTGGAAAACAAGCCCATGTCTTTCTTCTGCTGTAGACCACAGAGCTGAATGCAGTACTCCAGGTGAGGCTACATGAAAGGGGAGGAAAGGGGGAGAATCACCTCTCTAGACCTGCTGGTCATGCTCCTTTTGATGTAGCCTAGGATACAATTTGCTTTCAGAGGTGCTAGTGCACATTGCTGGCTCATATTCAGTTTTTAACCACCAATATCCCCAAGTCCTTCTCCACAAGGCTGCTCTCAATCCACTCATTGCACAGCCTGTATCCATGTTTGGGATTGCCCTGATCTAGGTTCAGGACCTTGCACTTTGCCCTGTTGAACTTTATGAGGTTCACATGGACCCACCTCTCAAGCCTGTCGAGGTCCCTCTGGATGACATCCCTTCCCTTTAGCATGTTGTCTGCACCACACAGCTTGGTGTCACCAGCAGACTTGCTCTATCTCACTGTCTATGTCCCTGATGAAGATGCTAAAATAATTCTGATCCCAATGTGGACCCCTGACCGACACTGCTTGTCACTGGTCTCCACCTGGACATCAAGCCATTGACTGCAATCCTTTGAGTGCAATCATGTAGTCAATTTCTTATGCACCAAGTGTTCCACTTGTCAAACATTTGATGCCTTTTAAAATCCTACCCTATCTCATAATTATAGATAACCATATTCCTTTTCCCTTTTTGCATATCTGAAGCTATTTAACCAAAATATACCAATAAATTTTCCTTTTACTTCCTCTGCACATTGATGAATAATTTATTTTCACTATTCAATTAGCTTTGTTCATTTTGTTCTGAAGCAGTTATTTCTCAGGCTGAAAGCTTCCATTCTTGGTAATTGCCAAGAAGTAATTGTTTTGCTTTTGGAAACTCTGAAATATGTGGTTAGCTGATATGGAATATAATTTGGTGGGAATAGAGGGGAAGAGGGAAAGGGAGGAGAGGGAGAGGACTTATTTCTAGTTTCCCATTTTAAAATAAGAAAAGTTCTGCAGTATTTTATAAATAATCCTGTGTAAGGGATGTGTGATTCTAACATTATAGGTTCACAGTCTGTGGATAGACTGATATACTCTACAATCATTATGTACCTTTCAGTGTATTATTCTTGTCTTTGCACTTAGGTATAGTAAAATGTAGAACAGGGTTTTTTTTGTGTATATGGTACACAAACTCTGGCTTAAAAGAAACGCTCTTAGCCAAAGTGAGTGCTGCTGTGCTTGTTGAGTTTAGCTCCTATTACAGTTCCTAGTTAGCTGTTTTTCAGTAACCAGACTTTTGAGGCAGGCACTGAGAATGCTAGCAGCCCATGAATGCTGACCTTTGAGGAATCAGGGGCTGTACAGGGGCTCCCTGAGGGCTGGGTGGTATGAGCCATGTGGACTCCCCATGGGTATCTGGCAGCCAGGACCTGTCCCCCTCTCCAGCCAGGAGCAGACAGATGGGTTGTCAACAAAAATCTATAGTGATGATATCTGCCTGAGGACAAGCTGGGAAATTAAGTCAATGGGTCCAGGCTAGAACAGTCCTGGAGGCATAACCAGAGTCAGACACAACCCCACAATTACTAGACAATTCTATAGGCAGACCCAAGCTCAAGCTGGGGAATTCATTATCTGTGTTAATTTCAAGGTCCAGATCAACAAGGTACATAGCTGTGACACACATGAGACTGTGGCTCAGGAAGGTCCCACAGGGAGATGCCATCTTCAAAGCCACTCCCATAGAAAGAGGGGTCAGCCTTGCCTGTACATTCCCAGCAGCTAGATGTTGCTCTCCTAGAGGTCTCCAGAGGTCGGGAACCAGCTGCCCTGTAACTGAAGTGGTCTCCAGCCAGGGCAGCCAAATGCCAGGAGGGAGGATGCTGCACTTAGGGCTCTGACACTAAGAAAGATACCTTCATTTTGCCATTTAATGCAGGAGAAGACTTTAAGAGTCTTCTAATTCAAGTTCAGTGGTCAGGGGGCTCGAAAAGTCAAAGGTTTTAACTAGCAGCGATACATGAATGAAAAGAACTCAAGTCTCCTGCATTTTGATTTAGAAGTCCTCTTCATTCATTGGATATAAGGAGGAAGTTCTTTACTGTAAGGGTGGTGGACACTGGAAAGGGTTGCCCAGGGAGGTTTTGAATGCTCCATCCCTGGCCACGTTCAAGGACAGATTGGACGAAGCCTTGGGTGACATGGTTTAATGTGAAGTGTGCCTGCCCATGGCTGGGGGGCTGGAACTAGATGATCTTAAAGTCCTTTCCAACCCTAACTATTCTATGATTCATCTTGAGCTGTCTTGCAAAGCTATATTAATAAAACTGATATGAAATCACTGCCACTATTCATCCTGTCTTTAGCCTCTTGTCAGGAAGAGAATATGCACCTTGAAGTATAACATGCTTGCATGAGAGTGTCCATTGTCTGTATTAAGTATTTGAGATTCAGAGATGTGTAAGATTTAAAACACTCGTCCCCCATGTTCATGTAGTAGCAAGGTTATGTAGCCCTTTCCTCAAAATACTCTTTGCAGTGATGAACCTTTAGCTTGTCCTCATCTCTTATGTGGGCTGTGTCAGAATAAAAGTACTATAAATTCTATATAAGGGAAGTTACCTATGATATTTTTTTAGTGCAATGAATCTGATATGACTCTTCTTTAGCATTTCTCATTTTGCAATAAAAATAAGGCTACTCTTGAAGTTTTAAGAATCCAAGTACTTACAGATAGACAGTAGGTCTTCTTATTAACAAAGTCATAGGATGAAAATGACAAGTTGACATTTTGAATGTTTTATTTGTTACCCCATCACATCTTGTAGTTTTGTTTCATACATTTTCCTTAAAAATGCTGAAAGTCAAATGTGACAAGAGGGAGGTGCAGGTTCTGGGAAAGTGAGAGTTGCTACTGAGAAAGGAGATTGAGTAGTATGGAATTCTCTGAAGCCTGGCATTTGTTGAAACTGTCTTTCTTAGCAGACCAGTAATTATTGGTATGATGTAGCTATCTTCTGCAAAGGAATCATGAACCTATATTCCATTTTGAATGCACACAACATGGTTTAAACATGCACACAAATCATAATGACTAAATATCAGTGACTAAATGTGCCTGTGAAATATATGCACATATGTAAAAAGGAAATTGTGCTGAACCCATGCATATGCATAACTAGATGAATAATTGAATAAATTACCTGTTTTGCAAGTGTAAACCAGTGTTTTGCATGCCCATTTACCTGTTTGCTGTCCTTATATCTGGTGAGTTCAAGTTAGCTGACTGATAATTTGGGGTCTTAGGATACAAATAAAAGAATGAAAGGAAAAACCAAATATTAATCTTGAGAAGAAATAAAAATGAAAATCTTAGCCATTCTTATGCCAGAGATGTAATATTTATGTACAGGACTTTAATTTTTAAAGCTAAATTTTTAAAATGTATCTCATTTAGAATAAAGTGAACTCAAAATAAGTGCTAAGATGTTTGAGGTATAAAACCTCAATGAAAACTGGAAAAGCAAGCCAGATATAGAACATGCTTGTCTTCAAAATACTATGCAACTGCGCATAATCCCTAAATCTACTTTGTATTGACCCCAGGATTTATCTGTATCATGTAAGGCACTGAGAGCATTCATGGAGTTCAATTATATTCTTCACAGTATTACAAGAGTTTGCACTTCCAGAGCAGAATAAAATGCTAATTTCTAGTTTCATTCACTTTTCTTGGCCAGATATTAATTCATTAATGCCACCACCTGATCGGCAACTTAGTATATACTACTCTTCCCAGGATCCCATCACTACTATTTCCAGCTCTCCTAGTACTCTTTGAAACTATTGCAACCCATGTAACTAATTTTCTTTACATGTAATTGTTAGAGTACTGCTCAGAAGACAGTTCAAATTAAAGCAACAAGCTGCAAATTTAAACAATAAGCTGCAAATTAATAGTGCTCACCCCATGTTCTTCCTGTTGAAGTACATGGCAGTCATTTTTCCTTGCAAATCATTGTTTTACACATTCAGAACAAAGAATTAAATTGAGACATCTCATTTACTTCTTTTGCAGTCTCTTGAGCTATTACCTGCTGCAAATACCAACAAAGACTTATGTCAAGGGGTCTTTGATATCTTCTCTAAAGATTCAGCCACCATACATCTGACATAGCCCTTGCCCATCCCCATAAAACTGGATTATATTGCATCATGAGCATGCTCAGCTACCAGGCAATAAAAGGAACATTTTTTTTTTTTTTCAAATTTGCACAAGGACAGACCCTTGAGTAAAAAATCATGGAGCTATCTCCCAAAGGAGATAATCCATTAGAAAAAAGCATCCTAAATTTTCTCTGGCTCTAACAAACTTGTCAATGCTTCCCAACTCTGCCCAACTGTTATTTCCAGCAACTCTGTACTTTTCCTGAACCTATATAGAAAGTCAGTTTTGAAGACAGTTTAGTAGAGGCCATCTATGATATCAGTGCTGAACACAATCAACAGTACCTTGGAGAGACCCTAACTCTTTTGCATGTAACTCACTCCAGGTAGAAACATTTAGCTCCCAAATCAGTGTGCCCAGGCACTAATTGAACCATACATGTATGTTTCGTTAAATAATAATCCAAGTATTCCCGTTTGCTTCCTAAAGTCAGCAGTGTTTCTTATAAGATCACTTAAAACCCCAACTTCATGAGATTAAAGAAATACACTGCAGAAGATATTTGCCTTTAGAGACCTTAACTGGGTATTGCCAAAGCTATCCCTGAGAAATCTAGACCACTGATGGTCCACCTGGAACAACTCAGACATGCAGTGTTGATATGGAGTACAAGGGCAAGTATTTCCATGTGAGGTCACTAACAAGTCTGTATCTTCCCTTTCCTTCCTCCAAAGTGGTAGCTGCTCCTGGACCCGTGGAGTACTCAGTGTTAAATCTACTTATTGCTTTATTGTCTGTTTAATAATAAAGTAGAATTGACCACAATTGAGCCTTTAAATAAAAAATAGAGGAAGTCTGTGTTTGAATAGTGTGACATTAAATATTTAATTTATGCCTTATTTTTAACATGCTTTTGATTTTTTGTCCTATAAAATAATTAAGTGTTAACAGTGTGTTGTTTACTGAAAAGTATAGCATAGAGAAGCCCACACAAACAATGATAGCCTCTTATTACCATTCTATTTATTTTAATGAAAAGGTCTGCATCAAAGAGTCTAACCCCAGAGGATTTTCCAAACTAGGATTAATGCTTTCGTACTTTAGTCTTCTTTTTTTTTTTTCTCCTGAAGCAGAAGAGGTTTTGAATACTTTGGGCTCTGCTGTTGTTTCACTTTTATAATGTGTATTATACCTTTGAATGACCTCAGTGTTGTCGAGGTTTCACAAATCTTGATTTTGAGCTAACTCAGCCGCAAAAGTATCTGAAACAATAAGTTTTTTAGGTTGTAACAAACATTACATTTAATGAGTACAGTGCACATGTAATGATACACTGAATCAGTATGAAGCCTCAAATAATGATTTCTGTTGGCACTATAAAAGGAATGTAATTTTTCTTGTTGAAATACCATTTTTCAGTTACTGCATGACTGATGTGGTAATTATCCCCTACACCTGGGATTTAAATCCAATCCTACAAGCCCATTTTCTGTTTGCAAGCTGTCAGACTGATGCATAGGCTTTGTTCTTATCTGGCAGTAGGCGAGGAATCGGTAATTCAGAAACAACAAAGCCACTGATGGGTCATCATGTAATCTGCACCGAAAATTGCAATCTGTAATGAGACTGGAAACAGAGATGAGGAGACTAAAACTGATTACCTATCATATCTAAAATTTTCAATTTTATTGCACAAATATGATCAAACTAGCTCATAAATATGGGGATTAGCTGAGAAAGAGTAAAGATTACTTTTAAATTAAGTGAAAAAGGAGATTAGTTATTTAAATGTAAATTATTTGGTTTAGAGCAGTATGATTCATCTTCAAGGTGATTCACATGTTCACATTATTTTACTTTCCATTTCAGAAAATGGTACACCTCATTGCTTAGACAGGACTGGCACAAGAGACTCCATTCCCTTTAAAAAAAAAAACACAAGTTCAATAATGAAGAGAAATACTGAAGTCAGTTGGCCAAATTTAATATTATATAATGTGATAATGAGCTGGGAAGGCATGAGTTTATTCTCAGCAAAGTATCTAAAAATAGATTTCAGCTATGTTGAAAATATAACTTTTATTTGTGCTCCTGGCTGCTTTAGCTTCCTGACTGCAGCTTACAGGTAGGTGTCAAACTGTTCCTCTCAGATCAATACCATAAATCACCTTCTGCTGCACTGATGAGATTGTGACTAGTATGATAAAAGGAAATAAATTATCAGATGTCTCCAATGGTGTTCTGATCAAACACTTTGCTGAAAAAGGGAAGAAATGCCCAGTTTTTCCAGTTATTCAGGACATTGACTGATTCATTCTTTCATCCATATTTTCACAGAGAAATTTGCTCCTTTTCAAATGTAAGTGTATTTTTCTTTTTTCTAAACATAATCTTCAACTCCAGAAGATACTGTAAGTTCATTAGTGTTCATATATCAACAAGCACAGCTCCATTAAAACTAGAAAAGATAGATCTGCCCAGAGAAAGAGAAATCAACCAATTCTTTTGTGACAGAATTGGACAATCAGTCCAGAAAAAAATTTCGAGAAACAAAAGACATTCAGAATACACAGTTACTACAGTATGTGGCCTACATAGGTCCATAACAACTGTTTAATTTACCTTTTTCATGTAGACATATTTAATTATGGTCTGACAGAAGTTTCAGTTTTAGTTTATTTCATTACTTTGTGTCATTGTTGCCTCTTTCTTACACTGAGTTTATATTCAGCAATTGCCTTTAGAATATACTTGCCTCCAACCACTGTTTCTAATGGAGATCTGCTATGTCTTTGCATGAAAATGGTTGTGGATACTATTCTGTTTCTTGCCCGTAGTAATTTGCTCCAAACACATCTAGTGGTAGAAGTCCTTAAAGGTTTTAGCTGCAAAGAGATTTCATTCATAAGTCTATAACCTGGGTGGGAAGATGCCAAGATGACCAATTCAGTTCTGGTGGCCGTATATTCTAGAAGGGTGTAAGGAGACTACAGATCATGTTTCAATTGTCTTCATGTTTCCTTTGTAGTGAGCCCTTGGACTTCTTGTCTTCCCCAGCTGTAAAATGAGATAACAGTCGAAGGTGATATGGTACATAGAAATACATCAGGTGAGGTAATGAATTACTTTAATAAATTATTGAGCTGTTGGAATAATACACCCAGAATATTTGCTCATAGGTTTCTTGCCAAACGGGACCATTTAGAGTCATTTACTTCAGCCTGTTCTTTATGTCAAGGACTAAAAAGGCATGCTGTCCTAATTAATTCCATTTCTTCAAATTAATTTAGAAACTCTTACTGTAATAGAAAATGTGATGTCAGGTTGTAGGTCCAAATGTTATGATAAGTAGCTATATTTTCTTCTTCAAATCTTCACACCTGGTATTCACTGATGGAAGATACGTAATAGTGGTAACTCCTGAAGTGCAGAATTACTAAACTTTAACTGTAAAGTCATTAGTCCTGTAAACTCCATTCTATCCAGAGGCTGAACTGAGGGGTGTAGCATTTGGCTAATATATGTACGGTGCTTCCAGTAACAAGTTCACACAAATGTTCCAACAGTTGCCAAGGCATACAAAAAGTAATATAATAAATGTAATTACTCTGAATAGGTACTGTGTGTGTGATAGATTACAGAGTTGACTAAGGTATCAGACAGCTTCTGTGCCGAGATATATTGACCTTATGTTAATGCATACAAAATGTCAGAGGGGCAGGCAGAGATTCAGATGTATTCCAGATATCCTTACTTTGAGGCTCCTGAAGAACCCATTAGACACAACTGCCATAATTCAAAAATATCTCAAATAATTCAGGTTTTATTTACAAACTAAATCAATCCACCAAATCAAAGAGCCATAGAAAACAAAAACACAGTTAAAAAAAATATGCAATTCATGCATGTAAAATGAAGAATTAAAGAATTCCTGTCAGCTGTCATGTTATTTTAGAATTTAAATGTTTGTAATTAATTTATTACTATTCATGCTGAAAGACTGATAAAAGGATCATCTAAATGACTGTGTTCTAATTAACTTTTGTTTATCCTTATGTTACTGTACCACATATTAGAATCTATTCTTTTCAGTAAGCATATGTATTTTTACCTGAAAAGTGCACATATAAAGAAGTAAATTTGATGTCAAAGCAAAAATGATGGGTTAAACTAGTATTGATGTAACAAATTAAATAGTTGCTATGTAAAGACAAAAATGTTTTATAAACACTGGAGAGCAACTGAGAGCGTGATGAAAAATCAGTGGCAGAAAAAAAGGAATAAAATGTGCTAAATTAAGAATATTTTGATCTACTGAATGCTACAAATGAAGTACAGAAATGAATACTGAAGTAAACTATAAATTCTTGACTATTTCAGAAAATCAAGGTGATTTGATTTTGTGTCCATCATATACACAGACACACTCATTTTCTTTCAAAGGTGATCTTGGACTAGCAAGCTTTGAAATTGATTTTGTTAACTCATAATAGAATTTCATTACATGTTGATGTACATATCAACAATTAAGTGATTATCTATTTAGATATACTGGTGAACTTGGCAGGTTTACAGTTGGGCTCAATGATCTTAAGGGTCTCTTCCAACCTAAATGATTCTGTGATAAGATTTACACTTACTTGCCTTTGTGTCTGGAAATTCCACACAGAAACAATGTCCTGGAATATGAAGCGAGTACTTTCAGGACCCTATATTTTATACAATTACTCTCAGTACTGCTTTTTTTTTTTTCACCTTCAGCCCAGAAACACATAAAGCTGAGTGGGCTGTTTTATATCACAGTATTTTGTTTCATTTGTCCCATGCCTGGCGTTTTCATTACCCAGTGAAAAATTCTGTATGCTTGCCAAAACTCTCAGCACATCTCTGGTATGGCAAAGCAATTCAAATTCTTCTACCCATCCGTTGTTTGTAGATCTTATAATTGCCACTTAATCCTAAAGACCAAATAGAGTCAGTATGCAATCAGATTTGAATGCACTGATGAAAAATGTAACTCCATATTGCAATAAGAAGTTGCATTCTGGCAGGAAATAAACAATATATGTGCCTTTTCTGCACAGTAAAGTCAAAGTGCTTTTAATATTCATATCAATTATTATTCATTATTATTTCATGATGCTTAAGATTTTCTGTATCTGATGTGAAGAATGCAAAGTGCTTTTTTTTAAAAGCACATCAAACATAAAGGGGAAGTTCTATTCAGCTGCACTTATGATTCAGAAAGATAAATAATGAAATTAAATGAAACTTTTTCCATCCAAAGGAAATAAATTGTAGATCAAGACAGAAAAATATAGGAATTATACTGAAGGGAAAATTCTAGGTGATAATGTCAAGAACAGAGAAAAATCTTGAAGTCATATGCATTTACAGATATTAATTTAATTTTGATAGTGAAATTCTAATAATCCCAAAAAATTCTTCAAATCTTCCTTCTATGTGTTTTAAAGGCTGCTGAAGAATGGATCCCACTCCACCCTTTTATTTTGAAAAGATGCCATTAAAGGTGTTTGATGCTAAATAAAAAAAGGCATTTTGGTTTTTATACCTTCCACCAAGTAACCATGAAAGTCTTTCTTTCACAGACTTACCAGTCACTAAAATGGTTCACTTTGGTAACATTTGTTAAGATCTAATGAGTGTGTTTATGTATAAACACATGTTAACTTTTTTTAAATACTGGAAAGAAACAAGATTAAGCACCAGCAACTACTGATTATAATTCACCATTTAAACTGTAATGATGCATATTTTCATGTTCAGTCACATTGAGTTCAAGATTTCAAATCCACCACATACCAGAAATTAATCTCTTCACTTTGAAAGAGTATGTCTCCCAGTGTTTCAGGTGTCATGGATAAACATACATTAACATCTATTGTTGATTTTCCCTTGAAGAAGTATAAGTAATCCCAAACAAGTTTTTACATAAACCAGAGGGTCTTACTGGAAAAAAAAGAAAACAAACAAAAAAACAAAACAAAAACCCAAACAGTGGTCTAGATAACATCCTTACTGTTAAAGCCATGTGAGTATTTCTTCATTCCAGAATATCTGCTATCATAAACATGGTCCAGATAAAAATGTCAAATGTATTTTTGTCTTTTCTAGAATATTTGACCATCTTTGTGTAAGTTAATGATTTTAAAAATATTCTTGGTTAAAAAGTAGCAACGTTTAATTCTTAAGAGGCAGTTTTATTTTGCAACCTGTTTGGATATATTTTGTCAGAGAATGACTGTGGTTTGATGGATAGGAGACAGCCTCTTGTGAAACACTGGAGAGGAAGGGGGGAAATCAGGGTTCAGAAAGTACCATTTAGTTATTTGTTTTACAGTCATGACGCAGCTTTTTGCAAACACAAAACACATTATAGAAATAGGGATAGGAGTTGATTCTTTTGTCACTCAGTAATGTAACTGTATAATTTTATCTTTCACTATTGCAACAGAAAGCCATGGGTTTGGATGTCATTAGTGATGAAGTCCTTCACTTTGCAGGGAAAAGAAAAAAAAAAAAAAGCATAAGGGTACATAACAAAAGAGCTGAGAAAAAAATGGCAGTTTCCTTATTGTTGTGGTTTAAACCCAGCCTGTCACTCAGAAACCATGCAGCTGTTCACTCACTCACCCCACCTTCTTCCCCAAGCTCCCAGAGAGATGGGGAGGAGAATAGAAAGAATGTAACTCCCACGGGTTGAGATAAGAACAGTCCAGTAACTAAGGTACAACACAAACCACTGCCGCTACCACCAATAATAGTAATGACAAGGGAAATAACAAGGGAAGAGAATACAACTGCTTATCACCCACTGACCGATACCCAGCCCAACCAGTGATCTAGCCCTTCCAGGTAACTGCCGCCAGTTCTACATCCTGGGCATGACATGCTGTGGTATGGAATACCTCTTTGGTTAGTTTGGGTCAGGTGTCCTGTCTCTGCTTCCTTCGAACTTCCCCTCCTCCTTGGCAGAGCATGTGACTCAGGAAGTCCTTGGTCAGACTAAACATTACTAAGCAGCAAGTAAAAAGCATCAGTGTTATCGGTGCTGTTCCCAGGCTGAAAGTCAAAAACACAGCACTGCACCAGCTACTAAGAAGGAGAAAAATCACTGCTGCTGCTGAACCCAGGACACTTATACTGACAATACCTTTAAAAAACTTATCATGGCTTTTATTACAAAAAAAGATATTTTGTGCAATTTGTCGCTGAAGTGCTACCTACAGTGACAAGAAGACATACCCCTCTCCCCAGCAAGCTTCATTTTACTATCAAAGAATAACAATGCCTGCAAGGTATGAACAGAACATTCCTTCCATTTTTCAACTCTGTCACACTCTTTTATATTTTGTTCATAATGGCAACTGTCTTGCTTGATGTATCACACTGAGGTTCTTACCTGCTTGTTGCCAATGAGAGGAATGAATAATTCTTTCAAAAGCATATAATAATGACATAGTCTGACATTTTATTATACATCCCACCAGACCCTGAGTATTTTGTGCAGTTGGCATTCAAGCTATACTACTTAGTTTTTGATAGCTCTTGCCAACTTCCTCAATGCAAATGGTCAACAGTGATAATAAGAGGGAAATTTTCTAAGTATAGACTTGATAGAAGGGAAAGGAATGGTAAAAGTTTGCTCTTATTCACTCTTTAAGACAATATTAGTTTACTATATGAAGGTTTTTCTAAACTATTTTTTAGTGCTTAAATAAATGACAAAATTTGTCTTACATATGTGGGTTTGATGGGTTTTGGCTCTGATAATTTTCTTCATAGTAGCTAGTATGCGGCTATGTTTTGGATTTGTACTGGAAACATTTCAGCTTTTATGTTTTTGGGGGTAGTTCTTCTGTTTTGTAGTAATTTATTGTTTCGTTTGATGCCATGAAAAGTTATTATTAGCAACTCTGATTTGTGATGTTTAGTTGCTTAATAGTCCCTGCTGAAGCCATTATCTTTTAAATTCACTTTTTTTTTAACTCCATTTTTAGTCATTATAACAAAGGGGGTGGAGTACTTCCTGAGATGTTTAGAGTAGCAATTAAAAAACAACCCTTGTGAAAAAACAATCATTAGGGGTTTTTACCTAGTAATAATAGTAGCTGCTTTGATTATTTTTCATTTAATTTGTTTTATACTTTTAAAATTTTGCAAAGATTCTCAAAATGTTAACATACTGGTTTTGGCTGAGATGCAGTTCATTTTCTTCTTAGTAGCCGGTATGGTGCTGTGGCTTGGATCTGTGCAGAAAATAAGTGATAATTGATAGCACATCCACATTTTACCTATTGCTGAAAAGTCCTTGAACAATGCCAAGGCCTTTTCTGCTTCTCACTATGCCCCACCAGTGAGTAGGCTGGGGGTGCACAAGGAACTGGGAGGGGACAGAACCAGGACGCTGACCCCAACTGACCAAAGAGATATCCCAGACTGTATGATGTTGATCTCAGCAATAAAGCTGGGGAGAAGAAGGAGAGAGGGGACCTGTTTAAAGTTATAGTGTTTGTCTTCCCAAGTAACCATTATGTGTGATGGAGCCTGAAGTATTTAATTAATTCCTTGGTTTGCTTTGCTTGCAAGCACAGATTTTGCTTCACTTATTAAACTGTCTTTATCTCAACCCACAAGTTCTCACTTTTACCCTTCCAATTGTCTCCCTCATCCCACTGGAGAAGAGTGGGCAAGAGGCTGTGTGGGGCTGAGCTGCTGGCTGGAATCAAACACCGAAGTATCCAAATACCACATACCATTCTTCCTGACAGATATAGTCATGCAGCATTGTGATTCAAACCTTTATAATGACAACGGGTTTCCTTAAATACTATCTAATGACTTTATACAGAGTCTAGTAGGCTTCAAACCTATGGCACCGGTTTGAAAAAAGTAGCTAACATCTAACAGTTTATTGTGATATATACAAATACACTGAGACAGTCGATTTGGGGGGCAAATAGAGTTTTACACTAGTTATATATTCAGCCTATGTCCTATCCTGTGTATCTCACTGCCATACAATTATTAAACAAGTGATACATTTAGGTATTAAGAGTGCATGTTTTGTCTCTGTCAGGAACTGATGGCTGCCCCCTGGTTAAAGACCGCACATTTTGTGCCTTGAGCACAGACTAACATTTTGTCAACTCAGATTTTTAATTTCCACACTGCATTATGCCTTACGGGAACAAAACATGTTGAATGCTAGCTTTATAGCCACCTGCCAATTCATCCCATTCTGCAGGAAGATCAGTATTTCACAAACAGTGTAGATAAATGTTGTTTTTTTAACATTTTGACACACACCCCCCCAACAAAACAACCCAACCAGAAAAAACACCAAACAATGCAGCTAAAATTATTGAGTTACAGAGTATTCAAGATATCACTCCCATCAGAACTTGATCCTGGTATCAGGTTTCACATATGCTTTGGTGTGCATTCTAATCTAATAGAAGAAAGGAGGAGAGAAGGAGAGAGATATAACGTGGTTTTGGAATTCAAAGCAAATGTAAAAAATCACTCAGGTTTCTAGTGCACATTGGAATGATTAAATAGGAAGTGGAGTGAAGAACTTAAGGTGCATTGTAATTACACTGGCATTTAGGCATCACCTCATTTCTTCTGACAAGATTAATGCATTCCAAAATTTCAATTTTCATCTTCATAGTAGTAACTGTCTTATTATTTTGTCCTTTGTCTGATTTTATAAGTAAACCATTTAAAATCTGTTTTGGTACAAAATTAATCATCAACATCCTCTTATTCTTTCAAGAATAATGACAACATTTACCATCTGCTAAAAGAGCATTGAGCAAAGTCAATCACATCAAAGACAATTATAAAACTTTTTCAGCAGTTAAAGCCTTCAGAAAATTTGTCTTGTGATTTCAAAGAAATAACTCTATAATCTGATCTTTTTAGAATCATGGAATCAACTGGGTTGGAAGAGACCTTTAAGATCATTTAGTCTATGCCTTTACCTCAGGACTGCCAAGACCACCACTAAACCATGTCACCGAGGGCTTCATCTACACATTTTCTTAACACTTCCAGGGACTGTGATTCCACCACTTCCCTAGGCAGCCTGTTTCAATGCTTAATCACCCTTTTGGAGAAGTTTTTCTTAATATCAAGTCTAAACTTCCCCTGGCTCAGCTTGAGGCCACTACCTCTTGTCCTATCTCTTGTCGCTTGGGAGCAGAGACTAGCCACCTCCTGGCTCCATCCTCCTTTCAGGTAGCTGTAGAGAGCGATAAGGTCCCCCTGAGACTTCTCTTCTCCAGACTAAACAACTCCCATTCCAGCACCCATTCCTCATAAGACTTGTGCTCCAGACCCTTCACCAACATCATCGTCCTTTTCTGGACCCACTCCAACACCTCAATATCTCTCTTGTAGTGAGGGGCCCAGAACCAAACACAGTACTTGAGATGCTACCTCACCAGTGCCAAGTACAGAGAACAATCACTTCCCTAGTTCCACTGGCCACACTATTTCTGATACAGGCCAGGATGCTGTTGGCCTCCTTGGCCATCTGTGCCCCAGCTGGCTCATGTTCAGCTCCATCAATCAGCACACTCAGGTCTTTTTCTCCCAAGCAGCTTTTCAGCCACTCTTGCCCAAGCCCTGTAGTGTTGCATAGAATTGTTGTGACCCAAATGTAGGATCTGGAATTTTCCATAATTTCCTTTGAATTGTCTATCCTTTTCCCTTGCACTCTCCCTTTTCTATATAGTTTACAGAGAATGAGGATTGTTGATGTTACGCAATAAAGAACACTTCATTTTCTTTTACCATGGTCAGAAAAAAGACATGCTGTAAAAATGAATTAAAACCTTCCTATGAGCACTTTGAGATTCGTATTCCTTTTATTTTACAGGGAATTAATAAGAAAAGCAGATAGATAAGGATTTGTGTCAACCCACTCAGGTCAAGAATGAACTTTGGCCAAGATCACAGTAAAAATCACTGGCAGTGATTGAAAGAACACCTTTTCATGTACAGACAACTACAAACTAAACTAAGAAATATTTGTTTTACAGTGTTTTGTGTAATAATGCTCTCTATAATATTTCACTTAATTTCAGAGAAAATAGGTATCTGAAATGCAAATGAACATCTAGATCTTCACTTAATTATCTGGAACTGGTTTCCTTCGCTTAATTATGTGGAACTGCTTTCTTTTGTATACTAACACTTTTATTCAATTTAAAATGCTGAGTGACAGAGATGATTTTTTCATGAGACCATTTTACTTGTTTTTTTCAGCTTTGCCTTTCCAGTAGATGTACTAGTATTGCCAAGCTACCTGTAAGCTCAATAAAAATCAATGAAAAAAATTTCCACAGTTTTTGGATTATCTCCTTATGGTTTAGTATTTGTTGCACTATTTTAGTACTGAAGGAAGGTTATACTGAAAAGACTATAATGAAATATTTATTGTGAAAATAGTGGAGTATGTTCCCCCTCTTCCTCTCTTTTAATAGCTTCTCAGTAATTCTGAAGTCTGCAGGAATAACTATAGGTGATGTAGTTCAGCAAATTCATTAACTAATGCTTGTAACTCTGAAATATGTCATACTGAATGGCTGATCTCATGCCTAAATAGAAATTTCCCAATAGAAAATGAATTCAACTCTGCTGGTTAAGAAAATATTGCAGAAAATGGTTTAAATATTAAACCTGGGAGAGCAGCTTAGAGAAAACTGAAAGAGCATGCAATAAAACAAATTCAAGCAGGTTTTTAATCTTGTGTGAAAAATGAAAAAAAGATAAAAGCATGTTAAAGATTGAATGTAAAATATTAATGTGTTGAACAAACATAAAACTTAGCTTATGCCCTTAGGTGATATCATTCATTGTTAAGGATGACAAAAATCTTATTATTTGTAAATGACTATTTATGAAGTCTGAAAAATATAATTCCCCAAAAGAAGCCCAAGTAAACTGGTTCTATTAGTACTTTGCAGGAATTTACCACGTGTATATATGTCAAAAGCCTGTTTCATTTCACCCACATCCTTTTTTAAGCCTTGTTGACATAATCACCTACAAATTCAAATATAGCTTCTATTCTTCAATCTGTTACCAAATCAGCAGTTTGTGTGACACTCTGAAATGCCACAGGAATGCTCAGACACGGTCTTTGCCTTCCTAGGCTATTCTCCTCCTTTCTTCTAGGGCATGCCAGATTCAGTTCCATCATATCACAGCCCTTTGTCATCCATTCTCTGACAAGAGGACTTGTTCTGGTTTAAACCCAGGCAGACAGCTTGTTCACTCACTTCCCCCCCTTCTTGCCCTCCCCCTACTCCCGGAGGGACAGAGAGGAGAATCGAAAAGAATGCAACTCCCACAGGTTGAGATAAGAACAGTTTAGTAACTAAGGTATAACACAAATCACTACTGCTACCACCAATAATAACAATGATAAAGGAAATAACAAGGGAAGAGAATACAACACCTCACCACCAGCCGACTGATAAGTCGCCCCCCCCCCCCCCCCGCCCGACCAAGCACTGATCGATACCTCCTCCAACCCTGCAGACTCCCAGCCCTTCCGGCTAACTCCCAGTTACATCTCAGGCATGACGTGCTGTGGTATGGAATACCTCTTTGGTCAGTTTGCGTCAGGTGTCCTGTCCCTGCTTCCTCCCGGCTTCCCCTCCTCCTTGGCAGAGCATGAGGCTCACAAAGTCCTTGGATAAACCAAAACATCATTGTTATCAGCTCTGTTCCCGAGCTCAAAGTCAAAACGCTGTACTGCACCAGCTACCAAGGAGGAGAAAAATGACTGCTACTGCTGAACCCAGGACATGTTAGTTGACCTACTGCTGATCAACAAATTTGAGTTTAAAACAATAAACATGAATGGAGGACTGCACCAGCTACATCTACCTATTAAAACCATGTAGGCATAACCATATAAGCCTTTTATCAAAGAATGTTTTGCCAGTTATATTGGGTTTGTGTGACAAGGTTTTGGTAGTGGCAGGGGTACTGGGGTGGCTTCTGTGAGAGCTGGCAGAAGCCTCCCCTGTGACCCATAAAGCTAACACCAGCCACTGGCCAAAGCCAATCCCAACACAACAGTGGTAGTGCCTCTGAGATAATACATTTAAGAAGGGAGAAAAGCTACTGTGCAGGCACAATTGCAGCAGGAGAGAAGAGTGAGAATATGTGAGAGAAACAGCTTTGCAGATACCAAGGTCAGTGCAGAAGGAGAGGAGAAGGCACTGGAGCAGAGAATTCCCTTGTGCAGACAATGGTGAGGCAGGCTGTGCCCCTGCAGCATATGGAGGTCCATGATGGAGCAGATATCCACCTGCAGCCTGTGGAGAACCCCATATTGGAACAGAGGGATCCCTGAAGGAAGCTGTGACTTCATGGGAAGCTCATGCTGGAGCAGGCTCCTGGCAGGACCAGTGGCCCCTTGGAGAGAGGAGCCCATGCTGGAGCAGGTTTGCTGACAAGACTTGTGACCCTGCAGGGGACTCAAGCAGTTCTATAACTGAAGGACTGCACCCATGGAAGGGACCCACACTGGAGCAGTTCATGAAGAACTGCAGCCTATGGGAAGGACTCACATTGGAGAAGTTCATGGAGGACTATCACCTGTGGGAGGGACCTCATGCTGGAGCAAGGAAAGAGAGTGAGGAGTCCTTCCCTGAGGAGGGAGAAGTGGCAGAAACAACGTGTGATAAACTGACCACAACCCCCTTTCCCCCTGTGCAACTAGGGAAGAGAAGGCATTGAAAATTAGGAGTAAAGTTAAGCCAGAAAGAAGGGAGGGGTCAGAGGAAGGTGTTTTATAAGATTTGATTTTTATTTTCTCATTACCCTACTCTGATTTGATTGGTAATAAATTAAGATAATTTCTCAAGTCTGTTTTGCCATGATTAATTGGTGAGCTATATGCCCCGTGCTTATTTTGACCCACAAGCCTTTCATTTTCTCTCCTTTGTCCAGCTGAGAAGGGGAGTGGTAGAAGCAGCTTTCATGGGTACTTGGCATCCACCATACCTGTATTGTTTGCGGATTTTATTTTTTTTTTTTTACATACCCCCCCCCCCCCCCCCCCCCGTCAAATATGAATCCTACACAAGATTTGCAGATCAAGCAAGGAACTGTGCTGGTGACAAGTCAGGTAAGTCTGGTAAACTCTGGAATTCAGAATCTAACATTAAAGAAGCTTCTGTTCTTCATCTCTCTGTGAAAGATTCTTGATGATACCAGCAGCCTTTGAAGGGTATTTGTGAAGCAGGCTGGAGGCCTTAAATTCTGGAGCACCCAGGAAATGCATGAACCCAGTAGGTACAAATCTTGCCAAATGCTTTTGATCACTGGATAGACAACCTTTCCCCATCCATGAAAAGGAAGTGGGCATTAGCCCTGCTCAGGGAAGGTATCCTGGGTTTAACAGTAGCAGACATTTTTTTCTCCTTAGTAGCCGGTGCAGCACTGTGTTTTTGACTTTCAGCCTGGGAACAGCGCTGATAACACCGATGTTTTTAGTTACTGCTCAAATGTTTAGACTGGCCATAGGACTTTGTGAGTCTCATGCTCTGCCAGGGAGGAGGGGAAGCTGGGAGGAAGCAGAGACAGGACACCAGACCCAAATTAGCCAAAGAGGTATTTCATACCTGTCGTGGTTTAAACCTTAGCTAGACAGCTTGTTCACTCACTCCCAGTGAGTGGTGCCAGGCTGAGAGCAATCAGGCCCCCCTGGGGCTCTCCCCTTCCCCGCTCCCAGAGGAATGGGGAGGAGGATCGAAAGAGTGCAACTCCCACAGGTTGAGACAAGAACAGTCCAGCAACCAATGTACAACACAAATCACCACTGCTACTACCAACGACAACAATGATAAGAGAAAATAACAAGGGAAGAGAATACAATACCACCGGCCAAGAAGCAAGTCCCCACCCGGAAGCCCGTGTTCTTCCGGGTAACTCCCAGTTACCCCCCACCCCGGGCATGACATGCTGTGGTATGGCTCCTTGGCTATCCTGGGGTCAGGCGCCTCGTCTCTGCTTCCTCCCGGCTTCCCCTCCTCCCTGGCAGATCATGAGCCTCACAAAGTCCTTGGTCAGGGTAAACATCACTTAGCAACAACCGAAAACATCAGCATCACCAGCACTGTTCCCAGGCTGGAAGTCAAAATGCAGCACTGCACCAGCTACCACAAAGGAGAACATGACTGCTACTTCTGAACCCAGGACAATACCACAGCATGTCATGCCCGGGAGGTAACTGGGAGTTACCTGGAAGGGTGCTCTCTTCTTGGTCCGGCTTATTTTGGCAGGTGGTATCATATTCTCTTCCTTTGTTATTTCTTATCATTATTATTATTGGTGGTAGCAGCAGTGTTTTGTGTTATACCTTAGTTACTGGACTGTTCTTATCTCAACCCGTGGGAGTTGCATTCTTTTGATTCTCCTCCCCATCCTTCCGGGAGCAGGGGTGGGGAGAGAAGGAAAGAAAGAGGTGAGGAGGGGAGTAAAAACTATGTGGCTGACTGGGTTTAAACCACAACAGAAGGATAGCTCCAAGGCCCACGTTGTCCCTAGTCTGTCTTTCCTTTGGAATGTACCTACAGAATCCCTTGCTGTTATCTTTCACTCCCTAGCCAAGTTTAATTCTAACTGGGCCTTAACTTTCCTAACCTGGTCCCTAGCTTCCCAGACAACATCCCTGTATTCTTCCCAGGCCACCTGTCCTCGCTTCCACCTTTTACAAGCCTCTCTTTTTCCTTCGAAGTTTCCTCAGGCACTCCTTACCCATCCAGGAGGTCTCCTGGACCTCCTGCTGCAACACTCCTGAGCTTGTAGTAGGTGATCCTCGAATACCAACCAACAGTCTTGGGCCCCCCTGCCCTCTAGGGCTGTATCTCATGGAACCTTACTAAGCAGGTTCCTGAAGAGGCCAAAGTCTGCTCTCTCTGAAGTCCAGGGCAGTGAGCTTGCTGCACGCTCTTCTCACTGTCCTGAGGATCTCAAATTCGACCATCTCATGATTGCTGCAACCAAGACTACCCTGAAGCATCACATTTCCAACTAGCCTTTCCCTGTTGGCGAGCATGAGGTCAAGCATGGCACCTCTCCTTGTCGGCTACTCTATTACTTGCAGAAATAAGTTGTCTTCCACACAATTGAGGGACATCCTGGTTTGCTTGTGCTGGGCCATTCCATCCCTTCAACAGATGTCAGGGTGGTTGAAGTCCCCATGAGAATGAGGGCCTGCGAGTGTGAGGCTGTTCCTATCTGTCTATAGAGTGCTTCATCCACAGAGTCCTCTTGATCAGGGGGTCTGTAACAGATCTCCACAGTAATGTCTCCTAGCTTTTTTAAGGTCCTCCCCTGTATCCTGGAGAACTGATGAAAAGACAATCTGAGCTCCAGAGCGCCTAACCACCTCTCCCAGGGTTCTGTATTCCTTCTTTATGTTCTCTGGGCTACTGCTATCTATATCACTAGCACCCACATGGATCACTAGAATTGGGTAACAGTCAGTGGGACTTACTAGAGCAGGCAGCCTCTCTGCCACATCCCTGATCCGTGCCCCTGGCAGGCAACACACCTCCCTTGAGACAGGGTCAGGCCGACAGACGGGTGCCTCTGTTCCTTTCAAAGGAGAGTCCCCTAGTACTACGACCCGCCGCTTTTTTCCCGGCCAGCACCAGTAGAGGTCTTCTTTACCAGTGCATCAGCCGGCTGTTTCTGGTGCTGGTGCGTTTCTTCATTAGCCCCCTGCAGGACAACAAAGCAGTTCTGGGTGGGAACAACAGATTTAGGAGGAAGCCACTTGCTTTTAATTGTCCTCTTCCTCTTTTCTTTTTTTTTTTTTTTTTTTACTCTTCCCTATCTTCCCTGATTAACTGCTTCTTTCTTCCCTCCATGAGCTACAGTGGATGCTTGAGGCCCCTGCACAGTTTGGACCTGGAGCAAGCTGTCCTGCTTCCTCTTAGCTTCCCTGACATCCTTCAGCCTATTGACAGCACCCAACAGCTCAGCCACCTGCTGCAGAAGGACCTCCACCAGGGAGCAGCAAGTGCAGCCCTGCCCATTGTACACGTCCCCCTCCCCCTACCCCCCTTCCCCAAACAGACCAGTGCAGGCACTCTCTACACCCCGAGCTCTGCACTGCAGCCTCCCCTCTCATCGGCTCTGTCTGGGTGCCTGCGCTGACCACCGCTGGGGCAGCCAGAGCAGAGCTCCCAGAGCGGGCCCTGGTCATAAGGTGAATGCTCACCATCCCGCTCACCTGCCCGTGCGAATTGCCTCGATTTACCCTGGTCACCACCTTATTGCTCACGCTCCCTGGGGCAGGTTTTTACCCAGTCAGGGCTGGTGCTGCCCCTCCTGGCTCCGTCCCCTGTTAGTCCCCGCTCGCCAGCAGAGCTGCCGGCTCCTGGGCAGGTCCTGTCGAGGACCTGAGGCTCCCTCGGTAGCTGTTGCCACTATGAGTTGAGGCTCCTGGACCCTGAGCTTCCTCCCCCTCTCAGATGTTGAAGGCGTCCTTCTCTCGAGCTGCTCACCTCAGCGATGGACCGCTACGTTCTATAATATAAGAAGGAGTTGCCTTTTAGTGACTGGATCTCAGGGATTTATACGAGCAGTTGCATCTCTTCCCAGGGTGGAAAAAACGTAGGTAAATTGTTACTGCATAAATCATAGAATCATAGAATAGTTAGGTTTGGAAAGGACCTTAAGATCATCTAGTTCCAACACCCCTGCCATGGGCAGGGACACCTCACAATAAAACCATCTCACCCAAGGCTTTGTCCAACCTGGCCTTGAACACCACCAGGGATGGAGCATTCACAACTTCCCTGGGGAAACCATTCCAGTGCCTCACCACCCTAACAGTAAGGAACTTCCTCCTTATATCCAATCTAAACTTCCCCTGTTTAAGTTTTAACCCTGTTACCCCTTGTCCTGTCACTACAGTCCCTAATGAAAAGTCCCTCCCCAGCATCCCTATAGGTCCCCTTCAGATACTGGAAGGCTGCTATGAGGTCTCCATGCAGCCTTCTCCAGGCTGAACAGCCCCATCTTTCTCAGCCTATCTTCATACGGGAGGTGCTCCAGTCCCCTGATCATCCTCGTGGCCCTTCTCTGGACTTGTTCCAACAGTTCCATGTCCTTTTTATATTGAGGACACCAGAACTGCACACAATACTCCAAGTGAGATCTCACAAGAGCAGAGTAGAGGGGCAGGATCACCTCCTTTGACCTGCTGGTCACACTCCTTTTAATTCAGCCCAGGATACGGTTGGCTTTCTGGGCTGTGAGCGTACACTGAAGCCGTCTCATGTTCATTTTCTCATCGACCAACACCCCCAAGTCCTTCTCCACAGGGCTGATCTGAATCTCTCTCTGCCCAACCTGTAGCTGTAAATAGATGCCCAAGACCTCTTTTTTTTTTTTTTATCCATATATAATAGCATCTGTCAAAACAGCCCTTATAATTTGAAAAGTTTTGAGACTTACAGTTTGAGCTTACTTTTGTACTATGCTTTATACAATTTTATACAAATATTTTCATTTTCCTTTGCTGTCAGGGTATCAGATTGGTTCTGGCAAGTTCAGGTTCAGACCGCATCCTTGCCTGAAATTTAACTGCTGAAAATGAGACAGAAAAATGCAGACCTCTCCAAGCCCCACTGTAAATGTACACGACATTATATATCCCTCCTCTCCAAAAAAAAGCGTTGTTTCTAATGAGCAGAAAATTGTTCTGTTATTGAAATGGCGTATTTCTTTCCTCCAGCCTTATGCAAGTTTACAGTGACATAATCATAGTATGTTGGTATTTTCTGAACTCCATTTCCATCAGAAATCGTGTCAAACAAGGAGCACTTCAAAGCAAATGTTATAATAATGTTGAGTTTTCCAGGACCAAAAATATTTCATCTTCTTTTGTACCTAGAAGAGGATATTGGCTCACTAATAACTGAAATACCAGTGATCCACATCTGTTTGCCAACCTGCAAGCTAAACAGAAGCTTAACCTACTTGCTGTTATGCCAGTCTGTTGATGTTTTTGCAGCAATGCAGATCCTGATGCGAACTGGCCATGATTCACCCACTGGAAAGAGATTGAGCCTAACATCACTTTCTGCTTCTGGCAGAAAAGCAGTCTTTTAATATGTTTAGCTTCAGGGCAGACAAGAAAAAAAAAAAAACAAACACCCACAAAAAGGGAAATTCTCAGCTCCTAGCAGTATGTTACCAAAACATACATTCAGTCAGCTGATCGGAGCTAGCCCAGCTAGAGCCGCAGCTGGCACGCTTCAGCGACTGCGAGGTTCAACAGACATCAGTAAAATCAGAGGCACCCCCGACACCTCCCGATCCCCGAAGCCCCAGCAGCCCTTGCGAGAGAGTGGCTGATGTGGCAGGGGCCGTTCCCACGGTGACGGTGACCACCCGCCTGCCCCTTGCCTTGAAAGAGCCTCGGAGAGGGCAGTGAGGAACGAGCAGGTCGTGTTGCTGACCCTGTTGCTGGTGTCCCAGACTACTGACCAATATGGTCGCCTCCAGAAAGAGAGCTTGCAGTAAGGTGACTGCAGCAACTCAGACAGAGACCCCGTCCCAAACCGTGGCTGTTCAGGTCTCTGGATGCAGGGAGTGCCAGAGCCTGCTGCTGCCGGGGGAGGGAGGACGGCATTCCACCTGCGTGAGGTGTGAGCAGGTAGAAGATCTGCTTAGCCTGGTGGCAAAACTTAAGGAGGAGGTTGAGACGCTGAGGACCATCAGGGAGTGTGAAAGGGAGATCGACTGGTGAAGTAACTCCCTGGCGTGCCTGTCAGAACAGTTCCAGGGAGATACCCCCCAAAAGGGGAAGGACCCCCTGCCCTCTCACACAGAGGGGGATGGCCTGAGACAGACCCTGCCCTGTAGCTGTTGCGCTTTTTGACCAAAAAGACGACGAGGGTTGGAAGCAAGTTCCAGTTCGGCATCGTGGGAAACCCTCCCCCCTTCCTGCCCTGCTTCCCCGGGTGTCCCTCCGTAATAGGTTCGAGGACCTGGATCTTGAAGGAGAGGTAGGTGAGGATGTGGTGCAAGGCCAGCCTACAAGGCCACATAGGAAAAGGCGGTCGACTTTGCACCTCAAGACTGCCTCTGATAAGAAAGAAAGAAGGGTCATTGTAGTAGGCGATTCCCTTCTGAGAGGAACAGAGGGCCCGATATGCAGAGTTGACCTTCATCATAGGGAAGTATGTAGTCTGCCTGGAGCCCGGATCAGGGATATCACCAGGGTGCTCCCCAACCTGGTGCACCCAACAGACTACTACCCGCTGCTGGTCTTCCAGACAGGTGAGGGGGAAGCTGCTTCCCGCAGTCTGAGGGGGATGAAGAAAGACTACAGGGCCTTGGGGCAGATGGTGAAAGAGTCTGGGGCTCAAGTGATCTTCTCCTCACTCCTTCCATCTTCCATTGATGATGTGGGACGGAATGGGAAAATTCAGTCCATAAACGATTGGCTTCGAGACTGGTGCTGCAGGCAGGGCTTTGGATTCTTTGATAATGGCTGGTTTTATAGGGCACCAGTCTGGACAATGGCGTGTGGGAAAGGTTTATCTCACAGAGGCAAAAGGATGCTGGGGCACGAATTAGCAGGGCTCATTTGGAGAGCTTTAAACTAGATTCGAAGGGGGATGGGGTTGTAGCTGGGCTTGCCCCAGTGGGGCAGCACTCCAGAATTGATGAAGACTGGGAGGCCTCCTATAATCCTAGGGTGAAATCGGTGTGCTCAGCTCGCTCCCCGAAATGTCTGTACACCAATGCACGCAGCATGGGAAATAAGCAGGAGGAGTTAGAAACCTGTGTTAAATCAGGAGATTATGATTTGGTGGCAATTACAGAGACGTGGTGGGACAGCTCACATGACTGGAATATAGTCATGGAGGGCTATGTCCTTTTCAGGAAAGACAGGGCAGCCAGGCGGGGTGGTGGGGTTGCTCTTTATGTGTGGGAGCAACTACAATGCACCGAGTTCTGTCCAGGGACAGGTGACGAGCGAGTTGAGAGTCTGTGGGTGAGAATTAAGGGGCAGGCTGGCAGGGGCGATACTGTTGTGGGTGTCTGTTACAGACCACCAGATCAGGGTGAGGAAGTTGACGAGGCCTTCTACAGGCAGCTGAGAGCGGCCTCACAGTCACAGGCTGTGGTCGTCGTGGGGGATTTTAACTTCCCTGATGTTTGCTGGAAGGACCACTCAGCAACCCAGCCACAGTCCAGGAGGTTCCTCCAGTGTATGGATGATAACTTCCTCCTGCAAATGGTGGATGAGCCAACCAGGAGAGGAGCACTGCTGGATCTCATCCTCACTAACAAGGACGGTCTGGTCGAAGCAGTAAACGTTGAGGGCTGTCTTGGTTGCAGCGACCATGAGATGGTGGAATTCAGGATCTTGTGTGGTAGGACCAGTAGAATAGCAAGTAGAATTGCAACCCTGGACTTTAGCAGGGCAAACTTTGGCCTTTTCAAGCAATTGCTAGGGGAAATCCCATGGGCAAGGCTGCTTGGAGGTAAAGGGGCCCAAGATAGTTGGTTGGCATTCAAGGATTGCTTTTTCCGAGCTCAAGATCGGAGCATCCCGACACGTAGGAAGTCAAGGAAGAGGGCCAGGAGACCTGCGTGGCTAAATAGGGAATTGCTGGTTATGCTCAAGTGGAAGAGGAGAGTTTACAAGTCATGGAAGGAGGGGCTGGCCACTTGGAAGGAATATAAGGCTACTGCTAGAGGATGTAGGAAGGCAGCTAGGATGACTAAGGCCTCCTTAGAATTAAATCTGGCTAGAGGGGTCAAGGACAGCAGAAAGAGCACTTTCAAATACATGGCAGATAAAACTAACACCAGAGGCAATGTAGGCCCACTGATGAACGGGATGGGTGCCCTGGTGACAGAAGATACAGAGATGGCAGAGTTACTGAACGCTGCCTTTGTCTCTGTCTACTCTGCCAGAGGCAGTCCTGAAGAGTCCTTTACCTCTGGGACCTTAGATGAAGTCAGGTCAACGGAGCGGTTTGCCTTAGTCGATGAGGAATGGGTAAGAGACCAGTTGAGCAATCTGGACATCCATAAATCCATGGGTCCAGATGGGATGCACCCGTGGATGTTGAGGGAACTGGTGGAAGTCATTGCTAGACCACTCTCCATCATCTTTACCAAGTCTTGGGAAACGGGAGAGGTGCCTGAGGACTGGGGGAAAGCAAATGTCACTCCACTCTTCAAAAAGGGCAAGAAGGAGGACCCGAGTAACTATAGACCGGTCAGCCTCACCTCCATCCCTGGGAAAGTGATGGAACACTGTCCTGGGTTCAGCAGTAGCAGTCATGTTTTTTCCTTTGTGGTAGCTGGTGCAGTGCTGTGTTTTGACTTCCAGCCTGAGAACAGTGTTGGTGAAGCCGATGTTTTCGGTTGTTGCTAAGTGATGTTTACCCTGACCAAGGACTTTGTGAGGCTCATGCTCTGCCAGGGAGGAGGGGAAGCTGTGAGGAAGCAGAGACGGGGCGCCTGACCCGGGCTAGCCGGGGAGGTATTCCATACCACAGCACGTCATGGCCGGGGTGAGGGGTAACTGGGAGTTACCCGGAAGGACAGGGGCTTCCGGGTGGAACTCGTTTTCTTGGCCGGTGGTATCGTGTTCTCTTCCCTTGTTATTTTCCCTTATCATTGTTGTAGTTGATAGTAGCGGTGGTGATTTCTGCTGTGCATTGGTTGCTGGACTGTTCTTGTCTCAACCCGTAGGAGTTGCACCCTTTCGATCCTCCTCCCTGTTCCTCCGGGAGCGGGGAAGGGGAGAGCCCCGGTGGGGGGGAGGGACACGGACCTCGATTGTTGTCAGCAAGGCACCACTCACTGGGAGTGAGTGAACAAGTTACCTGACTGGGTTTAAACCACAACAGTTCTTTTTGGCGCCCAACATGGGACATGAGGGGTTGAGATAAGAACAGATCTGACTGGATTGATAGTCACTCGTCACAATGCTGATTTATTGGCTCTCAAGGTTGTTCCTCTTGATCTCACAGTTTCAGTATATCGTATCTTACTCCCATCCGGTATTTGCTATATTAGTGTTTTTCAAGTGTGGGGCTTGGGCTAAGGTTTTTGTCCCATTGTACTTTATGGTAATGACTTGTAATACAATAGAATCATTGATCATGAAACTGATCTGGCTTATGTTCCCAGTGTGGTCACCACCTTTGGTGGTGTATACTTTGGGAGGTATATGATGGAGGTGCTTAGCAATTACACATCTTTTTTCTCCTTCTCAGGTGCTCAACCTGTGAAGGAGACATCCTTTTACCCTCCCAGTCCTACCCCCAGACCATTTACATTTGAGAATTTTGAATTTTTTGAATGGCATTTTAATGCTGTTGAGACTTGTTTGCTGATGGTGATGGGAATCACCATGCTAACACGCATACAGAGTGTGTTTTGCCCACTACTGATTTCAAGAGTTAAGCAGAGTCAGGTTTGGGTCTAGTCTGGGGTCAAATGACGATGTAGGAGGACCAAGAGATTTTCCCTGAGGCTGGACAGCCATGAGTGGCAGGGTGTGTGGGATAGTATGGGCAAGTATCTAGGTCAGTGGGCCCCTCCAGTACTTTGGAATTTCAATACCGAGCAACTGCAAAATCCAGAAGAATTAGTAAAACACTTAAATGAGGTGTGTGGTCATTCTGGCCATACCAGAGATGGACAAATCATGGCAACGTGCTGGGGCTTGGCCTATGCTTACAGGGCCTTGTTCAACACTATCCAGCACCTTCAAAAGGAAAAGAATGTCGGCGGATCTGAGGGCAAAGCAACAATCGCTACTCAAACTTTGGCTGCAATGAACTGCGCAGCTACCCCAGCGGCAAGTACAGCAGCTGCTCAAACTTCAACTGCAACAGACAGCGCGGTTACCCCAGCTCCAAGCACAGCAGCTACACCACTCCCAGCAACAAGTACAGTTGCTGCTCAAACCACAGTGATAATCACAGCAGCCAAACCAGAGGACCACTTCGTACCAATATCGGTTGCCCCTGTACACAAGAGAACAAGCAAAAAGGAGGCAAAAAGGGTGAAGTGAGATGAAGAACCAATGAATTCACCACCCGGTCCAGAATCTGATCAGAAGTCATCATCACATGACAAAGAAGAAGAAGAAGAGGTAACTTCTCGACCTCGGACCTCAACCGAGCTGCGGAATATGCGAAAAGATTTTACCCGTCAACCAGGGGAGCACATCATCACCTGGTTACTCCGATGCTGGGACAATGGGGCCGATGGTCACGAACTAGAAGGTACAGAAGCCAAGCAGCTGGGATCACTTGCTAGAGAAGGGGGAATTGACAAAGCAATTGCAAGAGAGAAAAAGTCCCTCAGCCTTTGGAGGCGGCTCTTGGCAGCTGTGAAAGAAAGGTTTCCGTACAAGGATGATGTTACGAGTCGTTCGGCCAAGTGGACTACTATAGACAAAGGCATCCTGTCTCTGAGGGAATGGGCCATCGTAGAGATGCTCTATCACATCAAGCCGAATAACGGGGATACACCTATAGATCCAGATGAAGTTGAATGTACACGACCCATGTGGCGAAAACTTACACGGAATGCACCGTCATCATATGCCCATTCATTGGCAACAGTAACCTGGAATGACATAGTACCACTAACAGTGGATGAAATCGTTCATAAACTTCGAGAGTTCGAAGACAATCTCACCCCTTCCATCATCTCAGCTGTGAAAAAACTGTCCCAGGACCTCGAACAATTGAGGGACGATCTATCTGATTTATCCAGCTCCTCACGTGTACCAACACACGTCTCAGCTATTAACAAAAGGCGTCCTATTGTTCAAGAGAGGAGATACAGGAGGTATACGCCACGGGGTACCCTATGGTTTTACCTGCTGGATCACGGAGAAGACATGACAAAGTGGGATGGAAAACCTACTTCAGCTTTGGAGGAACGGGTGAGTAAACTGAAGAGGGGAGCAAGGGCCAAGACTGATCGTCCCATGAGAGCTACGGCTTCAGTCTCTGGTGAGCAGTTTCCCAGATGGAATGGAAGAGCTGATTTTACTCCAGCTCCTGTGATAACGAAGAATAATCCCTTTCACCACGACTTAAGTGTCCAATGCTGTGACGACCATTAGAGGGGCCCTGCCTCCAGCCAGGTGGAGGTAGGGAACAATCAGATTTCCTGGACTGTGTGGATCAGATGGCCTGGCACATCAGTCCCACAGAAGTATAAGGCTCTAGCAGATACCGGTGCACAGTGTACCCTGATGCCATCAAGCTGTCAAGGGGTGGAATCCATCTATATTTCTGGAGTGACAGGAGGATCCCAAGAGTTGACTGTGCTGGAGGCTGAAATCAGCCTGACTGGGAGGGAATGGCAAAAGCACCCTATTGTGACTGGTCCAGAGGCTCCATGCATCCTCAGCATAGACTACCTCAAGAGAGGGTACTTCAAAGACCCAAAAGGGTACCGGTGGGCTTTTGGTATTGCTGCTTTGGAGACTGAGGAAATTGAGCCTCTGTCCACCTTGCCTGGTCTCTCAGAAGATCCCTCTGCTGTGGGGTTGCTGAAAGTCGAAGAACAAGTGCCAATTGCGACCGCAACAGTGCACCGGTGGCAATATCGCACCAACCGAGACTCCCTGATTCCCATCCATCAGCTGATCCGTAGACTGGAGAGTCAGGGAGTGATCAGCAGGACCCGCTCGCCCTTTAACAGCCCCATATGGCCAGTGTGAAAGTCTAATGGAGAATGGAGACTAACAGTAGACTATCGTGGCCTGAATGAAGTCACACCACCACTGAGTGCTGCCATACCGGACATGCTAGAACTTCAGTATGAACTAGAGTCAAAGGCAGCCAAGTGGTATGCCACGATTGATATTGCCAATGCATTTTTCTCAATTCCTTTGGCAGCAGAGTGCAGGACACAGTTTGCTTTTACTTGGAGGGGTGTCCAGTTCACTTGGAACCGACTGCCCCAGGGGTGGAAACACAGCCCTACCATTTGCCACGGACTGATCCAGACTGCACTGGAACAGGGGCAAGCTCCAGAACACCTGCAATACATTGATGACATTATTGTGTGGGGCGATACAGCGGAAGAAGTCTTTGAGAAAGGGAGGAAAATAATCCAAATCCTGCTGAAAGCTGGTTTTGCCATAAAACGGAGTAAGGTCAAAGGACCTGCACAGGAGATTCAATTTTGGGGAATAAAACGGCAAGATGGACGTAGACAGATCCCCACAGATGTGATCAACAAGATAACAGCAATGTCTCCACCAACTAATGAGAAAGAAACGCAAGCTTTCTTGGGTGCAGTGGGGTTCTGGAGAATGCACATCCCAAATTACAGTTCGATTGTAAGCCCTCTCTATCATGTGACCCGGAAGAAGAATGATTTTAAATGGGGCCCTGAGCAGCAACAAGCCTTTGAGCAAATTAAACACGAGATAGTTCATGCAGTAGCCCTTGGACCAGTCCGGACCGGGCCAGATGTAAAAAATGTACTGTACACTGCAGCTGGGGAGAACGGTCCTACCTGGAGCCTCTGGCAGAAAGCTCCAGGGGAGACTCGAGGTCGACCCCTCGGTTTTTGGAGTCAGGAATATAAAGGATCTGAGGCCAGCTATACCCCAACTGAGAAAGAGATACTGGCAGCCTATGAAGGGGTTCGAGCTGCTTCGGAAGTGATTGGCACTGAAGCACAGCTCCTCCTGGCACCCCGGCTGCCCGTGCTGGGCTGGATGTTCAAAGGCAGGGTCTCCTCTACACATCATGCAACTGATGCTACATGGAGTAAATGGGCTGCACTAATTACACAACGAACTCGAATAGGAAATCCCAGTCGTCCAGGCATTCTAGAAGTCATCATGGACTGGCCAGAGGGCCAAAGGAGGAGGTGGTGCGCGCTGAAGAGGCCCCACCATATAATAAACTGTCAGAAAGTGAAAAGCAGTATGCCTTGTTTACTGATGGCTCTTGCCGTATTGTGGGAAAGCATCGGAGATGGAAGGCAGCTGTACGGAGTCCTGGACGACAAGTTGCAGAAACTGCTGACGGAGAGGGTGAATCGAGTCAATTTGCCGAGGTGAAAGCCATCCAGCTGGCCCTGGACATTGCTGAACGAGAAAAGTGGCCAGTACTTTATCTCTATACTGACTCATGGATGGTTGCAAATGCCCTGTGGGGGTGGTTGAAGCAATGGAAGCAGAGCAACTGGCAACGCAGAGGTAAACCCATCTGGGCTGCTGCACTGTGGAAAGATATTGCTGCCAGGGTGCAGAACCTGGTGGTGAAGGTACGTCATGTAGATGCCCATGTACCCAAGAGTCGGGCCACTGAGGAACACCAGAACAACCAACAAGTGGATAAAGCGGCTAAGATTGAAGTGGCTCAGATGGACTTAGATTGGCAACATAAAGGTGAATTATTTTGGCCCGGTGGACCCATGACACTTCAGGCCATCAGGGCAGAGATGCAACATATAGATGGGCCCGTGACCGAGGGGTGGACTTAACAATGGACACTATTGCCCAGGTTATTCATAAGTGTGAAACTTGCACTCCAATTAAACAAGCCAAGCAGTTAAAGCCTCTTTGGTATGGAGGACGATGGTTGAAGTATAAATATGGGGAGGCCTGGCAGATTGACTATATCACACTGCCACCAACCCACCAAGGCAAGCGCCATGTGTTTACCATGGTGGAAGCAACCACCGGGTGGCTGGAAACATACGCTGTGCCCCATGCCGCTGCCCGGAACACTATCCTGGGCCTTGAGAAACAGATTTTGTGGCGACACGGCACCTCAGAGAGAATTGAGTCAGACAATGGGACTCATTTCCGGAATAACCTTATAGATATTTGGGCCAAAGAGCATGGCATTGAGTGGGTATATCACATCCCCTACCATGCACCAGCCTCTGGGAAAATCGAACGGTACAATGGGCTGTTAAAAACTACACTGAGAGCAATGGGTGGGGGAACTTTCAAGCATTGGGATACACACTTACCAAAGGCCACCTGGTTGGTCAACACCAGAGGATCTGCCAACAGGGCCGGCCCAGCCCAGTCAGAACTTTTACATATTGTAGAGGGGGACAAAGTTCCCGTGGTGCATATGAAGAATTTGCTGGGGAAGACAGTCTGGGTAATTCCTGCTTCAGGTAAAGGCAAACCCACTCGTGGGATTGCTTTTGCTCAGGGACCTGGATATACTTGGTGGGTAATGCGGGAAGATGGGGAAGTCCGATGTATACCTCAAGGGGATTTGATTTTAGGGGAAAACAGCCAGTGAACTCAATTGTATGCTGTTGCCTGCTGTGTAATGCTTTTATAGCCCATCAACTAGATGTCTCCAGGTCACCAGCGACTGGCCCTGACTTCCCTCCAGCCATCATCCCAACAGAGAATGAACTTTGAATATCATGGGCCGAATGGACTCGGCAGCATTATAGGGATTGGTCCATGCACTAAGAAAATGATCTTTTCCTCTTGGTCTGTATGTATATGGATGTATATATGTGGGAGAGTGATGGTGTATGGAAAATGTGGGATCTGAGCACGACGTGAATGGTATGGAATAAGGGGTGGATAATGTCCTGGGTTCAGCAGTAGCAGTCATGTTTTTTCCTTTGTGGTAGCTGGTGCAGTGCTGTGTTTTGACTTCCAGCCTGAGAACAGTGTTGGTGAAGCTGATGTTTTCGGTTGTTGCTAAGTGATGTTTACCCTGACCAAGGACTTTGTGAGGCTCATGCTCTGCCAGGGAGGAGGGGAAGCTGTGAGGAAGCAGAGACGGGGCGCCTGACCCGGGCTAGCCGGGGAGGTATTCCATACCACAGCACGTCATGGCCGGGGTGAGGGGTAACTGGGAGTTACCCGGAAGGACACGGGCTTCCGGGTGGAACTCGTTTTCTTGGCTGGTGGTATCGTATTCTCTTCCCTTGTTATTTTCCCTTATCATTATTGTAGTTGATAGTAGCGGTGGTGATTTGTGTTGTACATTGGTTGCTGGACTGTTCTTGTCTCAACCCGTAGGAGTTGCACTCTTTCGATCCTCCTCCCTGTTCCTCCGGGAGCGGGGAAGGGGAGAGCCCCGGTGGGGGGGGGGATACGGACCTCGATTGTTGTCAGCTCGGCACCACTCACTGGGAGTGAGTGAACAAGTTACCTGACTGGGTTTAAACCACGACAAACACCTTATCCTTGGTGCCATCTTAAGGCATATCAATATATACTCTAGAGAAGAGGAGACTGAGGGGTGACTTTATTAGTGTATATAAATATATAAAGGGGGAGTGTCACGAGGATGGAGCCAGGCTTTACTCAGTGGCAAACAATGATAGGACAAGGGGTAATGGGTACAAACTGGAACACAAGAGGTTCCACTTAAACTTGAGAAGAAACTTCTCAGTGAGGGTGACAGAGCACTGGAGCAGGCTGCCCAGGGAGGTTGTGGAGTCTCCTTCCCTGGAGGCATTCAAAACTCGCCTGGACACATTCCTGTGTAACCTTATCTAGGTGTTCCTGCTCCGGCAGGGGGATTGGACTAGATGATCTTATGAGGTCCCTTCCAATCCCTAGCATACTGTGATACTGTGAAAATAAAATGTACATATAATAAAACAAAAAATGTGTTTGAACATCAGTGCACATGACTCGGCACATTCCTCTCCCAGATGCATGTGGATCCAGTGTCCTGAGACCCTGGGATACATATGTGCATTCTGCTCTCCCTTCAGCATGCATTATCACCCTTTAAAGAGAAGAGTTTTCACTCCTAATGGTGCCAGACCATTATAATTTTCAGAAAACAAAAGAATTCCTCAGGCAATGGTTCTGGAGATAGTTTTTCAGCGCTGAAGGAAAATGCAGTTGTTTTGAAAGCTGATGGAATGCAAATGTTGCCTTTTCCTGCTTCTGAACAACTACTGTTTCTGAATTCAGAGCTCTTCACTCAAGCAAGTTCAGGCAGACAATGATGCTGTTTTGTCAACTCTGTGATCCTGCTATCAATATGTGTGCTATACACATTGTGAGCATGCCAACATGTACTTATGACTAGCCTGCTTATCTTTTTAAGCTGTAAAGAATAAAGCTTTAAAGATTGTTTGCTCTCATTATTTCTTATGTACTCTAAAAAAAAAAAAAAAAAAGGAAAAAGAAATGTGGAAATCCAGTCTTGAGGGTACTTGCAAGTGTTATACTGGGTGCAAAATCTTATTCTCCTACAAGAATCCTCTTTATGATTTTAAGCAAAGCACTAGCTACTTCTGTGCTTCAGATGTCTGTAAACTAGCAATTACATTACTCTTCATCTGTGTAAGATGATCTGTGTTACAAAATTTAGAGTTTAGCCTCTATGGAAAAAACACTAATTCAAAAACAAATTGTAAAAGTAGGGCCAATACACATCTGAATCAAGGCCTTACTTTTAGATACGAGTAAGTGTTAATGCTGATTGGCAACGCTATGAAACAATGGACTGCCCACAAGCTATGCTGAGAGGAACGTAAGCATCTCCACTCACTGACCACCATTCCATGATCCTTTTTGGATCTCTCTACAGCTCAAACCTTGCTAAATCAGTCCTGCCACAACAAATTTTGTTTCAGTTTGATAATTAGATTTCATGTGTTACTGCATTATTAATTATATTTTAAGCTCTAGTTTAGACAGCTCTGTAGATCCAGTAACTGATCATTCTGATCAGATGCTGACTGAAACAGCTCAGATCTGACTGAATAAACACAGTGTTAAAACTGTAAATTTGACTGTAGTTTGATATACACCTATGCTAAAATTGGTCTTAATGGCAAAGGAGCATTTATTTGCATAACCAACACCTAAAAAGGGATTTTTTCCAAACCAGTTCAGCCATTGCCTTTTCTGAAAAAGCTTTCAACTGATACATGATTGAGTTGGTCTTTCTTAAGTTTAGGTATCCTACTGATACAGAAGTGTGATGAGGTGCTTTGGTAAATATACAGTGACAAAGGCATCTTGCTCTTGAAGTAGATAATAAATGTATTTCAATAATGTAGTCCTAAGAGAAAATCTGCCATTTTTACATTTGTATGTTGTACGTTTACAAGTACCAAAGGGACAAATCACTTTCAATGAAAAAGAGAAAGAAATAAAGATGACCTGCAGATTACTAAAGAGATAACCACCTCTTCTAACAGTCTGAAACACAGAGATGCCACATTTCAAATTATTTTTCAAGATGTCTAAATATCTGCTGTATCAAAATATTCAATCTTTTCATAAACCAAGTATTATTATTCTATATTTTACTATTTATAATCATATAAATAATAGAATATTTTAATGAATAAATATTATGGTCTATATTATATATTTTTATTTTATTATTATCTTATCCAAAGTCAAATTAATGCATATTGGAAAACATTTTAAAATATGTAGTGGATTTTTATTTACCAATATCTGGTATTGAAACTAAATTTTTTCCAAAATAGCTTACGCTGTCTAGGAACTCAACTCCTGAAATATATTAAATGTAATTATTTATCCATTACTGAAAAAATGAATAAGGAAAATATTAAAAATTATGTTGGCTATCTCAAGCCAAAACCTTAAAAAATCACATTTGGTGAAACAAAAGGAAAAAGTACAATCTTTTTCACAAAATTTGTCATTTCTGTTGTTTTAAATAGAAATGAATTTTTATGTAATTTTCATAAATATTACGCAATCTGGAATTAAACATTCTGAGCTATGCCTGTACTAGTATAAACTATGTTTTCAAATAGACATAGCCAAAATTTCTTTTACAGAAAAACAAATTAAACAGGTACAGCACACCAAATGAGCTGAACTTTGTCCTCAGAGAAAATTAGTTTTTCCTTTTCAATTTCATTTCAAAGAGATCTGACAACTGTCGCTTTGAACAAACTTTAACAGCACGATATCCTTTGTGCAAGTTTTCCCCTGTCAGCTTTTCCATTCCAACAGGAACTTAGAACAAAGTATATGTTGCCCTTTGAGTTGAGAACTTCATCAGTTGAATGAGCACTAGTATAGTGCAGCGAAATTGAGGGCATACTCTCTCTGTGAATCTGAACAGTGTACTGTCTCAACAAATGCAATTTCTCTATCTTTTACAAGGCTAAACTAGCCATCCATTCCTTTTCACATTTTCCCTGTTCTCCTGTCTTTAGTGAAAATGAAAAATCATTTGAAAATCCATCTGTTCAAATATAGTCAGCCATCAGCCTGGGTCAAAAACACATCTCTTTCTTTTTCAGCTTTTATATATAGAATGCATAGAATAAATCTGCATTTATTCATCATCAACCTTTCCGAAATCCACTGATCCAAAAGATCTTTTGCTTTCAATTCTTTTCTTAGGAAAGCCCTTAAGGTCAGTTAAAAATAAAATTAAAAAAAAAAAAAAGAAAGAAAAAAAACAACAAAAAAATTAGAAGTCTCTTAGGAGTGATTGAAATTATTCAATTCAACAGGTTAATCTCATACATGTAGTAGTATCATGTCATTTGTGGCCAACTGACATTGTTGCATATTCTTGGACAACAGAATTCCCTTTCTTGAGAATGTTTAATTTATGACCATGTTTGAGAATGCTGTATTTTAGCATTCATGCATAGTCGCTACATGGTGATGTCTTGAAGCAAAACATGGGAAGCAATTCTCCAATATCTCTTCTAGTTCTCTTTCTACACACTAATCTCACATAATGGGAGCAGGACTATGTTTGAAAAGGTTTGTTAATAACAAGGAAGCGCACAGAAAAACACTGCTTGTTTGACCTGGTCTTTTCTGGATCTGCAGTCATGAGAGCTGTTCAGAAAATAAAATAAGATAGGACATAACAATAAAATAAGTGCAGATTTATTTTTTTTTTTAAAGGTTTGGGGTCTTGAGTGCATCCAGCACTCTCTTTCAATCAGAATTTACAAAGCTCATCTGCTTACTGATTTTAATCACTCAAATACCTTGCCAAGAGGGGTTGTAGAATCTCCATCCTTTGAGATTTCAAAACACATCTGGACATGGTCTTGGGCATCCAATTCTAGGTGATGCTTCTTAAGCAAGGAAGTCAGACCAGATGATTGCCAGTGGTCCCGTTCAAGCCCAATGCACTCTGTGATCAGGTGAAGTAAAAACAAGATAAATTTTGATTTGTTTTCCTTTGTGTCGTTCGTTGTACAAACCTAAACCCATGACACTTGCTAATTCTTTGCCTTTTATAGCTAAGTGACTTTTTTCCCCCACATTTTTTTTTTCTTCTCTATTAACTCTTGGTGTCAACCATACACATAGAGAAAACTTGAGTGTGAAGTGGGCAAGAAATACCAAGGAAATCCAGAATCCATGCCTAATTTAATTACATACTTTGATTATCATGTTTTTTACATAGTTGAGAAATCAGCTGAAATATTGCATGAGCAAACCAGGTAATGGAATATAATCCTTTTTCTTAAAGTTTTAAGAACTCTGATTAACCAGTTTAGACTGTGATTAATCTAAATACCTTAGGATCATGGAAATTCAAGTTTATCAATAAAATAAAATACTTTTACCACAGAAAGCTAAATTAACAAACAAGAAGAGTCTAGCCAGACTCTTATTAGAATTAAAATTTATAATGGTGGAAAATCTGAATAGCTACTCACTGTAACTGAGTGTAGTCTTGTCATAATTATCAAACTGAAACATGGAATTTGGCTCACCGTAATGACAAGTTCCTGAAACCTCTGTGTATGCCTCTGTGTGTTATCTGTGTGGATACCTTCATCTTTATATTCTTGGTTTTATGAAAATACAGGAGGTTTGTGACTTTGACAGTCATTGGGAATAAAGTGTATCCCAGAACCTATATTTTTCATTTTTACTTGGAGCTGATCCAACTCGAATTCTGTTTGGGAAGAGGTGAACAGTGGTCTTTTCTGCAAGCATCCAATTTCAGTTTCAATTTTCCCCCTAAAGGTTCAGTGATATTTAGCTTTGGAATTTTATGCTTTGGTTTACAGTGCTATTAAACCACCTGGTAGTTTTGTTTATATTACATTTTATGCCTTTGCATTTTAGCAGAAATTTTGTGAGAGGTAATTCACTATGCTTGTTATGCAATACTGTCAATCTCAAGGATTACAATAGAATAAGTAAAACCTCCTGAATCTTATTACTTGAAATAACACCACCATTCTATATGCTCTAATGTGCCATCATTTCAGATCCCTAATATGTATTTGCATTTCTAGGGATATATTTGCATATTTCAGAATGAATGTCAAAACAGAGACAAGAATACAAAAAACCCAAAACTTTTATATTCTATGTGCTTTTCAGAGGTCTTCCCTTTCCTTGTATCCTCAGTTCTGTCATCTATTTTCCACTTTTTGTCTTAAACTGTAAAAGAACATTCCAATGTCCCTAATTCTAAGAATGAAAATTCCCTGCAGCTGTTTCTTTACTTCTCAGTGCCACCTCATTACCTTTTCTACTCCCTTCTGTGGAGTCAAAGGTCGCATGCTCAACAGGAATGTAGAAATGATGAAGCTATGTATGGACATTTAGACTATGCTAAAGAAATGGACCAGCATGAATATTTTTGAATATTAGATTCTTATATGCATACGGGTCCTTAAAAATGTCACAATGCATTACAACCCTAAGAACATAGACATTTTTGTGCCCTGAAATCTCTATTTTAAATTCCAAACATCTAATGAAGACTGCAGAGCAGCAACTGGAGATTTGAGAAATTACATTGTAAAAAGGTCAGAAAAATGGTGAAAGAGAGAAAATTATACTGCTATTTCTAGCTGGTATAAAAGGCTAAATTTTTTTTTATTATTTGTGTGTGCTTTATAGGTTCTATGGAGAAAGGAATGTTGTATTGAGGGAAGGATATAGTAGGAATGGGGATAGTCTCTTTATTTATGTTCACATCCATGTTCCATTTTGTACTACATTTATGCAGTGGTCATTTATTAGCATTTATATAGCTTCCTGATTCAAGATATCTTGCAGTCAGTCATTGGATTAAAGAAGAGCAGAGCTATTTTGTGATTTGGATTTTTCTATTTGATAAACCTAGAATTTTGTTTAAAATGTGAACCAGTAGAAAATTCAGTCTCAAATGCCATCTAAAAATTAACAAAAGCATTAGCTTTATATTTGTGATGTGCTTAAAGAATGCACAATAGAAAAAAGAGAAATAACTGAGATAATTCCCTGAAATTCTGCTACTAACATAATACTAAAAATGTGATACAATATAAAATAATATAAAACAATACAGTATATTTAAATTAATTCTTAACTGTAATTTAATAATAGTTTTCAGTAACAGACAGTCAACAAAAAAGATTCAAATTTATTTACCTCTTTCACAGCCAAAATAAGAGGTTACTCGTAGTCTACACAAACCAGGAAATAACAATTCTTATGGCAAAACAAAAGTCATTATTAGGATGACCAGCTTCCTGTTATGACAGATCTTCCAGTTAATTTTGTATAATACTGAATGATCTGGCCTTTCCATGCTGGATTATATTATTGATACTAGTACAAGTATATTTCAGTTTAGATGGTTTGTGTATTCTATCTATATTTACACTCCCTCATAATCTGGTCATGTGCAACACTAATTGTATTGTGGTAAAAAGTGCTCTTATTTCTCTCCTATTGCCCATCATAACTGCCTCCATAGGTTTTGAAAAGAAGTCCTAACATCTGTAAGAAAATGATCAGGACATTTATTTTGATAGGACACATATTTTTAAATTATTATTATTTGTATTCTATTGATGGAGCAAAAATTTTCTTTAGAGGCAAATATCACTTCTATTAAAACAGCAGTCATTTTTGCCATTTAACCATGTTCAGACATCATCATGTCTTCTGGCAATGCACATGCATAGGAGCAAGAAGAGGCAGAAGAATAAGAAGAATGGGATTTGGCCTGCTTACATCTTCAAAACTAAGATACCTCTATGAATTTCCTCTTCTTATTTATATACAGCAAGCGAGGGCTTTAGTCCTACTCTAGAAAATGTGTGAAAGAACTTCTTGAACTTCTTCAGAACCTTCCACTTAAGCATCATTGCAAAGTTCTAGAAGAATTTATGGATTCAAAACCAGTGATTTGATTTAACTACTTTCTCCCATTGAAAAAATAACATTCCTCCATTTTACCAGTTGTTCTAAAAAAATGTCATCTTTACATTCTATAATTTCTCAAAATAGAAGAGCAGTTTTCTTTGAAAAAACATTTGAAAGTCCACTGACAAAGTTTTCACAGAGTACTTGACAGAGAATATATTTTCATCTAGAGATTATAATTAAGTACATTAGCACATTAATGTGTGACAATAATACCAGAATAATTTTTAGAATGGTAGTTTCAGAGCCAAAGCTAAATTTGACCATGATTAGGGAGAGTAAATCTACAAGTTTACTTCAAGTGATAGATAGTTTTGGTGACAAGAGATTTCTTCATAATAGCCTTTTAAGTTATGCAAGTTAGACTACTATAAACAGTACTTAACAGTAACTTTGTGTTTACCTATTCTCTTGCAAAAGACAGAAATGTGAAATGTACAAAAATAGAACTTTCTGATAATATGCCGCAATGAACTATGCTGACTGAAATTACAGCAACTCGTTTCTGTATCAAAAAGCCCTCTGTTGTAGGCGAAGTTATCTTTAGTGGCATTACTTGGGTCTGAGCAATGCTATCTTGGATCTCCCTCATTTCTTGACATGGTGTATGAAACATCAATATTGTGGAGCACTGAGATAAGCACTACAGTCCTAAGCGGCCACAGATTTCTAGCACTTGCTTAACAATCACATTTCAAATCATAGCAGACTTAGTAAATTACAAAGCAGAAGAGAATTTTCCATGACAGTACAGTAGAGAAAGACTTGAAAAGACTGCAGTCATGTAAAATCTATTCATTGTTTGCTGAGGTCAGAACTGTGTCCCCAGAATCCCAGAACCACATATCTGAGCAGGATAAAAGTCAACATCATTGCTCACTCGCCAAAGTGTGGGTTTTTGTTTCTAAACAGTCACTTAGAGCAATATATGAGATAGAAAGAAGATAGATAGGAATTTTAAACCTTAATCAGTCACTACATGCTGTTGTCCTTTGTCACTACATCTGTTTTATTAGTTAATTTAAAACTCACTGTACCAAACTGATGTGAGATTATATGCTTTGTATGACCCACTTAAGAGAAAATTTGATAGTAGATACTATTTCATGTTTATGGTCAGATCTTCACAAAAAGCTGAAAAGTTATATCTTCAAAGGGTTTTAAACTTTAATTAAACTTTTTTTCAGTTGGAGCTCTGTGCAAAAATATTTTGGATGATCTGGTCATCAGTCTTACTACGAGTAATGGATTTTTTTTTAGTAGTCACATATCAAAGACCAGATTTTACAATTATGCAACTAGATGCACTGATCAGCTGCCACAAAGATTTTCAGAACATGGTTAACTTGTTTAGGCACATCTGAAAATCAGCAGGTTTGGTACCCAAATTACTTCAGAAGTGACTTTTGTAACATATAATTTAAGGTTCTGAAAATTTCATCTTAAATATGTCACCTGTTGAGTACTTGGAACACTGATGTGTAAAAAAGTAGACAACCTCAGAAATTTTGACAGTATTGTAGAGAAGGTATAGCATCCAATAACATTGCCAGATAACAGTTTTATTTTTCAAATATATAATATGGATTTTTCAGGAGATCTAGCTGCATGGACAGCTTTAAAAAAAAAGTTTAGAAAGTTCCCAGAATGTTAAATTTCTGTTGAATTTCAAGATAAGGTAATTTTTAATTATATATTAACAAGTTTAACTTTTTTTTTTTAAATTGTTCATGCTGTGCATGAAATACATATTTTTCTTCTTATCAAATCTGACAACTTTTTCATGTCCTGTTTTTCTCAGCTACAAGTGTACAGCAGCTAAAAATAAGACTTAGAGTGGAATTCGTTGCAGTTTTTGCAAGAGACTAAACCAAAGCTAGGGTTTACTGATCATAACACTAGAATAAATTGGATTGAAGGATGAAATTGGTCTTGAAGGCATATCTCTGATTGGCTTCCATATACGTCAAAAGCATGAGTGGTTCATTCAAAAACAGCAGTGAGTACTTCAGAAGGCCTTCTTTCCTTTAAGAACACATATTATGCATCCCATAGGATGTCTTCATGGTCTACTGAGCCAGTATACATTTCAGCTATTAAACAAAATATTTAATGTATTCATTCTCTAGAGAAAAATAGATACCAGGAATCCATTCCATACTGTGTTCATTCACATGATATTTTATATGGCCTATTACTTATCCAGTAGACTGGAATGGCTCCTTAGAAGCTGGTTTGGTTAATCAGGTCATTTTGCATTAAAGACACAAACTCTCCTGGATAAAACTGTGTTAAAATTCTAGGGGAATTTAATGCAATTATAGCCTATTTTAAATTGCTTTTTATTGTAAATACTATACACAATGCTGCATGCAGATTGTTCAAATTTAATTCTTGTTCTAGATGCTATGTTTCTGACAAGTGAAGCATTTGGAACTAGAAATCACATGTACATATCCTCAATGCCTTCATTTTGCCTAACATAAATCAAGAACAGTTCAGTTGGAAATAAGCATGTCTGTTGACAATAGATGTATTCCAGTTCTCCCTCGTCACAGATGAAAGAAGGATTTTATTACATACAAGGTAATTTTATAATAAAAATGGTGCAGAACAGTGTGCTCAAACTAGTCCCACTGCAGCTAAAATCTGTATGTGCAGTAGCATCTTCTCTCAAATATATTATATCTACTTGCAGATTAGCAGCTAAGAGTATGAAATCTTATTTGCAAAGGTGGAAAACACTGAATTCATTTCCCTGAATACCTGAAAGAAATCAGTTTCTGCATTTGCTCAATATACATTGCTAGTTCTGCTTGTTGTAGATTAATTGTCCAGGTATGTTCTCATATTTTTACCTTCCATTTTTTTTAGGAAATAGCAAAATTGACATGGTTGAAAACCCTACTCCTCTTTTAAAATGTATCACCTTCATACTCCAATATATATTAGCCATGGGATGCCTTCTGTAAATCCCGGTACCCTGTTGTTTTTCTTTCAATTTTGTTCCTACTGAATGTTTTGCAACTTAAGTAAATCTACTTCCACATATGCATGAATATCCTTTTTAATTTGGTAAAATATTCTCCCTTATGTGGCAAATCTTACCAAAATATTTTGAAAGAAACTGCATTCTTCTTTAAGGCAGGTTTTTAAGCAAAACAAAGCAAAAGTAGAAACAGTGACAGACTCTTAATGATTCAATTGTGAATAGCAACATTTTGTAATGCAAAAAGAAATAGAGTATCTAATAAACTTGTATGTATAATGAAATGCCATTTCATGGTGAATAAAGTGATCATCTAAATAAACGTCACTCTGAGTTTTTTATTTTCATAAAGCACTGCACACTGAAAGGGTCTAGCCTTTGATTACATAAATGTCCAGGGCAAAGCACCCACAACTCAAAACCCCAATCTGTAAGATCAAAATGAAGGAGAAGAGCTTTGTTCTGGGCTTGTTTGCATTGGTAGGGGTTTATTTTGAGGAGAAGTGGTGATGTCAGTGTAGTTGCTTAATTTCCATTTCCGAAATTCTTCTTTTGTTCCAGACAATTCCAGATCCTACTCCAAGAGGGTGCTTTTTTCTTCCTTGTGTGCAAAACTAAAGCTTTGAGCACTCAGTTGCTATAGAAACAAAAAGGATAGAAACAGTTTATGTATTTCAAAAGCTGTCAGCCTATATGCTGTGGATTTTGATAACTAAATCTAAACATGAACCATCTTTTTTTTAAAACCATTGTGACATTTATTACCGTGCATGACTGTTGCTAGGGAAAATAAGGCAACTATTTTGTTCAGCTTATTTCCCACCAGTTTTAGAAATAGCTGGGATTTCAGAACTAATTTTTGTTCTTAATCATTTTTTAGCAAATTTCCAGAATGGAAATAAATATATAGTGAGCTAGCAAACATTGGAGCTTTCTCCATGGCTGAAATAAAACAAATTGCAGCACAGCCATTCAAAGACAGACACATTGATGAAAGACATCTTTTATATATTATATTTAATACCTACAAATATGTGCTCAACCGCCTAAGAAAATTATACAAAGAATGAAAAAAAAAATTGTGTTTTCTGCAAAATACAATAGCAAAACAATTCCTGTATGCTTTCCAAAGCCTTAAAAAGTGGAGCTGCTGCTACACAAAACTGGATATTTTCTGAACTGAAAGAGCCTTCTTTGAGTAGTCAGTTTTACTAGACATTAACAGTGTGTCCATTGTACTGTCCCTCAGGACATTCTAATAGTCCCAAAGTTAAAGTTTCCATAATAAAGTCTTTTTATCAGAATTTAATTATCCAGTTAAATGAACCAAGAAAGTTACACAAGAATACCAGCTTTCTGTCTTAGTAGAGCACCATGATTGAAGGCCTGTAACCAGTACAAAACTCATCTTCTCAGAATGTATCACATATCAGCTCACTTTGGAAAACAAAATAAAATATCATCACTTTAAAAGGACTTTTTTTACATGGGGAGAAAAGGAGGATAAAATTGTGTCAGAATATTTTTTTTATTTGAACACTTTTGCATGTAACCCTTAGTTTTCTCTTTCCCCCCCAGTTTCTGAGATCACAGACAAATCCATGATTTAAAAGATAATAATTGAAGCTACTAAATAGTGATAATTGTTATTCAAAATTTAATCTTCTGAACCTACTTCTGACATGTTCGCTTCCATTGCATCAAAACTACATGAAAATAAATTTTTTACAATACAAGCAGAGATGTCGGAATTGCTATAATACCATTTCATCTGCTTTACCATTCAGGAGGAAAATTGAACTATAGAGACTATTAAAACAGAACAATTTTTACTTTTTAATTTTCCTAGTAGTGAGATTTGTATAATATCTATTTATGTAGCTAGGTAACTGATTTCTCAAATTTAAGTCTGTTCAGGCTTGAAAACTTGTTTTGAACATGAATAAAAATGCTTGTCATGAACCATGTGGCATTTTCATTTACGTGTTTTTGTAATGCAAAGAGGCAGTATTCTGTGATAGTCTAGATTATTTGATAGTCTAAATAATCTAGACAACATTGACTATTAAATAATTTATGAAGACAGTTCATTTTGAGTTGAATGAGCACAAATTAAAGACAAAAATCAGTGGTTGTGGAAAACTCACCCTGAATATCTTGTTTGTGCTGGTGCTAGAACACCAACCTAGCAATATGTTTTATTAAAATGAGCATTGTGGGGGTTGCTGAATCTTTTTTTCAAATAATATTAGCACATGATAGAAAAACTTTCTGCTTGAGGAAAGATATTGAACACCATCACACACTAGTTCACTGTGTTGCTTTGTAATTAACCCACAATATCATAAGGAGACTTGGGCTAAAGTCCTGGGTGTGTTGGAGTAAATTAAATGAATTTAGCTTTGAACAACTTAGATGAGATTAGAGTTCTGTCCAGAAGCTCAGCCATTGGCTCTGTCACATATTTTCTGTATGATCTTAGGCAAGCAAAAATCATTATCCAATAAACAGGAAAAATAAATAATTATTCTTCTCCACTCCCCCTACCCTTTGCTCAGAGATGAAGAGATATCTCCAAGGTCATATTTCTTAATGACTTTTTAACTAATGAGCATTTATATATAAGCACAAATAAAGACCATGAAGAACTATGGTGCTATGGCGGGGGGAGGGGAGGGGGGGGGTCAGAAGAAGGTGATTTGCTTACAAGTGGTATACTCTATGGGCGTTAATAGAAAGACGCAGATTTCAGTATACTTTAAAATACATGTTGCAAAACTGACAATTCAACCAAATGGTGCTTACATTTTGGGCTCACAATTAAAATTAAGAATAAATCTCAGAACACAGCCCATATTCAAATAAAAGGGAGTACACAAGGTGTACAAAAACGGAAGCAAAACTTAACTATACATATTAATTGCTCCCTCAGTACCTCTGAGTTTGTCCCATATATTTCAAACCTCAGTCAAAACTACTACAAAAGCTATGTGAGAGTAGAGTGTCCTAAAAAGAACAAGGAGTGAGGCAGCTGAGTTCTTAAATTATTTTTAAGGACTGCTAGAGCTAATAGCTGGATTAATTTAATAAATTCAAGTAAACAAAGAAATAGAAAGTGAGCTGTCTCTCAAAATCAGATTTATCAGAAAGAACATTCTTATCATTCTGTTTCAGTCCTACCAATAATCAGGAGGGAGTAAAAAAAAAAACCTAATCAGGGCATGATGGTGTGTTACTCACAAGCTCATAACTGGCAGTAAAATTGAAAGGACTATGCCTGTTGTGGTGAATAATTTCTACACTGAAGTCCAGAACAGACAAGTCGTGTTATTTGTAACATCTGCCTCAAAAAACCTGAGCCAAAATAAGCTAGTTAGAAACTTACATGTCTTCCTTTCATTCCAAGAAACTTGGCTTAAAAAAGCCTACAGGGAATTCTATATTTTGAGATACTTTTCTAAAACAGATAAAGTGCATGAACTAGAACATAGAACGAATTTGTGCATCTGTTCTAATTTTAGAATGTCACATATGTGTGCATTCATAAATATGTACATAGAGGTGCTTATTGGAAATTATGCCCTTGATTTAATGGTAGATGATTATTTTTATTAAACACTCTAAAAATATAATGCAGTAAAGTATAACATTAAAAAAAAATAAAATTCAAGTGTAGCTTCGTGAAAAAGGGTCTGGTAGGTTTAAATTTGGATTTTGAGGAGCATTTTCCTCACCTCAGGTAATGATTATACTGTTTTTTGCAAAACTAACCAAATTCTTTCCTTTCTCCCTCCCTCCCTTCCTCTCTTCCTCTCTTTCCTTTCCTCCTTTCTTTCTTTCCTACTTCCCTTCCTTCCTCACCCCCTGTGTCGGCTATGTGCACCAAAATCTTTGTTGTCTCCTCACACAACCCTTTTCCATTATTACAAGCAAGTTTCTGGAAGGAAGAAGTGATGAGCCATACTTTCCCTTTGTGCAAACAATGTTGTCACACTCAGATCTGTTTTTTGATACAAGCTATAAGAAAAAGATAAACTGCTAACCTGCCCTTAAAAAGGAAGCTACTTTAAGCATATGGTACTAATCATATCTTCATCAGCACTGACTGCTGTTTACAAGACAGAACTGCAGCAGCAGCATGAGCTGCTGCTTGGTCCCTGTTGTGGTCAACCCATAAGAATAGTGAGAGGTCACTGTTGGAGATATAAAAAAGGAGTAATGTGACCCTTGATCTAAACTTTTTTTCATCTTATGTAGTGTAATTCTACCTTTATTTCATCTTATGTAGTGTAATTCACTAAACTATTTAAATTCTAAGTAAAGCAAAACCAAACTTCCACAGAACTTCATCTGCCGTGTTTACTAAAACTCACCACGACCCCCTGCTGTTTCATACAGCTGTGCCATACAGCAGCTGAACAGTCTTCTGCAGGTAAATATATCTTTACGTTGTGAAAGGCCAGCACATCCAGCTGATGGATGAGCAGTGTATTTCTGGAAAAAGACTCACTGATCGGTTACTCTTGGTTACTCTTTGACATAAGTACATGAAGTGCTTTCCTTGTAAGGCAGTGCTTCTGCCTTGTGGGGATGTAAATATTGTAATTCTTGGGCTCATATCTACCATAATATAGTTCATTCACAAGTAGTGACCCTCATAAGCACCAGAGAATAATCAAAGGAGAGAGCCCAGGCACATATCTCTGAAATGGGATTTATACAAACTGGACAAACGACGAACTTAGTTTAAGCACAAGATTGTAAGCTGAGTTCTACTCTGTCAAGCCAACAGCTCTTAAAGTACACGGAAATCAAAGGAATCAGTGAACATAAATCGTACTCTGCAGGAAGCATAGGGCATCTTGCACAACTATAGATCAACACAATACATTTTCTTCTTTATATATGTTATATGCATTTAGATTTCTCCAAACTTTTTCCTTTTACTTAAGCATTTCTTCTCCCTCCATTACACAACAGCATATTTATAAAAAGCACTCATAACCCCTATGGGGAAAACTAACCAAATTATTTTAGTCTCTTTGAGTATTAAATAGCTGTAAGATGTTTGCCTTGATTATTCTACTGTCATTTACTCCAAATCCCTGAATGAAGAACCATGTTTCTACATGACATACCTTATGAAGTTTTACTACATTGGATATCATCTTAAACACCTTTCTGGAATGCTAGTAGCTAACAAATAAGCTCCATGTCATTCAAAAGTTTATTTTTCCTGTATTCACAATAAATAATTTGATTTTGCCCTACTGCCTCAAGGTTATCATTTATCAATACTCTCCAAAAAGCTATTTTTAGAGACAAATAAATATACATTATTGGTGCAGATGTGCTTCAAGTTCATTACTATACAAGAATAAGCATAATTACATTTACTAATTAATTTCTGAAATTTAACTTATTTGTCCTGAATATATCCTTTCCTTGGATGAGTAACTGCACTAGCACTTTAATAAATGTAAATGAAGTGTCAACAAATGTTTTCCTTTTAATCATCTAGTTGCATGAAGGAATATGCAAATACTATGACTGCATTGTAAGTCTTTGGCAAAGTTACTGTTTTATGAATCTGTAATGCTTTTAGGCTGACTTGATTTCTACCATTATTTCAAACCAGTAAGTTCTTGCTTAGAGCCAGCATCTTGTCAGGGTGATGATGTAAACAAAACTCTAGGATCCTGCCCTGGATGGACAGCTAGGCTGAAAAGGCTTTTCAAATAACTCTGAAGGGAGTTCTTAGTAAAAGGAAAAGAAACCATTTTGCATTATTTTTCTCCCTCTATTTACTTGCAGTATTTTAAATAATCCTGGCTTGTTTTCACTTTGCAGGCTGCATGACAATTAAAAACAAATGCTATAGCAACAGTTCTCAGATCACTGTATGAAAACTTAAATAATCATGTAGTGCCATTGACTTTACACAAGTCCAATCATCAGCCTTAGCTGTAGTGCCTCCAGGTATAATTTCTGGTTTACTGGCACGCAGTGCAAGACATCTGACAAAATCAGGCTTTTACGTGTGTGTAATTGCTTGATTTACTGAGGGCCAAGACAAAGGGGAACTTGCCTGAACTTGACCTTCAGGCACGTATGCCTAAACTGTTGTCAAGGATAACCTTGTTTAGGCTCTCCTTTACTTCTAAATAGAAGTAGGCACTTCCCATTTTATCAGGAAACCTTCTCCATAAATCCCAAATTATCCCAGTCTGATCAATGATGCATTGCCAGATAGGCTTCTAAAGGATGGTGCAGACTACGTGAATGGACATTCAACTATCACCAATGTCTAACTGCTTGAGAGAATCTAGTTTTGTGCCTTTTGACCAGAAAATGAATTTAGACAGTTGTAATACAATTAACTGGATGTACCAAAAAAACATTGACACAAACTCTTCAGCCAGTCCTTCGTATCTAAATATGTTTGAGCTTCATAAATTAACTCCCAGTGCGCACAGATCCACTCAGACACCCAGCACTTGCAATGGCCTCAGGCAGCACTGAATTCAGGAACTACAAAATCTGTGAGAATTTTCTTTTCACTACGGTAACTTTGGTTCTAAATTCGTTTTACAGATTTTTACAAGTTGCTGCTTCTTGTCTTGGTCATACTAAGCCTTCTTTACAAAGTTTCCCCCCAAAGTGAGGGTATTAATTTACAGTGCAACACAATTACTGTAAGAACTACATAAATGATTTCTGTCACACCAGTTATTTCCACAAAACTTGTACACATTGTTGCAATGTGGATAAAAGTATAGGATTTGAATGAAAGATTTTTGCCAAAAGACTTATTTTTCACATTTCTTCAAGCACTGTTTTACATTTTTCATGAAAAAGAATATTTTGGATTTCAAAAACCTACTGGGAAGTGACAGAAATATTTTAAAACCAGTAACATTTAATCTCATTACCTCAAATCTCTGGTGATGTGTGGAATCTGGTTTTAACATGTCAAGATGTGATTTGACCACTATTTTTGCTGCAAATGCCTACACTGCTGCGGACTTCTGTGTCTCTGTTGGAATTAATGGGATTCTAATGCAACTAAACAGGATTAGAGGACAATATCTGAGAGAAAAAAAATAGACTCATAATAATTTTTTCTTGTTTTTAGTTCCAAACAAAATGAGGATTGCAGACATTTACTAAATTAATCTTCTGTATATTAGGGTTTAATTAATCCAAAATGACAGTTGAGTCTGCTTTCCTAATGTTCTATTGTAAATCATCTGCAAAGCTTCAGTTAACTTGAATTTAGATGCATCTATGCACTGCAAAAATGTAAACATTAATTCAGAATTATCACTATGGAATAAATGTAATTCCATTACATTTCATTCCAAAAGCCTCCATGTGCAAGCCTGTAAAAATTGAAGGGTAATTTTTAAATCAGTCCTTCTAAGTGCGAAATAATGCCATTTTTTACCTTCACAGAAAAAAAAAATAAAAAAAAAGACTATAAATTAAGTAGGATTTTATTAACAATTAATATCCTGATTTTGGTTACTTCTGATGTGCTAAGGGTTATATTCATCTTGTAATCTCTGTCCATTTTTTACATGCTTAATTATCCAAAAGAACAATAATAATTGCAGTCATGGTTGTATTTTTTGGTTAGCCAATGAGCTGCAACTGATCCTGATTTCCTCTGAATTTCTTGGAAATTCAATAGCTGAATTGTTTAGAAGAAAAGTTTTCTGAATTTGGATTATTTACTTATTGCTCAGAATGTATTATTCATGATGTGTAATTCACAAAGTGAATTATAGCATATTGTTTTTATACGTTGAGCATTTGAACCATTTTAGAATGGGGAAAAATTGACAGTAAAATGCATGGACACATTTTGTCAGGAAATTTATACTGATTTTTATGAAGTTTGTGAAGTTCTGGTCCTCTGCATAAATTTTCCATAGTATCAGCATTCTCAAACAATAAACACTATGGTTCAGGATTATAGTAAATCAATCTTTCTTTTATTTAAGAATTAATTCTATTATTTGTTGAGCTCTGCTATGCAATAATAAAGACCCAGCATTTTAAACACCTCTTACTGACCTTGAACATTTCTCCTGCTCTTTGTACTTCAACAGAAGTTGCATTGTGCCATTTTCCTTTTATTTTTCTTTAAATGTTGTATACTTCTAACACAAGACCATTTAAAACATGCTACCAGCAGAAGTTTTCACATCTCTGTTCCACCCTTTGCCTCAGAAGCTCTTAGTCCAATATGAACAACAGAACAGCAGCTTCTTGAACAGTTATTATACATTATGCAACTATTAAGCTGTCCTGGGTTCAGCAGTAGCAGTCATGTTTCTCCTTCTTGGTAGCTGGTGCAGTGCAGTGTTTTGACTTTCGGCCTGGGAACAGAGCTGATAACAATGATGTTTTGGTTTGGCCAAGGACTTTGTGAGTTTCATGCTCTGCCAGGGAGGAGGGGAAGCCAGGAGGAAGCAGAGACAGGGCACCTGACCCAAACTGACCAAAGAGGTATTCCATACCACAGCACGTCATGCCCAGGATGTAACTGGGAGTTATCCGGAAGGGCTGGGAGTCTGCAGGGTTGGAGGAGGTATGGGTCAGTGCTTGGTCGGGCCTGGGGGCTGAGTTATCGGTTGGCTGGTGGTGAGGTGTTGTATTCTCTTCCCTTGTTATTTCCTTTATCATTATTATCATTGGTGGTAGCAGTAGTGATTTGTGTTATACCTTAGTTACTAAACTGTTCTTATCTCAACCCGTGGGAGTTGCATTCTTTTTGACTCTCCTCTCCGTCCCTCCGGGAGCAGGGGGTGGGCAAGAAGGGGGGGGGGAAATGAGCAAACGAATTGCCTGACTGGGTTTAAACCATGACATAAGCATTCATGAGCACCTTTTTTGGCAGGAAGTTTTTGCAAATTTCTAGTTGGTAAAGGCCTACAAACTGTCTTTGCAAGGTCCGTAGCACCAGGCAAATGAATGCTTAGAAACAGATGTTAAGCCTTGGTGTGGTGGAGCTGGGCATAAGGAAGTAATTTCATTTTACCCTACAAAAAATTTCTTCAGGCAACTGGTAGCCAGTGCGAGGCATAAGGTAATGAATTGTGAATTGAAGGGATTTTCTTTATGTAAAAGTATCTGCAAATCCAGTTGGATAACACATTGAATTCAGGACAGCACTCCAGGTTTTAAACAGAGTTTTATTTGCCATCATCCATGGTAATAAGAAATGATTTTGATTTATTTGTAGATAAAGGAAAAGACCACTTCATAGGCCCAGAGTATGCAAAAAATGTTCTTGGCTCAACACTGAAAATCAAAGCAGATCCATACTTCCAATTATTATCGTTGTTGGGGACCAGCTTTATAAATCAGTAATTACTCGGAAAGAATTAAAAGCCATCCAGAACAGCAGTCTTAGGGTATTCTGTCTCTCTCAAGTCTGAATATGGAACAGAGTTAATAATAAACAAGCGGTTTCATGCATAAACTGCACAAATAAATTTTCTGTCCTTTACAGCTCAAGATAAACATAGAAAAAGTAGCCAACAAAGAATGAAATGCCAAGTATGAACTCAGAACAGACTCTTTCCTTCTTGAGTGTTTTTCTGCAGAAAAAGTATTTCAGGATTGCATTTGTGTGCAGAACTCATGACATGCAGAGAGTGAAATTTTCTTTCAAAGATCTCTTCTATTGAACTTTAATAGGAAGCCAGCACCAGTTTGTGTTACAAAGACAGAACAAAATTTCATTACAAAACAAACAGCTCCAGTTGCTGGAGATTAATGGGGTGCTTTTCCCCTGGCTTACTGTGTCTTGTACAATATATATCTCTGCATGTTTATTAAGAAGGGATGAGGGACTACAAGCACAGAGAGTGCATTGCGGTGTTTAAACTTGCACATCACTGCCTTGCTGAACAGAGTTATGACATTATAGCATGTTAGGAGCAGAGCTTAAATCTGTGGTCATTTAAGTCACTGTCAAGATTTTAAAATGTGATTCAGCAAAAGCAGTTAAACAACTTGCAAAAATGTAAGGCAGAACATGCTGTATCTTTTCTTTCCATGTTCAGGAGACTCCTGGAAAAGGAAGCTGCTTTCCATCATGAAGCATAATATAGACAAATTTGAGTGAGAAATAAGTCATTTTCAATATAATGTGCTCAAAATGATCACTAGTGAGACAAGGTATTATTTATCCTAATGAGATTTTTAAAGATATAACATTTCTCTTCTAAAACTGTTATGATAGTGTTACCTACATTCTTCATTTACTACTTCTGATCCCCTATTTTTAACAGAATATTTTCTATAGATAGAAGGAATTAAGGCTATTTACTTCTTATTAAACATTCTCAATAAAGATTATGCACAAGGTCAGATTCCAAGAGCTGGTGCTCATTTCTCTCCATTCTTTTTCTTTTCTTCAATCCATACAAAAGACATAAGGGCATGTTGGTGAGAGGACTTATGCTTGCCAGGTCCCATGATCTACTTTTTTTCCAACCATACTGTTGTCTAATAGACAAGCTTTAAGCTCAAAGCACTCAGGGTGAATTTAGGAAGAGATGACCCAGACTGATAGCATACAGCAGAGCAGCATGCAAAGCAGCAGTAGAGTGTATTGGTGGACATGTTCACTCATTTTCAGCACTGCCTGTCTCCTGTTTGCCCAGATTGTATGAAAGGATGGACTTGATGATCTTAAAGGTCTTTTCCAACCTAGTTAATTGTATGATTCTAAAGTAAATTTGAATGTGTTTAAGGATCCCAAAATTATTAGACCTCTCATAAACATTATTGTATAATCTGTGAAATCTTGCGGCTAACTGTATTTGCAGGTAGCCACTGTGTAGTAAACCCAGTGACATATAAAGAAGCCCCTGAGAAAAAACAAATAGCATTTTAATTTTTGTGTCTAATAACTTTGTTACTTTCATCTACATCACTAGCAGAAACATTCCACAAAAGATTTTCAAATAAATTCAAAACAATGTAAAAAGGCATTTGTAAAAGAATAATAGTTGTTCAGAACTAATAATAACTAAACTAAACTAAACTAATGCAGCATTACAAATACATTTTCCAGGTTATCAAATGTTCTATGTTGAAAGTTTAATACCACTCACTCATGATTCTCTTGTATTCTCTTAAAGACAGTGACCCTTATATACTGCTCAGTGGACAAAAAACTTATGACAAACATTCCATAAAAATAGCAATCTTCATTTAGTCTCACTAATCTATTAGAATTTTACAGGTAGAATCTCAAAATTTGTATAAATACCAGTTAATTCACAAAAAGGCATTTAAACAGAGAAAAAAAATATCACAGTATTTTATAAGTGACTATATCACAGTAGGGAGATGATAGGTTACTAGACCAGTGTTACAAAGCACTGGAGGAAAGACTATAATGAGAGTATAGGACACAAAAGCCACAATATTCTCTGACTACATGATTTTATTTCCTTCCATGGAAACTTTGCTGCTCTGAAAGGTACAGGCACCCTCCACAGTTTCCAAAAATGCTTAGGAGCACTCTGATTACAATCAAAAGGTTTTCTTGTCACCACCACTGCTAGCAATATTCCCCAGAAACAGAATGTCACGGATCAAATATTTATTGTAGATGTTTAAAGATAATACAGAACTGCTCTTCTCGACAGAACCAACCAAGCTCAGTATGTGATCCTTTGACTGAAGACAAACAGGATTTGGGAGGAATAACAATATCTTCTGCAGTATCTTCAAGAAATTCGAAACAATTAGTTCATTTTTCCTGTCTTGATCCTGTCTGAACGTGACAGTTTGGAAGGTTTGATGGATTGATGTCCTCAGTGGAAACTATGATTTAAAGTGCCTTTTTATGTTGCATGAATGCATCTATTCGTGATGAAATGACATCATTTTACTTGTCCTGGTTTCCGAACGTATCTCAGCAACTTTCTTTCTCAGCTGTGTTTAGTAAGGGATATTTTCACAGGAAGATGAAGATAGGCTGAGAAAGTTGGGGCTGTTCAGCCTGGAGAAGACAAGGCTGTATGGAGACCTCATAGCAGCCTTCTAGTATCTGAAGGGGGCCCATAAGGCTGTTGGGGAGGGACTCTTTGTTAAGGACTGCAGTGATAGGACAAGGGGTAATGAGTTAAAACTTAAATAGGGGAAGTTTAGATTGGCTATAAGAAAGAAGTTCATTACTGTAAGGGTGGTGAGGCACTGGAATGGGCTGCCCAGGGAAGTTGTGAATGCTCCATCCCTGGCGGTGTTCAAGGCCAGGCTGGACAGAGCCTTGGGTGAGATGGTTTAGTGTGAGGTGTTCCTGCCCATGGCAGGGGGGCTGGAACTAGATGATTTTAAGGTCCTTTCCACCCCTAACTATTCTGTGATTCTATGACTCTATGACAAACAGAAGATGATGTCCAGGACGCAGTGCTTGAAAACTCAACTTTTGTGTATGTTTCCATGTTGTAGCTCATGCTTACTGCACACCATGTAATAAACATCCAAAATAAAAATTTTCCTTCCATAGCTTGGAAGTTACCATTTTTTTAAGTGGGAATATCTAAAAGAGGAATTAGTAGTTTGTATCAGTTTTAAAACAGGGTTATAGCTTCAGGATTGACAGCTGTTTGAAAAGTTCTGTCTACGATTCCTGTCATCAGCAAATACCCTAAATGTACATAGAGTACTGACTCTTGGCTACTTACACTTCAGTCCATCTGTTAAATTCACGCTATGCCAAATCATAAATGAAGATGTCTCCCTCAGGCATAGGAGTTAGGCTGTGATTGAGATAGACAAGCAATAAACATAGCACAGAAAATGACATCTCTATTGAAAGATTTTCCTCTGTGCCAGGGCTTACTATACATACACTTATTACATTGTTTACATAACTGTTGTACTATACCTATTGACAAACTGACATGCCCTTTTCCAGTGAAAATGGTGGGTTTGTTTTATTAAGGGTCCAGCTAGATGTGAGAATTGAAATAATAGCTGGCTGCATATGAAACTTTATGAATCCCACTGACAATCGCAGTTTAAGCTTATGTTATTATTCATCCAAGAATTTTTGTCTTTGTATGTCTCCTGGCATTCCTTTTTCACAATAGATAAATGTCAAACTCCTAACTAGGCACCATGAATAATCATACGTTAAAACGAGAGAACTGAATTGAATCATTTTTCTTCTCATACTGATTTAATCAAAAGATTTTAGAAAATACTTGCAAGTTATGAATGTGGCTACCACAGAAATGATAAAACATATGGTAAAGTTCATAGAAATAATGACAAAGGTAATAAATTTGTAAATAGCACTGTCTCTATAAAAATATGACAAGTTGTGACATATTTTTATAAAAAAAGCTCTGAGTAGTACCATGGTTTCTGATAGGCATATAATTTTTTACTAAAGTCTAATCACTACATATATAATAAAGGAAAGATCTACTTAATATAACAAGGAAAGTTAGAGGATAATTTCACAGGCAAAAAACACTGTCCTTAAACAAGGAGTTGAACTTCCTAAAGTCAAAGTTAACTTAATACTATAGGCAGATGATATAGAAAAATCAGGGGTGACTTTATGATAGAGTAACTATGTAGAAAAGCTTTAAGAGGTCATCCTTTGTTTCAGGAGCTCTCCTGATAAAACAGAAGCTACTAGTCTGCTTATCACCATCCTGGTTGCGTATAGCCTCAACAGTCCAATGTTTCCCGCTCACTATTTTGCATCATATTTTTGTTCAGTTGCAGGTTTTTGGATCAAGAAGCATTAAAAATGGTTTAAGTCTTCATCCATCATTTGAATCAAATTAAACCCACATTTTAGCAGAGCACCTTCTTATCACAAATTTTCATTTTTCTACCTGTTACATTGCAGTTTCTCAGAAACACCAAAATAAATTGAGAACGAGATATGATTTTATGCTTTTTATGTGAAACAGTGAAGATATAGCAAAGCTGTGCTTATCCCAGAGATAAAAAGCTAGGATTCTGGATATGCTTTTAAAATCATTTATTATTTCATCATGTATCAGACACTGTCAAATTTAAAACAGACCTATCAGTAATTCAGGAGAAATTTTGAAAAATGTTCTCCTTTCAAAAGTGGGTAACAGAGATTATTTTTTTTTTTCCTGGGACCCAGAGGTGACTTTGCCAAACTATTGCAATAAAGAAGTGATGGAAAGGTTGCTGGAATAAGGCTGAACCTGAAAAAAAGCCCTTTGTGTAAGGAAACAGCAAACAGAGATATCTGCAACATGCCAAATTTGGTTTATTGTATAACATTTCTCTTTTTCATGTTTATTTTTTTCAGCAAAATTGAACTCTATATCCAAAGCCCTTTCAGAGTTATCGATTGCCAGCGGATTTACTTCAATTAGCTATCTTTCTCTTCCCAAAAAACAAAACTGAACTTACACAGTGCGTTAATGCTTTCCAAAACCTTTTGCAGGAGGATGTATTTCAGCTAGCTTTAGCTATCTAAAATGTAGTTACCCAGTGAAATTTGGTTGCATTCTTTGTGACCAGTTGCAAGAAATGGGCATTTCATCCAAAGATGTAAAGGGTGGCAAAGCTTCTTTTCTGGGGCTTATTTGTCTCACTTGGCTGTGAATGAGACTGTGAGGCTCTTTGTACACTATGTACGCTACATTTCAGGTGTATGAATACAGGGAGATTAATCCTGTTGTATGTCACTCAAGTAGCTGGTTCCCCCTGAAACCCAGTGCAAAATCAGTGCATAAGCCACCCAGCCTTTGAAAACTATTCTTTCTCTTTACTGTTGAACCTGATTGTTGTTAGCTGCAATACCCTGTATGTCTAAAAATACCCTTTCCCCCTATCAAGGTGTTTCAAACACTTGCATAGCTTTTATAAGAAGAAAAGATATCGAGTAATGTTCTCTAGATTATATCTTTGCCCTTCCCTCTCCTAATCATTCTAACACAGCCTGTGTTCAGACTTGTCTTACATAATATTGATTGATGGACAACATCACATTTAGGGAGGAAAAAAAAAAAAACAAAAGGAAAGGAATTTATTTCCTGAATGCTACTCCATACATGAGGAGGCACTTTCCCTTTTTTATTGGTCAAGTTTCAATCCTTGCCAACTCTGTGACATTGTTTGTTCTTTTTTTGACTCTTTCTGCAATTCACTTTCCATTTTACACCTCATGGGCACATTCAGTTTGCGATATAGTGTGAACATGAAGATTTAATGGCAAATAAATCTTGGAGGCTTTCAGTGTCTTTTTGCTCAATTTTTAGTCCTGGTAAAGTCTGACAGCTTTAATGTGAATAAAATACTTTGTGCTATTAGGCTAACTGTTGCACTAGGATGAGTGTAATTCCTCGTGGTATTTGTTGTCATGTCACTGACAGAAACTAATGTTATAATGATTACTACTTGTTTATAAAATAAAGTTAGTGCTGCCTCAGACTTAAAATCTGAGTATTTGAGTGCTCCCATTCTCAGGAACTGACTTCTGCTTCATGTAAGCTTTCTGATGTGGAAGGAGCTGAAACCAAGATCACTAGGCCTGACATAGCAACCTAAATGGACCTGGAACCTTTTACAACTATTGCCAATTTGTTTTTTTCATTTTTAAGAAGAGCTGCAATTGAACAATGCTGGAAAGAAGAAAAGGTCATGACTGGTTTGGTGAGTTACAGTACCTTGCCCGCAGAGATTTTCTTTCCAGAATAATAAGATGAAAATAAAGCTTGACTCAACTGCTTATCTATGGATATGATGTACAATTCAGATGTCAGTCTATTCATAGTCTTAGCTTTTACTTTTATGTTTCTTCAAATCCTTAGCTCAGCTACAGAACAGATGTATTTATCAACATACTCTCAACACTTTAGTCTGGGTCAAAAACTACTGCAGAGAGAAACACAGAAAAGTTCAGTTGTTCCTAGCTCCTGAAAAGAAATGCACTTATCAACTCTTTCCAACCTGCTTTTAATTTAAAACCTTAAAAAAGAACTATCAAAATCTATCTGATAGTAAGAAAAATAAAAAGGAAGAAGAAGAAGAAGAAAAAAAGAATGATACCTGAAAAATTCAAGACATAAGCATAGGAGCCTTCTTTACCAATGTGGATCATACATTAAATAGTATTATTTAGATATCCATAAAATAAACATGATAGAAACAATAAAAACGTATTTTCTGAAGGGGAAAAGGTTTTTAACAAAGACTAGTTGACTATAAAAACTGATTATTTTAAAGAACTGAAATGTGAGGCATGTTCCATAAAATGCTGATCAGTACAGTCACTGTTGTGTAGTAGTTACCCTATTCATAGGATCAAGAGTCTGCACAGATTTACGCAAAGTACTTCATAAAGAACAAAAAATACTGTCCAATAAGTAGTAAGTTAAACCTATGCAAAATATGCATACAGAAAAAAAACCTAAACATAACAGATCAGACCAAACAAATTTGGAAGAAGGCAAATTATTTTTCAGTATCCCTAAGTAAAGTTATAGTAAAGATCAGAATATTCTTTAAAAAAAAAAAACAAACAAGCCTTAATAAAACAAATATTATCTAAAAAAAAGCCAACAAACTAATATTTTAATAAATAAGGACTTGAATAATAAAGAAGAAATTCAATAGAAAATTGGTGAAACTGATGAACTTCTGAACCTGGAGTAAGCAGTTCATATGTATCTAGAGAAAAAAATGATTTAAGGAATTTGTTTCTGCAGTATTTCTTCTTTGTCATAAGAAATAAATATTTCAAGACCTAGATAGTTATTTAGGTGTCCACTGTAAAAACAATGATGAATAGATTTTTCAATAAGGAGATTGAAATACATTCTTTCACAGAATTCTTTTTAATTTAAAATCAATTAATTAATGTAAGTTATTATAAGCTGTTTCTAACAAACCAAAATGTGTCTATCTCATACTTCCTTTTTAAAATATTTTTATAAAACAGAACATTAGTCATTTTTCATTTTAATCTTGTCAGTTCTAGTAAAATACCCCTGATAACACCCTGTTTTGCATTTCAAATATTATGTGCTCATTAAAATGCAAATCAAGGGGCCAATCAGAATATGATGCTAATCAAATCGCAATATTAAATGAGGAGGTTTCCAGGCGGACTTCATTAGTAAAATAACATAAGACTAATTAAAAGTTTCAATTAAATTTCTGTAAGCCTTTTCTTGTTTTGGCTTCTTTTTCTTTTTCTCTTTTTTTTTTATATAATCTTTATTTTCTATTTTACTGCTACAAATGAGCTCTCAAAGTTAGACAGTGTGAAGTATGATGCGTTATTCCTTATTATCCATGCAGCTGAAAAGCATATTCTAAAAGTTTCTGTAGAAATGTAAAGCATATTGTGACTATAATGTGCATTTTCTGGGTCAAGAAAGAATGGAATCAAGCCTTCCTACATAGGTCAGCAGTTCAGATCTGTCCCAGTGTAAAAGTAACTTGGAATCACTGATATCTGATGGTTTTTCAGTGATGTCTGAATTTCATTCGGTGTACAAGCAGAAAAGGATAGCTAAGCTATCTTCAGCTTAATTTGTGCAGAGTAGTGGTACAAAATAATATTTTTTTTTTTAATCACTTTTGGTGCAGGTATACTAAAATATCCCAATAATCATATTCTTAAGCATGTTATGGACAAGTATAGGAGTTTTCATGGTAGATCTTTAAAAGTGTGCATCTTTTTTTATTGAAAAAAAATCTTTTATTTTGCTTAATTAGAACTATTACCCAGTCTACTTAAGATTTTTCAAAAACAAGTATTAGTGAATCAGTTGCCCATAAACCTCTTTTAGAACACAACAATTTCATTTATGTTGATTATTGTTATGTATCTGTATTCATCACATAACTGATTTCCCCTTTATTTTTCAGAAGTTAGTTAAAAGAAAAAAAAAAATAAAGCAGAAAACAGTCCATGAAAGACAAATAAGAATATCAGAATAATATATGCAAAAGTCAAAGAAAATTTCAGTAAAAAAATTACGTGGGGAAAATTATTAAAGTTTATTGTATTAAAGCACCTTAAAACCAAGAAAAATAGATGAAGCACTTGTACAATGACAGTAGCAAAGGTACATTTGCAATACCCTACTACCTGAAATGTCGGCTATTCATCAAATCTAATAAAACATCTATGACTTGAGAGCAAGTAACACCACTGGTCTTCAAAACCAGACATTTTTGTTTGACTTAAAATAATGGTTGTAGGTCAGGCAACAAAGCTTTCTCACTAAAATGTGCTTAGCATCAGAATTAAAGAAATCAAAATTACAGTCAAGACAACTCAAAAATCAACTGAAGAAGAACCTTGTCAAAACTAAGATATCATAGGACTTAGGAAAAATCTGTGATAAAAGACTAGGATGCAATCCTCATAATTATCCCCCTACCATTATCATGATATCAGTAGTTATCATTTTATCATTAGCATAAGCCAAGTAGGAGAAAAAGGATACTCTGTCTTTTACCTATTGTGTCATCACTAGATATCAAAATGTCAACGGCTCAGCATGAAGAGACAGAGAGTTTGAAACAAATGATTCTTAGCTTTATAGGTGTGAGCACCTTTCTGCTCAAGGAAGATAAAGACGACTTTTGCCACATGTTTTTCTTCACTGAAATAATATCATGAAACTTATTGGTCTGTTTGAAAATGTAGATGAGTCAGATACAGGTTTTGGTTTGAGATTTCAAGACATGTTTCCAACATAAACAGATACACAGACATGCAAAGCTGCATCTTCCCTAGGACTTCCTTCTTAGGTGATAGCATAAGACTCAAGTGCAGAGAAACAACATGTCCTGGTGTACTGAAGAAGGTAAGCATACTGGCATCCTAGAACAACTTTGCAGACAGATTATAAATGCCAGACAGACACAAGACTGTTCAACACCTGATAAAATATATAATATTTCAAAGAGTCTGATCCAGGTCAACTTTATTCACGTTCAGTTCTGAGATCCTACTCCGAGACTGTGAGTCTCTAGCAGGTTTAACAGCTGATTGGTGTCAGTCCAAACAATCTCTCCACCACTCTTTCCCCTTCAAACCAACAGCAAAGTTTCTGAACTCTACAGGATCGAAGAACATAGAGTACTGACATTTGCTTACTGGTCAGTTTGCTTACTAGTTTGCTTAATAGCGCTTCTGAAAATGACTCATCTCTTGAGGCAACCTAGCCTCCTCATAAGAAAGAGAAAATAGTCTGGAACTGGATGCCTCAGAAATGTACATTTTAATATTTGTATTTTTGTTTCAAACATGAGTTTGCAAGGATAATGCTACAGTTGGAAGTCCTGAAAGGCACAGTAACACTAGAAAGAAAAAGGCACCAGTGGGTAAGTAAAAGCTTTAAGTCAGATCATAAACAAAGAGATTACAATAACAATGGACTCAGCTGATCAAGTTCAAATATCAGATGCATAGAGTGCTTAAAATGGATTAAAAATTTTCAAGCATCAGTCAGGCCACAGGCCATTAAAGTAACACTGTTCAATGTTCAGAAAGCATATGTAGTTAAGAGTCATTCCTATTTAATTTCTTACCAACAAAAACTTATAGACACCCTTAGAACAACATACATCAAAACATGTTAAAATAAACTGAGAGCTTCCTGCTTCTTCTTTTATGAGGGACAAAAACATTCACTAAAAAAAAAAAAGTGAGATACTGTTTTTAAAATATTATTAGAGCTGTCAAAAGATGCTCTAGTGTCTGACTTCATATCTGATTTTATCATCCCACAAGAGGTATAGTAATATTTCTGTTTGCTATAGCATTCTGACTAAAATCACCACCCTTTGCCTTCCAGCAAGCTGGTAGTTTGGTCTTTCCTTATGAAGAAAACAAGCTTATTTATCTAATATAGAAGAGAAATATTAATCTTTTCTCTAGGCAGATACTAAAAAATCTTAACCCTTTACTCTTCCACATACCTTGATACAAAAATTATTCAGGAGATATTATCATGTAATCTCACAAAACTACACATTTATCACTGCCTTTATTATCACTTCCACGAAATCACAGAGACTAACTGTCCTGGTTTCAGCTGAGATAGAGTTTTTTTTTCTTATTTTTATCAAAACAAAAGTAGACTTTCTTTCCACAGAGCCATATGATATTGTTATATAAACTCTATTTCATTGAAAACTCTGATTTCTCCCAGATCCAGTGGGTGTTTTGGACTGAGTAGAAATTTTAATCTGTGTTACCTGTTGTAATACCAGCATACTGCAACAGGTATGGTTTCTGGAGAGAAGTAGGCATTTCAAAGTGAGGCGAACTCTCCTTAGACTGCAGAGGGAGTCTGGGGTGACTAGCTAATCCTAGCAAATATTCAGTGTGTCTGTGCTGATGAACACCATCTTTACTGTTCATAACTCTTCACTTTATGCAGTTTAATAACAGGCAATGGTTCTACATCTGCTGTCATGTACATTCAGCCATGTTTTCTACCAGAATAAAGCAATACACCATTTTACCCCTTTGCAGTTGGAAAAGGACCTCTTCTAAAGTAACTAATTCAGTCACACTGCATTGAAAACTGTCAGCTCTGTTCTAGCAGTTGGTCTGCTGCAGGTGTGCAGTCAAACACAATGTAAGGCAGGGGCTGACTGGAAGGGTGAGTCTGCAGAACTCACAGATATGTCACCCTCACTTTCTCATGGCATCTTCAACAGCCACTATGTAAATTAGATTATCATCTCTAAATTACTGCTCTAACTCCTGTCTATTTAGCATTATCCTTTATTGTTACACTATCATCTCCACATTAGAAACAGGATTCACCTTTGTCTCTTTGAAGGACCCTTCTGTGTTTCTTTCCAGCAAATTGATGTAGAATATTCTGTCCTTTTGTGAATCCCTCAGATGCAGCACAGACTGCTCTCACAGTATATGCTGTTCCATGTAAGCTGAGTTTCATGCTAACATATGATTCAAATGAAAAATCTTATTGTAGAAAGAAACTTAGAGACTTGTTAATAAATGTGAAGCAGTTTTTTGATAGTTACCCCTAATAGTTTGTTATGGCTGGTGAAATGGACACTGGGGCACAAAATATTAAGGAATCCTGCCTTTAGTTAACGTATAATAAGAGAATATACTATTTGATGTGTAATATATGACATATTCAGATTGTAACATATTAATATTTTCACTGAAATAATAATACATTATTCATAAAGTGTCGACAAGTGCACTCTAAATTCGTATTAAATCCCTTTTCACTCTGATTTATTTTAATTAAGCCTGTGATCTACATATTTCTCAGTTTTAAGTAGTTTCACTCTTTCATTTAAAAATTATTACAGCAATCCTCTAAATTTTAAACATACAAAGGCTTCTCTTGTGGGATTTAAAATAAAATTCGTCTTTTAAATTCTACATATTTTATGAAACATGGGGATGATTGTGTAATGGATTTATCAAAGTTGTCATTATTCTTCAAATTGAGATTTGGGGTTTTTGTTTCTGTTGTTCATCATTCATTAATGGTACAAACAGGCTTGTCTTTTGACTGTATAATTCCTTTTTTATAGCTTATAATTTATGATGAACATGGCCTTGTGTGATAAAGACCCATCAAAGTCATCATTATTCTAGATTTATGTTCACTGAACTGTTTAATCTGTTAAAATGTTTAAAAGCTTTTTCTATCTGTCTACAGTCTTATTATACATAACTTCCTCTCTTCTGGCAGACTTAATCTCTAATTTAGTCTTTTTGGAACCTACCAAAAAGAATAAAAACCAGCTGTTTAAATACTCTCAGAAGTTTTAAATCAAAAGTCATGCTATCTGTTCTTTCCTTTTGCAAGAGGATTTAAATGAATGTTATTTAGCTCATAATACATTAATCTTTAAATTCTGTGCTTCTTCTGCCTTACTAACCTATGTCAGCTCTCTTTCCAGTGGCTGGTGGTACTACCTCATCACACAGAATGCTCTGAAACAAACCACTGTGTCCTTCCTTTTATTTCTGCATTCGTCATACATCATGCCATGTGCCATGCAATTAACTCTTTAATTCATTGGATTGAAAGATAAACAATTACTTTTCTAAAGACTTATTTATCTGCCTTGATTGAACATTCTTTCTAATCTAATTATTATGTTGGGATGAAAGTACATTCATTTAGGGGAAAAAATGAAAAAAAAAACCAGAAATTGCAGCCAAACCGAAATATCTCATTAGGCTTATAAAGGTCAAGATAAGTAATATTTCCTCTTTATCCATACCAGTCTATGTAGGCAAGTTTCCTGAAATCTCATATAAGGTTTCAATGTTTCTTGTAAAATCTGCCATGATTATGGGGACTTCCTTAAATAGAAAACAAGGATTTTAAATATTGTATCACTGTTATGTGCCAAAAGGAAAATTATTGAAATAAGTTGTCCTTTTATTCTATGTAAATTACCCAGAACAGTAATACTGCATTTCATTTCTTATGTATTTATTTCCTAAAATAAATTGCAGGAAGAAAAGGGGAGAGAAGGGAGAGAAAACAAGACAGAAGATGAAATTCATGCTGAAAAAAAAGGTGTTTTCTTTTTCAGGGTGGTGGGTTGACTCTGGCTGACACTCAAACACTGACCCAGATGCTTGCCGTTCCCCTCTCCTGTGGGTTGGAAAGATAAAAGAAAACTTGTGGATGGCACTAATGACAGTTGAACAGGGAAAGCAAGATCCGGGCATATGAAGTGGCAGATGAAATTCAGTGTTTCTGATAGAAAAGAAAGTACAAACTGAAAAGAAAAATGTTAGATACATTTCTTGTTCTAGAACTACACAAGCAACTCATTATGACCAGTTCTGTGAAAGTATTTTTTTCATCATATTGCAAACTTATTACAAAATATGTATGCATATATTTTTATAAATATGTTTGTGGATACCAACATGTCTTAAAATGAGCAGTGAAGTCATGACACTGAAATATTACAAAAAATTCTTATTTGTCCTTCCATCTAAAAAGGCCACATATTCCATGTAGTGATTGCCAGTTGGGTGGACAGGCAGCTAAAGACCTGGATTTTCAACATTCTGCTCACCCAAGCCTCCCACAGTAGATCACTCTCCAACAAGTAGCATACACAGGCTTTGAATATAGAACAACTTTTTCAACCTGACATCAATTCAGGTAGCATTTCACTTTCGTCTTCTTACAAAGTCTGTTGATGAACTTGGGGTGGGGGGGGTGGCCAGGGCCCTGCTCAGGTGGAGCCGCCGCCGCCCCCCCCCCCCCCGCAGCCCGGGTGGAACCGGAGGGGCCCTGCCCCTACCTGCTGCCAAATCCCTTCAAGATGGATATCAAAGACTGTAACGGGCGATCCTACATCTCTGGAATCTGCTCTTCCTGGAAGGTGAGCGGCTGCGTGCGCCCTGCCAGCGGCGCGGACCTGCACCTGCAGCCGGGGCTCCAGCACTGTTTCCAAGGAGTTGGCTGTGAGGACGCTCCGGACTATCTCCAGCAAGGCAGTGGGGATTCCTTCCTGAGAAGGAATTCAGCTCAGCCATCGTGGGCCCCCCCTTGAGCACCCCCAACAGCCACCACCCGTCCCCGAGCCGCTCGCTCAGTGCCAGCTCCATCAAGGTGGAGATGTACAGCAACGAGGAGGCCAGACGGCTGCTGGCCCAGGACGAGCTCATGCTGGACAACGACGACAGCGCTTTCGTGGAGGATTCCCTCTCGGAGTCCTTGGGCTACTGCAACGGCCCAAGCCAGGAGCCCCATTCCCCCGGTGGCATCCGCTTGCCCAATGGCAAGTTGAAGTGTGACATCTGAGGCATGGTCTGCATCGGCCCCAACGTGCTCACAGTGCACAAGCACAGCCACACGGGGGAAAGGCCCTTCCATTGCAACCAGTGCGGAACCTCCTTCACCCAGAAGGAAACCTCCTGCGCCACATCAAGCTGCACTCCTGAGAGAAGCCCTTCAAGTGTCCCTTCTGTAACTTGATTAAATGCCAGTTATGAGTCATCTGGTAAGCAAGTTCTAAACATTCCTGGATTTTCTACCATATGTCCATGATGAGCAAAATTTTTAATGAAATGTCATTTGGGGATTACCAGAAATACTTTAGTTAAACTGATGAGATTGACAACTTGAAGTTTGTTCTTTACTTTCTGCCGCATTTCTTGCATACTACAGTATCTGAACCTGATGTTGTTTGCTAAATCAACACAAAGCCTTTCTCAAATGATTTGTCATATGTGGGAACTGCAAGCCATCCTGTTCCCTCTATGTAGATAATTAAAGAAGAGGAAGAATTGTTGATAGCGCACCTGGATCTTGAGTAAACCAGGGAGTGTTTGGATGCAAGGTCAGGCTGGGAAGCAGCCTGGGCAGTGATTGCTTATAGAATGGAATTTATAGTGACTGAAAACAGTCACTGCGAATGATGTAGTTGCTGTTTGGCTTCATGGCTCAGACCTGTACCTGTATGCTGTATATTACTATGCTTGAGTAAATAGAGTAGAACTAGTTGTGAAAGCAGCCTGTGTGTGTGTGTGTGTGCGTGCACGTGTGTTTAGTCTCCTTCTTTACAGACTGTACAGTCATATCTCATTTCCCTCAGCTAATTAAGCTTCTTTGCTAGTTACGTATCATTACTTAGTAAGGTTAAACTACATTTTAATTTATAACATTCAGATCCTAGTTCCTATATCTTAAAGGACCAATAGTAGCTATTATTTTCTGCATTTCTTTAAATGGTCAGGGTTTTTTAAATAACTCTAAAACATATACTAGAATGGTAACATGGAATTCCTTGTCTATCATAAACCACCAACTTTTGTTTTTATTATCTGTTCTTCATATTCAAAAAAATATGGGAATGGTAATATATTGACCTAACTTTTAAGCTCGAGCAAGTATTCAAAGTTTTAGTTTTAATGTATACAATGTCCTCTATTCCTATCTATCATCATTAGAAAATGCTAAGATGAAATCATAAGCATTTTGTTTTCAATTGTGTCTAGTTGGTTTGTATATTTAACAGACATGCTATCACTTACTGAAATGAGCCAGATCTTCAGGTGGGGCACCTATTAATGGCATCTGAGAATTTGGGTCATTGCTTTTGTTTTTACATAGAGGTGATTTATAGATTTTTAGATTTATAGATACCTAGTTTTAGATTTAAAGGAATTTTATAGGAAATCCATATCCCCAAACATCTATGCCCAAATAAAGATGCTGAAGTTTCATTGTTCACTTAATAAAGAATGACACACTCCTAGAGAGCTGCTAGTTAATTACTTATAAAAATCCAAGCTGGTTTTTATTGTCAAAAAACCAGATTTTTTTCTGCCAGGGCTGCCAGAGAAAGCAAATAATTTTAACCTTCATCCAAGAATCAAGTGCCTGTTGAGTAATGCTGAAGACAATGTAACCTTGAAGACGGAATGAAGATATCTTGCTGAATAAACCTGCAATTTTTCCAATGGAAAAGTAATTTTCAGAAGGCATTTTCAACATTTTTTTTTTTGTAAGAGAAAAGGTTACTTGCAAAACCTAAGGTCCAAGAACCAGACTAAGTATAAACTTGGCTGTGAAAATTAAATATAGTATGAAAATTTGAAATGCATGTGATGTTAGTGAATGTGATTTGGTTCATGTATATTGTTATGGAGAAAGTTGTTCAAATATTAGCAGGTACTCCACTGATTCTGCTGCTCACTATTGAAGACCTCTTTAATAAAAGGAAAATTTGTGCAAGCATGAAAAAATTTTGTCGAAATTTTCTGTCACAGAACTAGTGGGGCAATTTTTTTGTATTTTGAGGCCATTCAAGAACTTCACCTCTTGATAGTAAGAAACCCCCTTCTGGTTTTGAGTCTATAGACTCATGGCCCATTCATTCCTACTGTAAGATCTTCAGTTTACTTCAATAGCTTTAACCCTGTTAGTTTCCTCATATGTTTATATACAAATACCTTTTTCTTGCTGGGTTCATTTTGTTAAGATAAATAATTCAAAGCCATTTAGATACCTTATTTCGCAAGCTCTTTAATTTGCATTTCATCCTAGAGATTCCACTCTTTTAATTTGTGTCCTTTTTGTTTGGCCACTCAAGTTTAAAATTATAAATGGTATTTGTGATGAAGTCTCATAAGGGTTTGTACAGCAACATGAATATTTCCTGTCAGCCGGAACATTCCTGATTTTTAGATTTCATTGCTTTCTTTTGTGGCCCCATTAACATTAGTAGAGAAAGAGATTTCACATGAGAATATCATCTCCTCTGTTATTTAAAAAAATGAACTTCCACTTCCTAAAAAAAACTTTATTTTTATTAATCACTGTCTGACTCCATAATTCATCCTATAAAATTTCAGTTTCTATATATCCGTCATTATTTTCTCCTTCATGATACTTTGATTATTCTTTGCAAATAGAACAATGCCCATCTGTCTGTCATCAGAAAGTTTCATGATGACAGCACTACTTTTCATGCCAAGGTCATATTTTATAATATTAAATAAAAGCAATCTGTATACTTAAAATACTCTGCTTTTAATTTTCCTCCTGCCTTTTACCTCTTTTTTAATGTGATATGTGCCATTGCATAATCATTTGGTTTAGAGACTTATTAAAATATACATCATCAGATATACAGTTCTATGAATTGCTTCTTTTTCCTTTTTTCCTTTAGTTTAGTTCAGCTTTTTCAGTTTTGCTTAGTTCAGTTTGAAAGACTAAATAATGTCTGATAATAGAAGGCTCTTCAGACGTTTGACAAATATATATGAAAAAAGAAATAAATTGGAAGTTGAGACTAGAAAATTCAAATTAGCAATAAATAATAAAAATCTTAAAAGTAAGCTAAATAAGACATTTGGACAATATAACAAATCTGAGAAGGATAGCATGGTTTTTAGAACAAAGCTTTAGAACAAATTTAGAACAAATACTTTATATTATGAACATATACATGTGTATTTGTATATAGATGCTTTCACTCATACATTAATAAACTCAGGGAAGGTCTGTCACCAGGGTAGTACATAAAATGAGACAAAATTATAAGGAAGATCCTATCATACTTTATGATCTGTGCATCTATAAAAAATAAACTGTTATATTAGTTTACACTATTTATATGAAAATTAACAATTATACTGGAAATAAGACTGTTTATATTAAATGTGAATGACAAAGAATAAGAAGAGTAAAAGAAGACTCAGAATACAATATTAATAAAAAGAAGCTTGGCTACTCTCACCAGCTAATTAATGCATAAGGGACCACGTAGCTCTGAAGATTTCAAGTCAAGAAATTCACAGATTGTTTTTCATGCGTCTTCTAAAAAAGAAAAATCTTTTCTTTACTTTGTTTTTCTTTTACTTTAGAAAAAGAAAAATCTTTAGAGAGATACCACTCTGACTTGGCACAGCTAGAGGATGCTAAACCATAAAAAGCATCTGTAGACATCATCTAATCATCTGTATGGAAGTAGAAAGAAAAACAGTTGAAAAGTAACTTGCTTATGAGGTACACTGTCTTTTACAACAGTTTACAAGTACTTTGTAAAACTGCAAGTTCAAGTATTTGCCAAAGAAAGGTAATTTATTTTTCCTTTAATATCTTTAAGAGGAAATTTATATTCAAGAATTTTTTCAGCAGTATAAATGAGAAGGGAATTTTGATTATACAACAAGAGTCAAGAAAGTTGTCATGGTTTAAACCATGAGTCAGGCAACTCATTCACTCACTTCACCCCCCTTCTTGCCCTCCCCCTACTCCTGGAGGGACGGAGAGGAGAATCCAAAGAATGCAACTCCCACAGGTTGAGATAAGAACAGTTTAATAACTAAGGTATAACACAAATCAGTACTGCTACCGCCAATAATAATAATGATAAAGGAAATAACAAGGGAAGAGAATACAACGCCTCACCACCAGCCAACCGATAACTCACCCCCCGCCCCCCCAGCCCGACCAAGCACGGACAGATACCCCCTCCAGCCCTGCAGTCCTAGCTCTTCCGGGTAACTCTCAGTTACATCCTGGGCATGACATGCTGTGGTATGGAATACTTCTTTGGTCAGCCTGGGTCAGGTGTCCTGTCTCTGCTTCCTTCCGGCTTCCCCTCCTCCCTGGCAGAGCATGAGCCTCACAAAGTCATTGGTCAGGGTAAACACTACTTAGCAACAACTGAAAACATCGGTATTATCAGCACTGTTCCCAGGCTGGAAGTCAAAACACAGTGCTGCACCAGTTACCAAGAAGGAGAAAAATTGACTGCTACTGCTAAACCCAGGACAAAAGTAGAACACATTTTTCTTTAACAAGTTAGGATTCATATATATACCATTTATTCTTAAGAAATCTAACAAAAAAAAAAAACAAAACGCACGCTACTTGCAAAAGTAAATCAGCACGTTGGGGCCCTAACTGCAAAATAAGAAAGCATGTGCATGGTTGCAAGCAATTCACCATAGTAATAGTTCTTTTACTGATTCTATTCTTTTAACATAACTTGCTGCTAAAATACAGCCATGTTTTTCAACAGTCCTTTACATCTGCCTTATTTACCTGTTTCAGACCAAGCTAATTTATTCTAAACCTGGCTATGTGAGACTGGTTAGATTAAGTGAAAATAGATACCTGTGATATGGACAACCACACCAGAGCAAGTCACCCAGAGTCCCATAGTCATTTAAGATCCAGTCAATATAGTTGTTTGAAGTCATAGTATTATTCAGTCAGCCTCAAAGTGTGTACTTGCATTTAATCAAATAGCTTCCTAAAATTCCACTTGTTTAGGCCCCTGAGAGTAACCATTTGAACAACTTAGCTGGTTTTGCAACTACAAAGCAATTTTGCCCAGTGAGTTGGCTTTCCAGGGATCAGGCTGCCATAAAAGCAGCATCTGAAACAGTACAAGAAACAGGTATTTTTAATAACAAAGAAGCAAAACGATTTAGTAAGAGTAACCTGAGGTATTTATTTTGGCAGCCTTTTGTCTTATATTTTTTAGTTTGCAATAGTTGCCTTATTTTTGGCAGTTGGACAATTACTTTTAACTAAAAAGGGGGGCTTAGATTTAAAAATGCTGAAGCAGGCTATTCCAAAATCTTCAGAATTATTTCCATCATGCTTTCACTATGTGAAATAACTCAGAGCTCATTTTGCAATGTCCTCTCTCTTAGCTATAGGTATAGCAACCAAGAAAAATATTCTTTTGGCAAAAGGATTAAGACTGCTAAATTGGTTGTAACGGCAGAATTAATATCAGGTATATATTGCAACCTGTTCTGGCTTACATTTTAGAGCCAAAAGTCAAAATTTTCATAAGGTTACCACCCCAAATGTTCCGTGCAAACTTGTAGGAAAAAACTACAGATCTTACTCAAGGCACCATATTTTCTGAGAAATGGTGATGTAGGCTTCCTCATATTCTTTATTCTAATTTTAGGGCTTAAAAAAAAATTATCTCATTAGTTTCCCTGCAGACTTAATCCTATTCAGTGTCACATATGTACCCTACATTTATTTTTCTATCTAGATATTGCAGGAAGATCTTGCTGTGAGATCAATGAAAAAAGAAACCCCAACCATAGTTTCTTCTTTTCTTATTTTATAAGATGAAGTAAAGCTTTTTATATTAATTAATTTTTAGCCCTTCCAAATAATTATGGTTATGAAGTACAATATTAAAAAAAAAAAATTAGAGCTGCTAAACCTTAGCTTTTATTCTTTCTTTCTCAGATGCTGGCAAATCTGACATGACTTTTTTCATCTAACATAATGAGCAATAAAGGCAACTGATGCATGAACTGATGGTCAAGTGACGGTTATAAACAGAGTATCTCCGAATTCTAAGGTTACAATTTCTTACTACTTTGTACTAACAAAGTACAGTACAATACAATACTTGTTATTTTAAAATTATTAGATTGTTCAGAAACTGGTTCCTGATCTCTGATCAGGGGTATTTCCCTGAAAAAGTTTTTCTGGATTAATTTTAATTATGTGTTTGCTTGGTGGACACCCTCCGTTATGAATTGTGCAAATATGTAACAGAGTACATGATAATTCTGTTATTTAGAAATGTTTTGTAGTTTAGCCCCATTTTAACAGTATAAGTGATCTAATTTCTTCTTTTTGCAATGATGCAGCGAGTCCAATGGTCTCAGTCATGTATGCTCATTTCACTGGTAAAAGGATGCTGACACACCTTCTTGTTTTGATTTGGTTTTTGAGGGGGTTGTCCACTTAGTCAATGAATGACTAAATGTCCAGCTTGAAATCCTAACATAATTCCTGCTGAATCTTGAACTGTTCATACCTTAGTCCTGGCTTTTACACCATGGAGGGTTCCCCATGAATGTAAGTGGAGCTAAACAGTGATTATAATAAATCAGGGAAAATAGATGGATACATGAAGCACTTTGCAAAGTTAAAAGGCTTGTATGGGTTGTAAATTAAATGTTTATTAGCACTGCTAGCTGCCAAGACTCTGTATAACTCACTTATATACATGAATTGTAGTTGCATAAACCAGCTGCGTTAACTCTGAAGGACTTTCTGAAAAATTCAAGGTTATATGAACTAACCTGCAGAATAGCTGCTTGTCCAGATTTGATAACACACACTAACAGACCAAAAATGACAGTTTGATTCAGAGACAAATACAAGTCAGTCTTCGATGCCTGACTTCCATTTTTCTGACATGAGATAGCTGCCTTTAAAAAGCTTCAATGGTGAACATCCTGTCAACTTAAAAGGTCAGGCACTTCAAAGTATCAGCAAAAATGATGCTATACAGACCATTGGAAGAAAGAATGATTTTATCATCTTCACTCATATGTTATATATTTATTGTGCTATCCATCCTCGGTGATTAGAAAGCTTAAGGAAAAGGGTAAAAATGTGTTGAATTGGTGAACTGATTTCAGTATGTGATGCAGTTCCCTAGGAGAATGGGGAAGAAAACAGGAAGGACAGGAGTAAAACAACTCATGGGTTGAAATCAAGGCAGGGAAATTACTCTCCAATACTGCTGCAGCCAAGACAGACTTGACTTGAAGAATTTAGGTTAATTTATTGGCAATAAACACTTAGTTACTCATTCCAGTAATGGGAAACAAAGGAGGCAAACATTTAAACACTTGGAGCCTGACACCTCTCCTCCCTGTTTCTTGGGCTCAACTTTACTCCAGTCACTGACTTGTTATCACCACAGGTCACATTCAGTCCCTTCAATGATGCGGTACTTGGCACATGGGGTCAGAGTCAGGATATAGCAGTTTCTTTCTTCCTCTTTTCCCTTGTCCATTTCTTATGCTCCAGCATGTATTTTCACAGACTGCAGTGTCTTCAGCACGTACCTCCTCCAGCATGTCCCTTGTCCTCCACGAAGCATCTCACACACCTATGATTTTGGGTCCCCTCATTCCTTTCTTCCACCCCTTCCACTCCTCTGACCTTTCTTAAATGTTTTCACAGGCACCACACGTGGCTGTTGGCTTTAGCTGTGTCTGGCATAGGGTAGCGCCTGACCTCCTCCCACAGAAGGCACCCGTGCAGCCTCTCCCTAACAAAACCTTGCCAATACAATGTATTAGGACACAGCACATATACTTGATTTTTTTCATTTAAGATAAAAACACAGTCCACCTCCATACACATTGACAACACAAATATGTATTAGAAGTTTATACATGCGTGTTGATTGCAGAAAAAGAGCCATGCACTGCATAACCAAAAATTCAGTACAAAACCCCAACATTTTTATTTACTACATAATTGTCTGTACTAGTAGGAATGTCACTGTCATTCAGACTTTCAGGGTATCTTTACTTTGAAAGAATCAGTGGACCAATGATTGTAGTTTATGTTCTTAACTCCTTCTTCACCTAAAAAAGGTCTTTGTTTATAAAAGCCCCAGATAATCACACAGTTCCTTTATGTGTTTGATGAAAGTTGTCTCACATTTAGTAAGAAACAACTACTTCAAAGCAGTATATATGGAGCTGATTATGGAGAAGCGACTTAAAAGATGATAGGACCACAGGATTTAGAAACCATTTTTTTGTGGTTTTCTGGTTCTTTCATCTTTAGTGATTGATGAGAGGCATGGAAAGCTTATTGAGACAACTGAAGTTCTTAACACCCACAGAAGAAATAACATAAATCATAGGAACAAATATTTAGCTATCAAAAACTAAGAATCTTCAAGCAGTCCCATAATATTGATGAAGGGAATGTTTATGTTAACATTGATGCTAGCTGTCAAATCATCTGAAAACTGCAAGAAAGTTGGGCTGCCACCTAGGAGATGTGCATTTAGGTATAAAATGGATATTTCCTCTTTTTACTTAGCTGTTCCTGAGCAGTAAAATTTTTCTCTGGAGATATTTAAGCTATTTCTTTCCTATCTTTTCCCCTCATTTGTAATGCAGAATTTATAGCAGCCCTGAAGGTGGCTGAAAATCTACCATCTTAATCAGAAAAAAGGCAGCGCAAACCATATTTTATACTTTAGAAGATGAACACTATGAGTTATAAAGAGTTGGTGGTACAGAGGAGGTGATTATAGTTAGGTCTGATGTGATTGTCAACAGAGAGCAATTTTATTAGATGTGAGTGTAGCAAGTAGGTGACTGTTATGCCTTTCAACCTTTTCATTACTGATGGATCTGAACTCAGTGAAGAAAGGCAGCCATTTTATGTACAGTTTATTTGTATGTACTGAGGGCATTTTATGTGCAAGTTATTCATTGTACTGACTGCCTTTTTCATGTTTCCCCACAGACCACTTCTTTATTAATGAAAATCTTAATCGCATAAATGTCTAAATCATTGAAGGAAAATAAAGTGTCATGAAACTAATCAGATTTCTAGATGTTACAGCGATGAGAACAGTCTAAGTATAAAACAAAGAATGGACAAAATTGTATTAACCGCATTTCATGCAAAATAAGTAATAAATTATCATATCTCTTTATAAGAAATAAAATATTTTCACAGCTTTGTAATCTTCCAGCATTTTTAGGGGGTCTATTCAATTGGATAAAACTGTCTTCTGGATATATATGTGGTATGTTTTTAAAATTTGATTATTATGCATTTTTATATTTTAAAATATTTAAAGTAAATTCAAATCCAGCATACATTTCTACTACATTGTTATGTCAAGTGTGGTCCAAGCTACAGGAGTAGCCTTGTCAATACTAATATAAATTTAGCTTTTTAAGTTTTCAGCGTATATCCAGCTTCCCCTTTTAGTTAAAAGCTATGAGCATGTCTGAAATGTCAAATGGCTTTAAGAAAATTCCATATTCCTTAGCTCCAGCTGTCCTTCTGCGTATGTAGCACATAAGATGATTTTAAACAACAGCATTAAATGAAACCTTCTAAGACAGCTCCATGTCATATTTAGAGTACTTGACAATGCATCATGGTGTCTTTGAAGCTGGCATCCTCTCTTCTGTTATTATTTATGCACTTTTCCATAGTGTACTAATTATTTTTTTGCTGAACATCACAAGATCAAATGTATACAGTAATTTTTTCATATTTTATCAGTTGTGTGAAGTACGTATTCAAAGATAATATATTATGGCCAAAAAGAAAATCTGAAGTCTTGGATAAAAAAGGTCTATTGAAGTTTACAAACAAGATGCAAATTTATTATTTTACATGAATTGTGGTTAATATTATTTTGTCTGCTGTTTAATTCTTAATTTATAACTGATATAGTTTATATAGTACAGTATAAAGAGTTGTGATGAAATTTCTGTTATGCTTTGCTTATATTTATATTTATATTTCTTATGAAACACAAGCTTTAGTTTTCACAAGAAGAAAAACATAATGTAATTTTTTTTAAATTCAAGAGAGTAGATTCAGACTAGATATAAGGAAGGAATTTTTCTCAATGAGAGTGATAAAAACCTGGAACAGTTTGCACAAGGAGGTGGTAGATGCCCCATGATGGAAACAGTCAAGGTCAGACTGAATGCTGTTCTGGGCGATTTGATCCGGTTGAAGATGAAAGTGGGGTCGTAGTGGTGCTGTCATTAGATGGCCAAACTATCCTACGATTCTATGTTTCTAAATCCAGCTTTTGGAGAAAGGCATTCATTCATCTGATAGAATGCTCATCATACCCAGTGTGATGGTCAAAAAAAACCTTTTTGTATGTGTCTCAAAACAGCTCAAAATATAGAAGGACCTGAGGGAGGCCAAGTGTCTTCATGGTGAGAAGCATGTTGTAGCTCAGGCAAACGGCCAGGGGGCAGAGCAGGGATCCTGCTCCGCCAAGGTGGAGGATGCTTCACTGTGTTGTCTGCCCTGAGGCTGCCAACATCAACTGCTCCGGCAACAAACTGCCCATAGACAGCTACAGACACCGCGGCGCCTGTCGAGGCACAAAGTGAACTGAGTCTAGGGCTCACCAGATCTCCTGCGGATGCGTCTCATTTATGGAAGGGGTCCCTACAAAAAACATAGCTGTCCTTCAGCCGCGGGGCACACATCCCTGTGCTTTGGACCCCAGAACATTCACTGACTAAAAGGACTACAACTGAAAGGATTTCAACTCGATGACAGAGAAGAAAGCTGGATCCATGGGATTGTGAGTTTATTTCTGTTTTCTCTCCTTTGTTTCCTTTCTGCTTTCTCTCCTTTGTTTCCTTTCTGCTTTTCTCCTTCTGCTTGGGATCTTTTACAAGAATAAAAACAAGAACTTGCCAAGACTTTTGTTCCTCCTGACACAGTTTTAGGGAAGTTTACAGTAAAAGAATTGTTGTTTTCTTTTTCAACCTCCAGAAGCACTAAAAATACTTATTTTAGTGTTGTTAGCCTACTTAAGTGTCATCAAACAACAGAATAGGTTGCCCAGAGAGGCTGTAGTCTACATCCTTGGACATCTTACTGGGCATGGTTCTTGGTAACCTATCCTGGCTGACACTGCTTGAAGAGTGGGAGGAACTAGAAGATTCGAAGAGGTCCCTTCCAGCCTCCATCATTCTGTGATTCTGTTTATATTTTTCTGGAGATTAGAGGTTTTATATTTCCATCATGCACTATCTTGGTATAAAGAGTATGATTGTTCTTTTTTATATAAAATATCTATTTTTAAATAGAAAAAAGACTTTAAAAAAAAATGATGCAACAGGACTACATTACCAAAGAAAGACTTTTTGATAAAGTTGTCATAAAAATGATTGTAATAAGGTCCATTACATAGAGGAAGTCCATGCTTACTTCTCCAGCCTATAATGATGATGTGATCCAGAGATGAAAAAATCTACTTGCTCGCTATATAATCAACATTGTTTTCAACCCTGTAATTACTACGAAAAAAACTGAACAACTTAATTATGCTGATAAGCATATCAGATCAGTAAGAAATTGAAAGTCAACAGATTAAAAGTTCTTCAAATGTGATGAAGAGAAGACCTGGCCAAAAGCTGGTTCGTATGTCAGAATGAACACGCCATGAGAAAGATATTCAGAGAGCGTGTGTGTCTGTGGCCTGGTTGCAACCCACAGCTGGGATCCCTGAGTTGTTGCAGAAATAATCATAGAATACTTTAGGTCCAAAGGGACCTTTAAAGATCATCCATATTGTATAAAGGTACAGTGAGGTACATCCTCATTGCAAAAAAACCAATAAAAATTCCTTCCTTGTAATTAGTCTGAATCTACTCTTTTAATTCAGAACCATCCCCCATTGTCTTACTGCTACAGGTCATTGCAAATAGTTTGTTTCCATCTTTCTTATAAGCTCCCTTTAAACGGTTGAAAGACTGCAATAAGGTCTCCTCAAAACCTTCTCTTCTCTAAGCTGAACAATCCCAGCTCTCTCAGCCTTTCCTCATAGGAGAGGTGTTCCATCCCTGTAATAATTTTTACGGCCCTCCTCACAAAAGTCCATGCCTTTCTTGTACTGAGGACTCCTGACCTGGACACAGTACTCCAGGGGGGGTTTCATAAGAGCACAGTAGAGAGGGAGAATCACCTGCTGGTCACTTTTCTTGTAATGCAGCCCAGGCTACAGTTGGCTTTCAGGTATGCAAGCAGTGTAATGTTGGCTCATGTTGAGTTTCTCATCAACCAACACCCCCAAGTCCTTCTCCTTAGGGTTGTTGTGAATACCTTCATCTCCAACTCTGCACTGAATCCGGTGGTTGCCCTGACCCAAGTTCAGGACCTCGCGCTCGGCCTTGCTGAACTTCGTGAGGTTTACATTCACCTTATTTTCGAGCTTATCCAAGTCCCTCTAGATGGCACCTCTTCCCTCAGGTGTGTGAACTGCATCATTCAGCTTGGTGTCATTTGCAAACTTGCTGAGGGTGCACTCAGTCCCACTGTCCATTATTGATGTAGATATCAAGCACTGCTGCTCGCAGTACAGACCCCTGAGGGACACCACTTTCCACTGATCTCAATCTGAGCATTCAGTCATTTACCACAATTCTTTGAGTGTGAATAGTCAACCAATTCCTCATTTACTGAACAGTCCATCAATCAAATTGACATCTCTCTAAATTCAAGACAAGAATGTTGTGGGGCACTATGTCAAAGACCTTACAGAAGTTCAGGTAGATGACATTATAGCTCTTCCCTTGTCCACTGATGTAGTCACCCTAGCATAGAAGGCTGCTAGGTTGGTCTTGGAAGACTTGCCCTTGGTGAAGCTGGGTTGGCTGTCTCAAATCACCTCCTTGTCCTTCATGTGCCTTAGCATAGCTATCCATGTGGATCTGTTCCATGATATTCCCAGGCAGATAAATTAAGATAACAGGTCAGTAGTTCTCAGGGTCCTCTTTTCGACCCTTTTTAAAAATGCAATGTTTGCTTGTTTTCCAGTAACTGGGGACTGTCATGACTTTTCAAATATCTTGCATAGTGCTTTGGCAATTACATCAGCCAATTTCCTTAGGACTCTGGGATGCATCTTGTCAGGTCCCACAGAGTCCTCTAATAATGGAGTTAAAATTTCAATACTGGAAATTTTTGATGGACCATCATAATCCTGATGATGTCTAATCTTGTGCCTTCTTTAGACTTTTCAAAGCAGTAGTGTGTTAAGAGATACTGCTCTAAATAATGTACTGAAATGTTTACAAACATTTCTTCCAACACAATTTCCTCAGACATACATTAGGCTGGATAAAGGCTAACACTTCAATAGTCACTAAGAGTTACTTGGCTCAGTGGTTCATATGTGCATGCACTCAAGAAGATACATAGTGTACGGATGATTAATACATCATTTATAGTACCAATGAAAGATCAGCCATAGATCACAGCAAATCCCTGTGACAGCGGTAAGATGAATAACATTTACATTTTAAAAGGGAACTATTTTATAAACATGCAGAATTTTCTGGTAGCAATACCCTGGTATATAGCTTTTTTGCAAGGAAGTTAATGTACTGTCTAGTTTGCATTATGTGAGGTGCAACAAAAAAACACAATATAAAGTATTTTTTCAGCCATCTCTCCTTACAACTAAAGTTCTGTTATAAGAGCAAAGGCGCTTTAGCAGGAAATGTGGAGACACCATAGTCCAGCAGTAGCTATTTTTATGCCAGTTTTTCTGGGTTTTTTTTTGTTTGTTTGTTTAATTGAATCTTGGCAATCCTCTAGAGAGTCTGTAAATATCAAAATCTGATGTCTTTCTTGAAGATTCCACTCCTTCATAATGATATACATGAAGTATACATTGTATCTTTATTAATTTATGCCTATAGGGAAATTGTAAAATACTTTCAATGCTTTTTTTTGTTGTTTTTTTTTCCTAACTGTGAAAAAAAAAACAACAAACCAATCTACCTGTGTTAGAAATTATGTGAAAGAGAAAGGAACAAATGCCTTTTTCTTTGGCTTGCTATGCAGTGATGTTTGCTCTCAGCCTCAAGATGTATTGTCAGTGTTCCTTGCAAGAATAGGACAAGATGCTATCCAACTTTCTCTTCCTTCACCTGCTACTGAAGACTTGTGGAACCTGTTAGATTTGATCATCTTATTAATTTTCCCATGCCTTAGTATTTGTCACAGTTTGTACAGTAAGGATTTGAGTACAGCTGAGACAGTAGCACAATAAAAAAATCAGGATGATGAATAGTCTCAAGTCTGGCCCTTATTATCCTGTCTCAAGTGTATTCAGCATCTTGAAACTATCACATTCAGAAAGTTTTGAGATCAAAGAAATCAATAAAGCATAGCAATCAAAGTCAGAAAGGAACCTAATCTGTTCCCCATTCCTCTTTTTCTGTGGTTATTTTAATAACCCATTTCTCTCTCTCTTGGCTTCTCACCCTACTTGTGCCCATGGATAAAGAGCATCAAGCTGCTGTGCATGGAGAAGTATTAGTTTTATATATGGAAAACCTTAAATCTGAGAAAGCACACCTGAGCTTTGCAACTACGCATTTGTGTTTGTTAAATAATTTAATAACTTGAATATAATTTTAAATGTTTCAACTTAAAATTTAACAGTTTATTTGTGCTCTACTCCTATATTAATATACTAACTTAAAACCCCACTATACTATTGCAAATTTTTCTTAGACTGAGAAAGCAGGAAAGAAATGTAAAATTCTGTTCAAACATTTTTTCAGTGTACTGGAGTTCATCTTTACAGACATCCCACACATCACTGTGAGGAATATCAGACCTTAATTCCTCTGTTGGTCAAAACCTTGTATTCACAGGCACTGTGTGTGGGTTGTACCTCAGCAGAGGTTTTCAGTGACTTGCATGCAGCCCCAGAGTTCCAGAGGCTCTTTATACCTCTCACACCAGTTTGCTCTCCGTGTTGTCCAAATCAGAGGATGGATCAGTTCCCTGTGGCTTTTCAGCCAGAGCACTTTTGATTTCTTCACACTGAAAGCAGACTTTGCAAATAAAGAGGAAGAAGTTTCCTGTTTTGTATTCTTCAATTTAAAATCAATCTTTAATTCATGGCACATTTGAAGAAAAACACTTAAGATTAAAACATATAGGTATATTGTTTACATAATTTATGACCTTATATCAAAGTCCCATGTAGTCATTCAGCTGTATGTGCTATTGAGACGAGATCATCAGTCTTCAATTGTTTTTGAGTCCCACTGTACAGTTTGAGGTAGCTAGAGCAGAATTTCCAAGGTGCAGCTCGTGAATGCAGGAATTACAATCATGGAACATGAAAGGGAAATCCTCAAAGATGTTAACTTAGAATTTCAGCTCTATATGCTACTCACATAAGAACTAAGAATATCAACATGCTGATAAAACACTTCCCCAAATGCCAGAATATTCATGCTAGCCATATTTTAAGGGCCAAATTCTGTTTTTACTTAAATCCTTGAATCTTTGTGCTTAAGTTTCTGATAAATGCATTTAGGTTAAATCACCTTTTTGGGGAGGACACATGAAAAGGAGGGGTCAAACCACCATGTTCTTTTCATATAAAAGACACAGATGGACCGGGTCATGCTACAGTCTGATTTAGATAAAATTTTTTCTTCTCCCTACATCCAGTTACCTGTCAGTACAGATTTAGTGTACTGTATACATTATAAGTATTAGAATTCTGTACACAGAAAATAAACTAATATCATACAAGTAAAATCCAGCAAGTATTAAGTGTGTCTTTCACTATCTAACAGACCCTTCAGATGACTAACAGGCCATATAATCTCCTGTCATTAGAGAAACAGCACCTGACTGGGGAAAAATCTCACTCTTCAATACACTGCTGCATATTCCACAGAGAAGCAGTCATCTGCTGTGCAGATCAAGATTTCCTTAAGAATGTATCCCACAGTGAAGAGGGAGTAACTTTGTGAAAAATACAGAATAAATTACACCTTCTGAAAGAATTCTTTTAACTCCAACAGATTTAACGTATGCTCAATACAGATACACTCTATTACAGAAGTGCAATATTGCTTCTACAAGCACCTGAATTAAAAATGTGAGCTATACAGTCATTAATCATAAATGTCTTCCATATTTAGGCTTGGTATTGTAGTATAAACTTTTTTTTTTTTCTGATTAAGAATGCTGGGAAAAAATACACTTTTTTACTGCAGAAATATCTTGCTTTATTGCAATCTTGTAAACAGTTGTATGGTTTATCTGAGTGGAACATAGTATGTATTTATAACCTTTTTTTTACACTTAACTAGCTCTCACACTTGATTAATTGCAGCTTATCAGAATAATACTAGGTTTTCTTGAAAACATTTGTCTTGACAATTTCATTAGCTTATTTAGAGATATGACATGAGTTTTGAAGATGGGAAAACAGTAGATGACTGGAGTCATACCAAAACCAAGAGGAGTCTGTGTAACTCAGTGATCTTGGCTAATGAGAATGACCTCGTTTTATTACAGAGGAGCTAGAGACTACAAGATTGTGCTGCTAAGCAGAGGCAAAGATAAGAGCCACAAAACTTAGGTGGGAAAGGATTCTGAGAAGTGAAAAAAAAAATCCACTACTCTTTCTTCGAACCACCACAAATGGCACTTGAGATTTCTCCAGTGCAGAGGATGAAACACAACTGAACGCCTCAGCAAAATGGCAGCTCAGATGGTTTTCAGTTGCATTCATTTGATCCTTCAGGGAAGAAAGCAAAGGAAACAAGATAATGAAATCAACAGATGCATCCAAGACAGGTGTTATTTAAATTGCATGCACATCTCTATTGAGACACAAACCTAATAGATGTACTCTCTGAGAGCAGCTGGCATTTTATCTCTTTGGGGTTTGAACTTGATGGAGCTGAGAAGAGGAACTAGAAAGCAAAACAACCAAGGAGAAGACTGAGAAAGAGACTGAAATGTTTCCTATGAATTTTTAATATGTAGAGGGCAGTAAACAAAACTGTAGTAACAGCTAGCCCAATAATAATAGATAAAAAGGAAGGATGCTAAGAACAGAAATCATATTCATATTGACCAAAACAGTCATCAGGTGTTTCTGACTAATCTTATATGGTAGATTGAGTGTGATCTGGAAGAAACAGCAGAAGTATTTGTACACTAAAATGTCAAGAACTTGACGGATGAAATGAGAAAATTGAATTTACAGTTTATATGAAACTGAATACTATGAAATGGAAATATGGAAATAAGAGACATTGACAGCTGTAAATGGTTCACACTAGTAAAAGACATATGATGCTGGGGAAAAAATATGTGTAGCAGAACATTATTCTTTTACCTATACATTCAACTCTTAAGAAAATAGAATCTTGTGTAGTATCTACTTGACTAAAATTCTCTTTGAAAAGGGATAACATTGCCTTATTGAAATTGTATCTTATGGAAATAAAAACAGGTTATCAGGGAAGCATCACCTAACTGGACAAGAAACTATATAAAAGGTATGCTGGAAAACATAAAATATTGAAGATGTGGAAAAACATCAATTAGAGCCATAAAAGTAAATAAAGTACACTGTATAGCACATATCTACAAAGCCTGATAGTTCAGTTCAGGTCTGTGATTTGCATAATACTGAGTAAATTATTTTCTAAATTGGATTTGCCAAAAAATACAATTAAGAAAATAACTATATGCCTGTAAAGCAACTGAAAAACTTAATATTTTTTTTGACCTAACTGCAGATCACAAATGAAAAGTATGGAATTGAATAACCTAGCAATTTAAAACCATAGTGAAGGAGGTTGTGTCAGATCATTCTGTGAGAAGATTTTCTGGTATTGTTTAACTATTAAAATGCAGAATTATATAAAATGAGGTAAAAAGACAATAAAGTTTGTATCTGAATGTCCTCAAGGATGGTTAGTCACACAGGAATTCAGATGGCAGACCCTGGAACACTGCATGTACTTAGGCAACAAGTCAGAGATGATGATAATTGAGAACTAGCAGTTCACTAGATTGCTCCTGACCATTCTGTGCCCATAGATACAGCCAAGGTACTGATTAGGCTACGTGAAAGACTGTCACCCTTCTTGAGACATTTTAACATAATTATGTTCCTTCAGATACCATTTCTCTGTATTCAGTCTGGACAAAGCCAATTTAAATGCATTTTCTATAAATGGGCAATTTTTGTAGGTATTGAACGTAGTCTTGGACATTAAAGTTCAACATCTTTGTGATCAGATAGTTTTTGCATGGATTTTCAATTTCGTGCTTGTTGGGGAGCTCTGCTATATATTCTAAAATTCAGGATCTTATTCTCTGTAGATGTTCATTAGTATACAGCCAGAGAGAGAGAAGGAAACTGACTGCGTGAGTCAGAAGTATTTCTTAACATTGCTCTTATTTTTAACTTTTTTTTATTATTATTGTTTTCTTCTTTTTTTTTGGTTCAGTAAAAGGAGAAGTATGTCTCTATGTGTGTATATATAAAAATACATCTTCAGACAATTTCTTGATTAAAATGAAGAAATTCAAAGCATTTTCAGGAGCAAAAGCACCAAGCAGTTACAAATAATTTGAACTCTGAATTGCCCAAAGAAACGATATACCTGGCAAATATTTGTGATACAGTACATATCACTTTGATTTTTCACACTACACACAGTTACTTTCCTCTTGGGACAAGAAAATGGAACAGAACAAGTCAAGGCTTCTACTCACAGCTCATTCTTTCTATACTTGTGATCTAATAAGTGCTATTTCTCATGACTGATGAAATAGTTGATCAGGCGAAGAACCAATTCTTGTTTCCATCAAAGTAATCATCCCCAGTGCTTTGTGGAATGAATGATCAAACAAAAGGCCTGATTATCAAAAATCCTGGGCTATTTATGAATAAAAGAAGGGACATGAATGAGGGATATCAGTGCCAGTCCCAAACAGAACAGCAATGAGTATCCTGAAATGAAAGTAAAAGGCAGAGAAGTATTGCAATATTCTATCTTTATTAAATATTATGGGTTAGTGTGAGGTGTTCTTCCCATGACAGGAGGGTTGTAACTAGATGACCTTATGGTCCTTTGCAACCCTAAGTATCCTATGATTCAACGATTCTATGATTCTATTTCATATCTAATAATGTTGGCTGAAGTACTGTCTTCAGCTTTCACAAAGCTAATATGATAAACCTTACATGTAATATATATATATGTATAGCATATTATTATGTAAAAATATCAATACAAAATTATGTTAATTCACACCTTTCAGTTTTAGAAACCTAACATGTCAGGGTTACTGGTAACGTCTTTGTACATTACTGATACAACAAATAGAAAGAGACAGGTATTTCTGGAAGACAATTCACATTTTAGATGGCTTTAACACTTGTAGGTCAGGATTTTCTCCAGTTATACAAGCCTATGTTAATCTCAGCAGCATGGTTAGGTTCTTATAACCAGCAGAATGAAGCCAGGCTTTGAGTTTAAACAGAAACAAGATGTTATTCTTGAACAGCAAGAACCTGACAAGTTCTATGTTTTTGAGTGGATTACAGCGATCATGCTAAATTTTATTGATATTTTTAAAAAACACACACTATTCTGCCTTTTCTTCCTCCATGAAAAATTACAGGCCATGCTAATCTCCACTCAGTTCTGTTTCTTTAAAGCAGAAAAGGATTTCCCACAGATAGTGTTCACACAGAGATTTGAATAATTTCCACTGATGTATGTGCAAACCTCTACAGACAGGACTAAGGCAAATATAAGTTAGATAGCCCCCTAAGAAACTAAACTAGAAATGCTTTAAAGGAACACTGAAAACTCATCATAAGCAGGAGCCTCCTCTTCAATAGAGTATAACTGATCAAGGACATAAATTGAAGCTTATTTATTCAGAAACTGAGTATCACTAAAGATTGTGTGTATTAAATTACAAAATTCCTATTTTTTTTTCTTAATGGTACTTCTTAAATACATGAATATTACTAAAAAAAATCTCCAACCATACCTTTAATTCTTCCCAGATTGTGCGCCATCTAGCATATTTGAAAAGATGATTTCTCATTAAGAACAAAAGGGGTTAAGATAAAGGCAGTAATAGTAGATTAATACATTTAAGGTCTGACTTGTGTTTTATGAAGTAAAAGATTAACAGTTCAGCAGGGAAGGACAGCCTTTGTTTTCTTTATCCTGTTATTTCTATATAAAATTCAAAGCCAATAGATAGCTTTGACTAATAGTTAATGCCAGGAAATTCAACAGTAAAACTGGAAAAGGAAATTACTTTTCATGTTCAAATAAATGTGAGTAATTTGAAAACTCAAAGGACAAAAAAAATGTTTAGTGTAAAATAAACATTTAACCCTTAAAGCTGCACACATCTTTCAGAGACATAAAATTTAAAAATACATTTAATTGAAGTCATCTTTCATCCATTAATGTACAGAAACAGGTATTATAAAAGCAATTTGGTGAAAGATTGATTTTCGGTTTTCTAGGTAATCAGTGTTCTACAATATTTAATGGTACTCATCAGGTTTTTTTCTTGTTAGAAATTGAAAAACCAAAAAGTATTAATCCAGTTTTAGTACTAGTATGCTTAAGACTCATTGGCTTAAGCTGTTTACAATCACCTTCATAGGCATTCTTGAAGCCAAATTCCCTGATCACCTCCTCTGGTTTGGAGTCTGAGAGTAACATTGGAAATCAAGGGACAGCATATCTGGAAAGAATGTCAAGTCTAGTGAACATCTTCCACTGTAGTTTCAGGCAGTCAAAACCAACATGTACCTTGAGATACTTCCTAAAGAACACACACCATTATGACCCCAAGCTGGACTGCAGAGTCAGGGTACCTGTGGCTCTCACTACAAAAGAACTTTACATATGGCTGCTGGTGTCTTATTTCACCACTACAGCGGTAAAGTGGAGAACTGTTCACAAGGACCAAAATAGATAGCTTGATTTTTCACAAGAGACTCTGCTGTTGGAGTTTCTGCTCCAATACTGCCGGCCAAGAGACAAGAGGATGGCTTTGATCGCTTTCAGTCAGTTAAATGTGTGGTGAACCTGCTAATCATAATATGCCTGTGTGAAAACACAGCAATAGTGCACATTCCCATTGCCCCTTGACAACTGCTACATTGAGTTTGGTAGATTCCTGCTTTATTCTTTCCTTCCTTGTCTCTGTTCCTATCATTCATTTCAGAACAAGTGACAGTGCTGCTCATAGCCAATATGAAGGACAGAGCTGGCTCACAAATACAGTTAAAAATTAAGGGAGATTGACCCTTTAATCTTTACTTGAACACAAATTATACCCTATTACTCATGCATTCCACAACTACATTGGTCCAAGTCTACCCAGATAATTTTTATTTCCTTCAACTCATAAGTGAAACTAACTGCTGAGTATACAGTTGGAATACCGTTTCACATAGCTCACATAGAGATGCTTCACTCTTGGCCCAGGTTATAATAAACTTAGTCTGTGACGACATGTTAGAAGCACAATTCCGCACAGTCATTCACGCAGCAACAGCAGAACAACTGCTAAGAAGACAGATTAACTTCAAACATTTGTTTTCATTAATCCTGTTAGCATCCTATGTCTTTTACAGTTTCACAATCCCTCTTCCAAATGTGCTTCAGCCTTCCTGCAAAATTCACTTTATAGTGAAGGTTCCCCATAAGAATAGAAGGCTGAAAATGTTGTTAATATAGATTACCCCAGTAATGGGCAGTCCAGTAAGGAGCAACCCTAAGAAACAGTCTATCAGAACAATGAAGGAATTCCCTAACTTAACTTCAAAGGGTCAGCAGTTACGGGAAACCAATGCAGACCTGAGAAAATACTGGATACGAACAAAATTTTGTAGAGAGTACACAGGCATCAGCAAATGTGTTACTTTATTCCCACTAGGCTAAGAAAATTGTTCAGTGGTCCTTAACACAGAAACTGAATAGGGGATTGTTGAATTCAGTGCAGTACTCAACACATATATCTAATCTGTACAATAAGGAAAGTGAGTAGGACTAAGAATCAGTTCATTTCCTGTTAAGTGACACTGTGCCCTTTCACAGTCAGACAAATTTTTTTGAAGGAATGTTTCAAAAGCTGGAAAAGTCACTGTTGGCATTGGTCAGGCATTTGAAGGCATAACTACTTTTATTTTCCCTTTTTAAGTCATGTTTGATGCGACCATGACCCTATAATGATCCACACATAGGGGCAATTCCACAACCACTAATACACAGAATATAGAATCAAAGAATCATATAATGGTTAGAATTGGAGAGGACCTTAAGATAACCTAGTTCCAACCACCTGTCATGGGCAGGGACACCTCACACTAGACTATGTTGTCCAAGGCTCTGTCCAAGTTGGCCTTGAACACTGACAGAGATGGAACATTTACCACTTCTTTGAGCAATCTGTTCCCTGACATCCAGACCTTGCTCACAATGGCCCTGTTACCTCACTTTTAATTTTTCAATATTTTCATATTTAAAATAACTGTTATATGCTCAAATCAAGAAGTCAATATAGTTTTATTCTGCAGCAGGAAATTCTGTGTTTGGATGGAGGCATCAATTACACAGAGAAAAAGAAATTATTTAAATGAGAGCAGAAATAAAGTAATAATGTTTATTACAGATATTTTTTCTTATTCTTGTGCTACTCTCATTCCTGAAGTCAGTTGTTAGCTAATAGGGAGCATGAAAGGATACCAGCAACAAGTAGTTAACAATTTAAAAGTTAGGAAATATAAACATACTGGTTTGTTTTGTTTAGGCATACTGAACTCATATCCACTGCCTAAGTTCTTTCCTCCTCATTACATTATGAAATTAATCAAAGTGAGCCTTAAGCAGAAATGGAAAACAGTATCAATATTCCTAAGCAAAGGAACAAATTCAGCTTTGTTTGAAACCAAAATCTTTCAAAACCACAAAGCATACAGTGCAAAGAAATAGAAAAAAAATACTGCGACCTTCTGTGAAGCAGGACAGAGCTATCTTTTTCTGGGCTGGTTTGTAGTCACTGACTGTATTTATGTAGCTGTTGTAGGAGATACGAAAGTATGACAGACTTGGGGTGGATTTTTTTTTTTTTTTGTGGGGGGATGGTGTCATTTTGGGTTTGGGGTTCTTTTGACCTTTTTATCTGTCCTGTCTGAAGCCTGCTGTTTCACTAGAGAATGAATACATGCATAAAGCCCCATAAGTAAGCAGAACAGCAAGGGGCTTATCAATCTAGTGATGACATTACAAAAGGTAATATGACTGAAGTTCTCTATGGAAGCCAATGACAAAATATCTTTCTTTTCAGTGTAGCCAGAAAATATTACAGGTGAGAATTACTTCATCATTTACAAGCACCAAACTGAAATTCCTTTTCATTTGGCTCCTTTTTATTACAAACACATAGCACTGGTTATAGCCACAGACTATAGAAGAACTGAAGCAGAATATTAAGGAGACAGAACTGGTTCCATCTTTAGAGGAGGTGCTGCAGACATCACAATTTCATATCCTTGGGCTGCAGAATACATAGAAACTAAGTACATTCTGTGTGTAAGTACTAACCATATGAAGAAAACAACATTGGATTGTCAGCCTCAATCTTGCAGAACTAAGGAAAACCACTATCTTGTCCCTGGATTTATTTAGCATACTTTTGTAGTATTTAATATGAAAAAAAAGCCCACAGAAGATGTGATAACCTCAGACTCTGTTTACATTTTAAATGTAAACGTTTCAAGTGAGTTAGTTCATATCATGGCAACTGTACGGGTGGATTAACTGTTCTAGCTTTATGTAGGTCTCCTCTTAAAGAAGCAGTTCTATGCATGAAGTCCTTCTCTGCACTTTTTGACTTACTTATTTTGTTTGAGAAGGGAATTCTCCAGGCTCTTAAACTTCAGTTATTAGTGGGCTTTCTCTTTAAGCCCTTCCTCAGTTGACAAGGCTGTATTTCTGGAAATGGGAAAGGGCAAAAATTCTTGTATCTCTGGAGTGTGAAGAGGCACTAAAAAGACTGAGGAATAAATAAAATAGAACAGGAAAGCAAAATTCTGACAAGGGCAAAACTATTTTTTAAAGATAAGAAAAAAAGAAATAAAAAATAAAGGATGTTGTCCTGGGTTCAGCAGTCGCAGTCCTGTTTCTCCTTCCTGGTAGCTGGTGCAGTGCTGCGTTTTGACTTCCAGCCTGGGAACAGTGCTGGTGATACCGATGTTTTCGGTTGTTGCTAAGTGATGTTTACCCTGACCAAGGACTTTGTGAGGCTCATGCTCTGCCAGGGAGGAGGGGAAGCCGGGAGGAAGCAGAGACGGGGTGTCTGACCCAGGCTAACCAAGGAGGTATTCCATACCACAGCACGTCATGCCCGGGGTGGGGGGTAACTGGGAGTCTGGGAGTTACCCGGAAGGACACGGGCTTCTGGGTGGGACTCGTTTCTTGGCCGGTGGTATTGTATTCCCTTCCCTTGTTATTTTCTCTTATCATTGGTGTCGTTAATAGTAGCGGTGGTGATTTGTGTTGTACATTGGTTGCTGGACTGTTCTTGTCTCAACCCGTGGGAGTTGCACTCTTTCGATCCTCCTCCCCATCTCTCCAGGAGCAGGGAAGGGGAGAGCGCCGGGGGGGGGGGGGGGGGGGGGCCTCGATTGCTCTCAGCCCAGCACCACTCACTGGGAGTGAGTGAACAAGCTGTCTGGCTAGGGTTTAAACCACAACAGTAGGAAAGGATAACATAGCAGCCTCTAAGTACACAAATGTGGGAAAGACTATTTGCATAAATGACATGAAAATTTTTCACCATCCATGACTAGGACTCAGAATTTATGAACAGTCATGAAAGAAATACAAATAATTGTGTTTATGCCAAAATACATGTGATGGTTTTAAATTCTCTTTGGATTTGTTTAGTTCCGTTTGCACAAAATAAACAACCCATTATTAATAACTTTATCTCAGCCAAGGTGTTCCCTCAGGTGTGCAAAGAATTTTTATGTGACAGTTGTTGCAATAATTTCTCTGATAATATCTCTGAACCCAGCACCCCCAGAAATTATCAATAATTCATCAGAACTAGTATCTGGGTGTTTTCAGCCGCATCTACAGTATTTGTCTGGCAAAACTCTCCTCACCTCATTCATTCAAACACAAATCATCCATTCCCACACAGATTTCACATGAAGCATTTGGTTGCCATTCAGCAAATTAAATAATACCCAGCATTCAAAAGTGTTTTTCTCTAGGTCTTAAATGCAGAAAAGCATAGCCCTGGTATTGATCTTTCTCTTATTAACAGCTTAAAAACTTCTCAACCTAAAAGCTTAACCCCCTGGTTTCATTTGGTTTCATTGCCCATAGAGGTATAAAAAACCCCCCAACAAAATATCCCTGTAAAACTGGGGATGTTCCTTGTCCATAATGTGCCTCTGTAAAGTCTGGACGGAAATACTGAACAGTGGAGGCAAAGAAAGAAGATCTGGGGCATAATGAGTGCTTGGAAAGGGTAGGATGCCTGTCACCCTACCTATTCACACAAGCCCATAGAAGTGACAGTGCACATTTTGGCCTTTCTTCTTTTCCAAATAAACAAGCATTCACGAATAGCCTTGGTGTCTAGGGGTTCTGTATTCCAAGCCTAGAATATTAAAAAGAATAACGTTTCTGCATACTGCAATGCTGTTTATTCTGAAATAGTTTTTAGACATTTGTAATTAATGTGAAATAAGTTAGCAGAGAAGCAGAAATATCAAAGTGCAGTGCAGTCTCATTGCTGGAAAGTCATGAACAGCTTCATTAGTTCAGATCAAGACTCGGAGTCTTGATTTATTTTTTTTTATTAAGTTATATAGTGAATCTTACATAAGTATGGTAGATTGCCTTAGATATCATTTCTGTTTCCATGCATAATTAACTCAATACTCAGTCATGTTGAAACAAATCCAAACATAATTTTTTGGTATACACAATTATCAGTGAAGTGACACATACAGAATAAAGGACAACTGTTAAGGGAAGGGTTAACTTTTTAAATCTTCCTTTCTGTTTCCAAAGGCACTAAAAAATGTACAAAGAAATTAAAATGAGTTTCATAATGAGATTCCTTATATCTTTTACGTCAATAAGAATTAAATATTAAGTTTTGTTTTGTCTCTGGTCAGTTACTTCAGTGACAATTAGCAGTGTTAGTCAATTTTGCTTTCATGTACTTACACAGAAGAATAATGTTGCTGTGTTTTGCATTTTAAAAGATGTGAGCCTAACAACATGTCTTCAGGTTTTATTTCCCCAACATTTTAATTATCACATAAATATGCCTATGTGTTATGCTTGTAGTCACAGACCAGAAATGTTTGTGCTGCTGGCTAAAGTGCTTTCTTTCCTGTCTTCGAAAATCATGGTGTGAGCACACTAAACTAAGCAAAAAAGCTAACACAGATAATTGCAAAACACTGTCTACTGTTACCTGTAAAGACTTAAACTGTAACAGCTAAACCTCACTGATTTTGTTAATTTCAAAAGCAATTGCTCACACAGCGGCACATTAACCAGACATCCCTGCATACACTGGCATGTATTGCTGAAGTTACAAGATTGCGTTTTACTAAAGTTTCTGATATATTTCTTGCTTAAATTCTGAAGACCACTTAGGCTGATGTTTGGACAGCCCAGGAGAAAGATTTAAGATATATGCAAATACCATTCTTTTTTTTTTTTTTAATTACTTTAGGTACACCTCTGAATTTAATTTCAAGTCTTTATGTTGTTTTTATAATAAACATTACTTTAACAGTATTATAAAAATTGTCCTCTTCTGTACAATGGCAGAATTAAATGATAAAGGAAGGCATATTTAGGAGTACTATTGATCCCTCTCCCACAAGTAGCAACATCTAATCGCTGTTACCTATTTTGGTTATTCTAAGTTATTCTTGAACTAGAGACATTATATAACTACAGACTGCATGTTCACCTGAGGAGTAGAGTAAGGAATGAACATTAGAAGAAAATAGCTATGTAGCAAGCATAAATACTGTATCCTTTAGTCACGTATCAGTCATTGGCTCTATTCCTAAAACTCATCTATGAAAGATTTTTCTAATTTTGATAGGCCTGGCCTAGATGCTTGAAAGAACACTATAATATGTGACAGCTATGAGGTCTAAGGGATTTCTAGCCCTTGGAAATTTATTCAAGAGCATTCCAGGTGTAAAAATGATGTGGCTTATTCCCTTTTGTCTGTTCTTTCACATTGCATTGTATCAGTTTTCATCTCAAATAGCAATACTTTATCCTGCCTTTCGAAAGAAGAGGATGCTAAAATAATCTTTACAGGAAAGAAGTAACATATTAAAACTTCTTTGAAGGCTAAGTATATGAACACTTAGTTGAAGTATATCTGTGCATAATGGATATTATTATCTATGTATATATTTGAGGAACACAAAATTACTTTTCCACTTCCTCTGCAGTGACCAAGTTCTCTTAATTTCTGTTAGCTGAGAAGCTCAAAGTATTCACAGTATCACAGTATGCTAGAGATTGGAAGGGACCTCGAAAGATCATCTAGTCCAATCCCCCTGCCGGAGCAGGAACACCTAGATAATGTTACACAGGAATGTGTCCAGGCGGGTTTTGAATGTCTCCAGGGAAGGAGACTCCACAACCTCCCTGGGCAGCCTGTTCCAGTGTTCTGTCACCCTCACTGAGAAGAAGTTTCTTCTCAAGTTTAAGTGGAACCTCTTGTGTTCCAATTTGTACACATTACCCCTTGTCCTATCATTGTTTGCCACGGAGTAGAGCCTGGCTCCATCCTTGTGACACTCCCCCTTTATATATTTATATACACTAATAAGGTCACCCCTCAGTCTCCTCTTCTCTAAACTATAGAGACCCAGCTCCCTCAGTCTTTCCTCATAAGGGAGATGATCCACTTCCTTAATCATCTTTGTTGCCCTGCGCTGGACTCTCTCCAGTAGCTCCCTGTCCTTCTTGAACTGAGGGGCCCAGAACTGGACACAATATTCCAGATGCGGTCTCACCAGGGCAGAGTAGAGGGGAAGGAGGACCTCTCTCGACCTACTAACCACCCCCCTTCTAATACACCCCAGGATGCCATTGACCTTCTTGGCCACAAGAGCACAGTGTTGGCTCATGGTCATCCTGTTGTCCACTAGGCCCCCCAGGTCCCTCTCCCCTACACTGCTTTCTAACAGGTCGCTTCCCAACCTATACTGGAACCTGGGGTTGTTCCTGCCCAGATGCAGGACTCTACACTTTCCTTTGTTATATTTCATCAAGTTATTCCCTGCCCAACTCTCCAGCCTGTCCAGGTCTCGCTGGATGGCAGCACAGCCTTCTGGCGTGTCAGCCACTCCTCCCAGCTTAGTGTCATCAGCAAACTTGCTGATAGTACACTCAATTCCCTCATCTAAATCATTGATGAATATATTAAATAATACTGGTCCCAGTACTGACCCTTGAGGCACTCCACTAGTTACAGGCCTCCAACTAGACTCAGCCCCATAGACTACCACTCTCTGGCTTCTCTCCTTCAGCCAGTTCGCAGTCCACCTCACTACCTGATCATCCAGTCCACACTTCCTCAATTTAGCTGCGAGGATGCTGTGGGAGACTTCTTCCTATCTTGTTCAGTTATTGAATAAGACGAACACTAAGACAGGAGTTTTAAGCAATGTGAACTGGTCTAGGCACTTGAAAATCACCTAAAATCTCTTTGAAATCTCTTAAATATACCAAGCATTTAAAAACTGTTTCTTAGGCAAAAGCCTTTCCTAGATTTTTTCCCTTTTTAGCTCATTTAGAAAGGATGTAAATCTTGCTTCAATAATGGAGGAAGTTTGAATAAACAAAATAAAAGTCCTTCTACTACCAATGTGGGTGAAATCTGATTTACTTGTTCCTTCAGGTTTTGGGATTATATGTCTCATGATCTATTGATTCAAAGGGTGAGATGTGAAAGATGTGGAAAGTTTCAAGGCCTTTCTTAAGTCTTCTTTTTGCAGTTTCATAAACACATAATGAAGACAAGTGAGATTTAAAAAAAAAAAAATTAGTTCAAAAAGAGAAGGAAGAAATGCAATTTTTTCATAAATAAAATTGGAACACAAAAAGAAAGACAGTAGTACTATTCTTACAATTAATTTGCTTACTTATTTTTGAAAAACAATACTCTTTAACTGAAGATTAATTTATTTATTTATTTTTAAAAAACCCTACTGAATAAGGCTCTCTTGAGCTTTCTGAAACCTGTCTATTCTCCACCTTTAAAGAGCTTGGATTAATTAGAGCATGACCTGCACAATAGGTAAGAGACAAAACTTTACCAATAAATGATGACGTTTCAAAGAAATAAAAGGTTTTATGTGATATAGAATTCTATGAGCTCCACAATTCACAGGGGCCCGCCAAGGCATTTGAATTCAGTTCAAGCCATTATAGATATGTAGAATACCCGAATGTGTCTCAGTTTTGTGAAACACTTTTTAATTCAATTAGCTGAAACCAAAGTGCTTTATCCACCTACAATAGAGCTGCATCTGCATTAGTGATAGGAGAACTTAAAATGGTTCAGAGTTCAGATTAATTTCAGTTCTTCAGTAAACAATATCCACACAGGTGGCATTGCAGCCTTTTGAACTTGAAGCCTAATTTTCCTTTGGTTCCCTTCTTGCCCTCAGAAATTCTTTCGAAAGTCTTGGCAATATCTATCTTGTCTTTTTTTTTCTTTATTTATTCACATAATGCTGTAGAATACTAACTCCTTTGATTATTTTTGCATAGCTACTACATCTCTTTTGTCCTTCATGGTTTTGAAGTTGATGTTCTGAAACAACAACTTTCTTCTGGAGTCTAGAGTATCTGGAAATAAAACAATGAGGAAAACTCCCATGAGCTGAGCCACAACTCTGTAAATCCCTCCCTAGATTGAACTGTGCTTTCAAAATTATAACGTCATTGTAAATTATAGCATGCACTTAAGTTTATGTCCTACAATATGACATTCAGTTATCTTCTTTCTCTCAAAAGTCACTAGACCCCCAGCAGGGAAATGCTACATTGGATTGTAGCCATCTCTGTGAACAGAAGTCTGTAATGATAGCTAGAAATAGGATGACTATGGCAGTGAATACCTGCCAGAATAGCAGATCTCTAGATATAAGCAATACCTTGAAGAAAAGTAGCATATCAGTTCTTTATGCTTTCTTCTATAATTCCCTGCATATTTTTGCTAGGCTTGTTTGAAGATCTGTGGCTGAATGGAAGCTTGCATACCATGGACTCGCCCTGAAGGTAGAATTGTTAAAGAGAAAAATTCTTCTGACATTTTGAAGAAGTCAGCAACAATGACGCATTGACTATTTCTTTTGAATCTGTTGTGGGTTTTTTTTTCCCCTCTGTTTAGGAACTATGGAAACTGTTAGCTAGACTAGGACTAGCAACTAAAATAAATATACTTAAAAAATACATGAGAAAGTGGTAACTGTAGTCAGTTAGGAAAATAAAGGCAAGACAGAAAGCAAAACTCAGAAACAAACCAGCAGGTATAAACTCCCCAGGAAGCCAAATAAGCAGTCTGGGTTTAATGCTGGTGAAATTAGAACCAAAACCTGTATTTAAGATACACCCAGGCACCTATATTTTCCAGTACATGAAGACAAATTAACTGAAACCAGAAAACAAACTCAAACGCTTTTCATGCTACACGTCATCAACAGGACAGCCAAGATTCTACTTACTAGATAGATTGTCATTTTGTCTGTTAGAATGGCTTTTATTCACATTCCTATCACAAAATATTTAAAGCATGCATTATGCAACTTGTTTGCAGCCTTAATAGCCCCTTTTTAACACATGTGCTTCTGGTGCCATCCACAGGAGTTCAATAAATCTGTTCTGGCCACTCATAGGTTTAAGTTCTCACTTCTGTCTGATTCTTGTTTTACTAAGCAAAACAACAAAGGGAATTATTTACATGGGACTCATCTGGAGAAGAGATGGGGAAGGTATTCTTAACAGCTAATTGCAGACGAGTCCTTGAGCTTTAAGGAAAAATTGGACTAAATTTGTGGCAAAAATTTGTCAAACAAAACACAGCAGCATTTATAATTTCAATCAAATTAAGGGGAGCCTTCAGTAAGACCAATAAACATCCTTTCAGCAGGCCAGGTGCGTGGGGAACTTGATGTATGTCACTGCAACTAGATGTACAACAGAGCCTTCATTCTCAACAGTGGTTACTGAATATGTAAACAATAGAATAAATGTGGACCTTGAAATAACTACAGCTTTTAGGAATATATACAAATGGGTCAGAATAGTTATTTTCAGGCATGAGCAGCAGGAAATATCAGTAGGGTAAAATACAATATTCTGTAAAGGCAGGCCTTAGTCTGTACATAAGCAAAGAAAAAAAGAGGATGTTTTGTCCAAATCATTTAATAGACAAAACTCTGGCAAGTATTGTTGTTCAGATCTCATTTCATTCCATGTGTGGAATCCTGACAAGTTAAATCATCTGTGAAGCACTGACCATCGCCAAGGAAAGAACTTCCACAGATGCAGAACACCAGGCATTTCATATTAAAGGAGGCTAAATGTAAAAACAAAACCAAAAGCTGTGGTGACTGATGCAGCAATCACTACAAGCAAGATTACATTTGTGGAGGAAGCAAGCTACTACAGACTCACTAAGGATTATAACACAAAATAAGTAAAAATATTTGTCATTTTCCATTGGTTTTATTTTTTTTTTCAGTAATATATTCAATAGAGGTATATTTGTAGAATAGATATATCCAAACATGTGTGTGCACTGATTCGGAGAAAACTCCAGGAACAAACTTGCCAACAAAGTTTTCAAGCTGCCAAGCAGGCATTCTTTATTGCGGCGCTGGGAGACACGGGGGATATCTCCTCCTAACGTGCGTCTCCCCATTGCCACACAAGCCGTCCTTTAATAGCCACTGGGCATACATACATATTCATGAGGCTATGTATGGATTACATAATTTTCCAGAAAGTTCCCCGCATGTGTACAGAATTGTGGTGGTGGTCTCTGAGGGTCGTTTACTTCTTCCAACAATCTTCATCACTTCTGGCAGCCTTTGAAGCATGTGCAGTAGATGCTCATACCAGTTTAATTGGTTCGTTAGCACCAGAGACATCACAATCCTCCTATCCTCCTACTTATCAGTTAGTTTAACTGTAGCCCATTCTGGACACCTGCAGTTCCCAGATACTGCTTATCCCTGTGTCCTGTTCTTCTAGACTGTTTTTCTTAAATAATGTCACAACTATAATGATTTATCTTGTGAGAATTCTCAGTATGTTCTCTAGTTGTACTCCATTTTTTTCTCTATGTATCATGCACTTCAGTAATTTTCCATTGCTACTGTTACAAAGCCTTCAAACTTAACATTACTTAAAACTAATTCTAAAGGTTTCTATATTCCATTTTGTGATTTTGTGCCCCCTTGTCTCAGCACACAGACTCACCGAGCTCAGTACTTGCCAGGGATTAAATACTTTCTGTTACAGTGATGTTGAAAAAAAATAATTACCCTCTCATAAGGACAGTCACAAATTAGGTAAAATTAAAATGAGATAAATGCTATTAATTCTTTCTATATTTGGAAGGTTTCATTCTGGGCATCTTATGGTAGTTATACAAAATAGATATGCGTTTCTTCCAGCAGAAATCAAGAAGCATTGAAACACTGTTAAAAAAATCCCAAACTTTGGTTAAGTGTTGCTCCTGGTATTCATAGATTTCTTGCGTTTAGAAAAAAAAAGCTGTGTTCAACAGATACAAATGATACTGCCTTGAGAAAAATAATTTTACCTTGTACCATGTCTTTTGCATATCTAGTTATATCCCATGATACATTTGGGGGTACCTTATCCATGGATTAATTTGTACCTACATCACTTGTGTATCTATATCATCACAAGGGTCACAAATGCCTTACAATAACAGATCCCTTCACTCTAAAAGAGCCCAGCCTCACAGACATTTCATCAAAATATGCTTGGTGTCCAGTCTGAGAACATTTCAGTCCAATAAATTAGCAGAACCTAAAGTTTGCTTGCGTTGTAACCATCAACAAAAAAGGAAATGCATTGTTCATGCTGTCGCTTCCATTTTTGTCTACCAGCAAGGCCTCTCAGAACCCCAATGCCTTTTGACTTCAGCAAAAATGTCATGTGGTAAACAGAATGAGGGTACATTTGTAATGCTAGATTTAACCTATGGAATTATAAAAATTACCATAGAAAACCTCAGAATCATTCTCATAAAATTATCAGTAAAACAATAAAGGAATACATACAGAGTAGGCATATCCCTCTTTTTTGATAATTCCTGTTTTTCATACTGATGTGCCATGTACCAAACTAAGCAGGATGAGTCTTTGAGATAAGATGGGTAGCAGCCACTACAGTTTAAAGTACTAATTTTCTTTGAAGTAGTGGAAGTTTACAATAGAAAGTACCATATCTTGTAACCATTCCTACTCTAATTTTAACTGACATGCAGTTCATTTTAATTTGGTAATTCCCTCCTTAATTTTAACTTTGTAGAAGTGGTGCTGCAGGAAAATGAAGCTATTCTGGATAGGGAAAGAACATTCTCAGTGACTGAATGTTAAAGTTGAATTTTGTATGTCTGGTTTGGTGCTGTCACTGCATTATTCACAGCTATGAATCAGCAAATCTGAAAGGAATATTTCTTTACTTCATTTCCCTCCATTGCTCTTTCCTTGCTACTTTCTATACTCTGTTCACAAATCGTATAGTCTGCAAAAACTTCCTGCAAACAGGCAACCAATCTCATTATGTTCGTCCTGTGAGAGGAATCGGAGAAAGGTGAGAAGTTACCCATCTCACAACCTGTTTTCTCTTCAGATACTAATATCCCAGGTCTTGAAATGATGAACCTGCCTTTTACAAGTTGGCATTTTCTACTGAGTGCTAGGGATTTATCTGTGAGCGCTAACAGGAAAGATGCTGTGAATCATGGACATTTGGTGGTGCACTGATTACAGCTATCAGCTGCATATGCTTCTTGACTGGGGGGGCTTCATAAAATCTGTAGAAAATGAATCATAAAAGTAAAAAAATACACTACAGTCAGTAATAGAGAAAAGGTAACTCTGCCAAAAAAATGTGATGAGGAACCAAAAATAGTGAACAATCCACTTATTAAAAATCTGTGCAGTTATGACATAAACTGTGCACGTCCGATCTTTTAGAATTGTTATGTACAGAAACGTGTGTTACAGAGAAGTAGTAAGGATTACTATAGGATGTGTGTGTGTGTTTGTGTTTCCACATCATCTTTGCGAGGTCAGGAAGAGGAATTATTCCCCTTAGAGACAGGAAAAGAGATGTGTAGAGATTCATCTGAAAAAAAAAAATATATATATATATATGTTGAAAATCCAATTTGATTGGAAGAATGCTAAGCATTTCTTCAAATCAGATTATACTTTCTGAAACAAAGAACTGAAAAACCTGTGGGGTATACAAGTAAAAACCCTATGGTTTACATATTGTGAATATATCGTATGGGAAAGCATTGCTAAAGATAAGTAATAAATCTGGTTTTCAAGGGAAGAAAATGGCCACCTTAACAATGAAATCAATCTCTGTTTTCTAAGTTCTTGACTTAAAATAAAACTTACACGTATCTACAAATAAGGATGGAATCTTGCAGACAGGATTCACCTTCAGGAGGCTCCCGTGCTAGGTGGGTGTGCTGATACAGCTATACAAGTTAGCATTTTCTAATCTAGACAAAGCATTCAGTTTTAGTGTGCTCTGCTTGTTGATGCACTGCGTCTGGGAGAGCAGGGTGAGAATATTTATTTTCTCTGACCTAATATAGGAAGGAAGAGCCAAGCACAGAAAAATCTGCAGAGAAAATTTCAGTTTGAAAATTGAATGTTTTCATGCTTACAGGCTGATACCTGAATGCTTTAATGTCTACAGGTTTAAACAAAATATCTTAATCTTATTACATTGCAGGGGTTTTTTTATGTCTTACAGATACAGCAGTGCATGTGAAAAGAAAACAATCCAAGGGATTCTCCGCAATGCAGTTTTACATAAGGGCCTGTAGGAGCAGGCAGAATGTTATTAGACCATAAAAGCACATCAGACTGATTTATGGTTTCTGATCAAGGTTTCTGTGAAAATTACTCTGCATCACCAGCTCAAGGTGACTGCTACCATTAATGTGTGGAAAATAAATGAGATGAGGAGACTGATATCAGAAGAAGTAAAAGGAAGCACTGAGCCAGTTTATATAGCACAGGCTTCCCATTTTGTTTTACAGTGCATAGAAGGCTGTCATCAAAATGATTGCTTTGGGGCAGAAAAGGCAATTCCTGATAATTAGATCTTATGGCAGGCTTTCTTACATCCGGTATATAAGAACCATCAGGTATAATACCTTCCCACTATATGTCATCTTCTCCTCTGTCCTGTAAACATTCTTAGAATGTAGAAAATGAATAACATACATCTTTTTTCTCGGAAGTTATTTCCCAGAAGAGATAAAATTAGAAACATGGCTTCACAGGAATCCTAGTAACTATTTTACATATGATCTGATACCAATTTGCATTTTGACCAGTATTATAGTAAAAAAGAATGCCCTATTTTCCACTGTTCAGTGTCCCTTTATTGTATGTTGTTTCATTTATTGGTGTTGGATTTTTCATCTCGTTTTTATTTTATGTTGAACACGAAAAGCTGTACTTCCTATTTAAATACAAATGCATAATGTATTTTTAAGAATTTACTTCACTGCATCTGTTGTAATGCACCACAGCTATTCTTTACATACAGTTTATTAAAGATACACTCATCTATATAATGCTACTTTAAATTTTCTTTATTTCCTCTTTATTGTTTCAAATTGTCTGCACTCTTTTTCTCTGCACAATGCTTCGGGATTAGTAAAAAGACTGAACTGCGAACCACAGAATCACTGTGATCTAGTACATCTTATGCTTCTATATGATTTTTAAAACCATTCTCTAATATTTTATTTTGAGATTATAAGCTGTTGTATGCAGATGTGCAGTATCATTTTCCACATCTGGAGACTATCAGGGCTGCTCATGCAGCTGGCTATAGCAGCTGATCTTATGGTCATTACAGGGCACATTTTCAAAGCAGCATAATGAACAAAGACATCTATATCTTGAGAAGGGTGGGGTCAAGATTTTGATTTTTAGGATAAGATGACAAACCAACTGCATATTGCTTTTAAAATGGACTCTTGCTTCTTGATTCCTGAATCCAATTTATTTGAATATACCCTCACAATAAGATGAATTGTTATTGACTAATACTCATTTATCTGTATATTTTAAAACAGGTGTTCTGTTACAATTGTTGGCAAGAAATCTGTAAGCTTAAAAAAATCCTACTTTAAGTATTTTTATCCTTCAGATGCACCCTGAGAGAAAAAGGACTTCTGTTTATGTGCAAGGGTGATTAGCTTGTACTGTTAATAGGATGGATTTCCTGGTACTTAATTGAAAGCAGGTGGATAATTAAAACCAACGTGTGGCTAATCAAGAGCCAGATAGCAGGTGATCATGAGGCCATGCCTGATTCTGTTCAGGATAAAAACCTAACTTTCAAGCCTGTTTGCTTTAGAGGCTAATGTGAAAAAGGTGAGAAATGCTGGTTCCTGGGGAAAGCATAATTAAAGTATCATTTCACAGGCCCTGAAACGGCTGCTACAAGTTTACAGGACTGGAGTCTTCTTTGCTTAGTAGGGCCTTATGATTTTGTTTCGTGGGGTTTGCTTGTCAATGCTTTACTTATTAAGATAAGCTTTAAGAGAAATCTGAACCTGTGTCTTGCCTGCTCTTGTAGCTATACAATGTGCTTTGTTAATGTTCCCATGTTACGAAATGCTGCTATAAATCTGCAGAGTTGTAATAGGTAAATTAAATGTGATACTGATCTTAAAATAGCTTTCCTTATCATCCATGCTAAATTCTTGGTAATCTCTGAAACCCATTTAAGAAAGCATAATAAGGCAGAGAGGAGAAAGGATGGCTGTTTAAAATAACTTTTAAACAGCTACCAGTTTTTTACAGTATTTCCCATGCTGCAGTTTAGGTTGTCTTTTCCCTTCGACAGTATGATCATGTAGAGCAATATGGTACCTTGATCTTGATGGTAAGTCAGAGCTACTCTATGTCAGTTATTTTTCTTACTACAAAATGTCAGAAATATGTAGTAGGACTCATGCTTCTCTCACCTTTATTTGTTTCTCTGACCTTGTTTCTCTGGAGCACTCTTATGATCCTTTAGCTTGTGTATATTGTTGATGACAAAGCTGTGTTATACTTAAGAGATTTTATGTATTGCAAGTTTCTATTACTTTTAAACTGTCAGTTTAACTTCCCTCTTTTTCCCTTGTCTTTATAAGTAGGCATGTAAGTAAGCAATAAAAACACGCAGTCTGTTTAAAGAGCTACCAATTGATCTTAACTTTGCTGATATGTTTCAACTTACTGAATTGACTCCAGCTTGATAATGTTATTTTGCTCTGTTTCAAGTTCAGGGTAAAATTGGCTGCAATGGCAAAATAAGAATCCTGTTTATTATTAAAAAATTAGTCTTTTATTATTAAAAAATTAGTCTGTATCTCTACTAAATCCTGTATGTTGCCATTAAAGCCATAAGGTAAGGCATTTGCTCATTTCCTTATTATGGTTTAATGGAGAATAATTATTAGATATTATCCTTGTTTTCCTTGTAGGATTTTTGGTTTTGTGTATGGCTAAACAAAATTCTATTAAATATTTCTCATTACTTAGATAATGTCTTCCCTTTATAACACTTCTGGAAAAGTTTTAGTTCTGAAAAATAGGAAGGACATGGAAAAATACATGAAGGAGAAGTTTAGAAAACTAGTGGAATCACTACCTGTAAGTGCTTCTCTTACAAGGGTGTAAGAAAAACTGCCAAACTTAAACACCATATATTGCTGCTGACAATATTAAGTAGATTGCACCACTACTAAGATAGTATTAATTTTATTTTTCTTTTAGGTGTAAATGGTTCTGAAGCTACTGTCTCTCACTAGCTTTTGTTGGGATACATATATATAGTCAACACATATGTAAATGTATATACAAATGAGTGTTACAGTCACTAACTACTAAGGGAACTCCAAACATTGATCGTTTCTATCTTTTAGTATCAAATGTATGTATGACAGGAATAACCAAGGATTTAGACAAGTGGGCCATCTAAGCAATAGTCAAATTCTGCAAGCCTTTTCTACAGGGCAGGGAAATCAGCTGCTAGGGCTTGATCACTGGCTTTTCACCATAGGGTATTGTGAGGGTAACTTCTGCTTTACCTCATTTGTGTTAATTAATCTTGACCACATTTTTGGCAGTTCTTTTCTGACAAAGGTTTAATTGAAGTTGGCATGCTTCTTCTATAAGAAACTTGGAAAGCAAAGAAAACTAGTTCTAAGAAACATTCTGAGGAACCCCATTGAGCTTCAGTTCTACACCTAGCACTGTCAGTGGCTTGAGGAAATTGCTGTATTTCTCCATACTGACTTAAAAGTTTAGGTGGTTTTCTAAGGAGGGGGAGAGCGAAAGGTGGATAAAATAAAAATAATTTATCATCTTGCTTAAGGGAGAGTGACCTTTCAGAAAAATATCATAATTGTAACAGATGAGGCAGTCTTCAGCAGTCCTTAGGGAAGAAGATATGAAATACGCCATAGAACCTCTGTGTAAAAGCATTGGTGAATACACTGATTTTGCTGAGATGTCATGTCAGCCCGGAGTGTCACGTTCTGGAAGTGCTGGTAGTGCTAATGGGATTTGGGAAATGATGGTTTAAGCCCCGACTGATCTCCAGCTAAGTCTGTACCTGTGAAAGCCCGCTAAGGTTCTTTGAATATATTCATCTCATTTTTGTGCTTGTCAGGGCAGTACAGGAGACTGGGTGTTTAATAGGCTTCATGAAAGAATGTAACTTCAAATTGTAATAGTGTTTGTCAATAACAATAAACAGGCTGATGACAATTCCAAGCAAAGAAGCACATCCCAGACGACAGCCTCGTGAAGGAAGTAAAAGACAAAGTGGTTCTATTGTTTAAACTTCTGGTTCTGGGACCAGACAGAGAGCAGAGAGCAAAGCGGTTCCAGCTAAATTCTGTCAGACAGTTTGCTTCCTGAAAACCAGCATTTTCGCTTGGGTGCAAAAAGTTTTTAGCTTTTTATGACATAGGAGCCAATTATGAATTGGGTGAAAAGACAGTTTTGGTTGATTCTACCATTTTGAAGTTCAAATGTGTTGACACGGGAGTCACGGACAACGCAGAGACGATCAATATGATCAAGCGGTTGCCAAATTTATTACAAAGCCGTAACTCCTTACATACTATTTCTTACATGCACTTACAGTGATTTGGCATATTATGATTGGATACATGTCTTGAAGACCCTTAGTGACTAACATATAATTGGTTAAGCACAGGTGTGAGAACTTGACCTCAAAAGCTTGCCAACAGTCCACAGTTCTCATTAACTCAGTGAATTCCAGCTTCTTCTTATCTTGCTTGCTTAAGCTTCTTCTGGCCTATCATGGCCTTGCTGTATCTTTCAGGATTATTCAGAGTTTATGTACCAATTATGCATTCTCCCCTGAGAACACTGTCTCCACATCTCCCCCTTTTTGTTTTATATATGTTTTGGGTGACCCTACTTGAGCACAGGATTTGGGCTAGATTATATCTCCAACATATGCCAACTACAGGCTGCTGGGCCTGCCCCTTTTTTCTGCTGTATGGCTCTCTGATAACAGGGGAGGCCATCCTTCACATCAAGGTCTGGCATGGCATGTGTCCCCACCGCTCCATGCCTGCTGGGTTGCAGCCAACAGCGGAGCTAAAGGTTCTTCTTGGTGGCAAACACAGAGGCCAACCCAGTCTTGCCCTTGACTGTGGTAGCAGGCATTTTGTCAGCCTCAGCCCTTGCACCTTGTTGTCAATGCAGAGTTTCACCTGCTTCATCCAGTAACAAGTTGCTACTACAGCAAGGCACACACAAATTTACATTAGCAGAGTAACTATTACAGGGTGCAGTGGCATGTTGAAGATGCTGATGGCAGCGAGGGACTAGACAAAGAACTTTCTTACCAGTGGAATTCTCCCACCCTCTTAATTTGCTCCATCACCTGCTTTATAACACTACCATTGTATTAGAATCTTTCCAGCTTTTGCCTTAGCATTTTCTAGCAGCTATTGCATATTTCTGTACTCTAACATCTCTTGCAAATGACAAATCTATACAATGCAAGGTTTAGTTCCTCATTAGCAACTGGCTAGTAAATACAAGTGGTTTTATACACAAAATCACAGCCTCTAATAATAGCTACTTTACTAGCACACATATTCAGGATGTTACTTTTCGGTTGCCCCCAAGTGATGTTTTGCAATCATTAGTTTTTCTCTTCCTCTATCTCATTCTGCTTGGGGTATTAACTGTCAGCTCCTGTAGCTGAGGCATCAGGTTTTTCCATTCGTCTGTCCAGCTCATGGCAAGGCTTGACAAACTTTGCAGGCAGTCGCCATGGACCTGTAGAAAGGAGGACGCAAATATAGCCCCTCCTCCAGGTTATCAGTTCTTGAGAAGCAGACAGGTTAAACTGCACATTGTTAACAGTCGAGGAGTTTGCTGCATCATTGCCTCTTTTCTTTCTTTTTTTTTTTCTGCCACCCTGATGCTGCTTAGGTGACAGCTCATAAAGCTTGCGGTTGCATTACCCCTCTTGCTTTTTCAGTTAGCAGTTCTTAATTCAACTGATCTATCTATTCCTCCAAGTCTTGGATTCACCCCCAGGTTACCTTAAACATACTAAGCAAGGCTCCTACCATGCACCCACTGTGTTGCAGGTGCTCTTTAGGCTTTGTCTGTGGTGTCTCTACAAACTGCCTCAATAGACTGGGAGGTTGGGTTTTTGTTTTTTTTTGTTGGTTTAGTTTTTTGGGGTTGTTTTTTTTTTTTTCTTCACTCCTCGGCTCTGGCTTCCATCCTGGCCATTCTGCCGGTGGAGCACCGGGAGCTCAATCGGAGATCAGGTTTTTTTTGTGGCTTTTTTCTGTTGTTTTTTTTTTGTTTGTTTGTTTGTTTTGTTTTTGTGTTGTTTTTTTTTTTCTCCAAAAGTCACTCACCCTGCTTTGCACAGCTATAAAAGCCTGCCTGCTCGGCAGCAGCTACAGCTGCCTGCCTGCTTCAGCAGCAACCATAAATAACTGCTGGCAACCGCACTTTTGCATTAACCCTTTCTTGCCCAAAATGTTAAACTGCTACCAGTTAAAAACTTTTATATGAACCCAACAATAAAAAATACACAGAACACCGTCTGCCCTCAACACACACACACACACGGGATCCCACAAGCACACTCCACACAACTACAATATTTGAAGCACAAAATGCAGACAATCTATTACTCCCACTACAGTCCCACGTACAGAATGTGGCACAAGGACCCTGTGGAGACTAACAGCAAACCAGCTCTGAGAAGCACCATTGCAGTGTGAGGTGGCAGGCTCAACCTTAGCGGGCATCCCTGCAGAGGCTCTGCCTCCCCCACAGCGTATGAGGCTTGAGCTTTTATACTGACCAAAATGCACACTCATTCCGACACAGGTGGCCAGCCTGTGTTGGAAGAAGTGGCCAGCAATATCTATAAAGGTCTCCAAAGGTTGATAGAAACCTGGACATACTTATATTTACCAACTTCTAGTACATGAGTATCACAGAGAAACTGTATTAAATGAGTTGCATATGGGCTCCCAAGTCCACAGTCTGTCACAGTATGCCCAATACCCCTGATAAGAGCATAAGAGAGACCTTCCCAATCACACAATACATCTGTATCCCGAGCTGATCTCGCTTCCCTGGAGGTTCGGGGGGGGGTCTGTTGTGTTTTTTTGTTTGTTTTTTTTTTTTTTACTTTAACGTAAAAAAAGGTTCCTCGCTTCACTTTAAGAAAGGCTGAAAACATCCATAAAATAGATGTCCTGAGCTCAAATTTCAATTCATTCAATCACTGACAAGGAGGGTGTCCTGGGGTGATGCTGACTCTTTCCAGGGTTTCACCCATTGAGCTGGCACCCACTGCAAGCTGGAATCTGTAATTTACACACATATAACCTCAACCTGTTAGTTTTACTTCCGCAGGACCTTTCCAAATGCCGGTTTCCAAATCCTTGTACTGGACAAGAATACCCGGAGTTTTAGTCATATAACCGGAACCTAATGCCTGACCATGTATTATAGCAGGGGTGTCATTAAAGTCTCCTGTCAATCGCAAAAAAAATCAGAACATATACAGCTTGAGTATAAGAGGATTTTAACCCATATGTGGTCACCGCTTGTCAGGCCTCCTTAACTATCTTGAGATCAAAAGCTTCCCACTCTTTACCCCCCTGCAGAGAGGCCCATTGCAGAAAATTCACCAGTAATAATCACATCTTTGATTAACCTGCGCCAACAGTGCACAGGATTTGTGCCCCCCAATACCTCTCCCACCCCCTCCCCCTGTTTGCCTTCTTTAAGAAAGGGGTTTTACGGAGGATAAGGTGGAGGCGCCGATGGAGATGTCTCGATCCCAGTCTCAAGGGCTTCAAGCTTTTTCATCAATTGTTGCAGCTGAGCATCTCCAAGGCCAGTGAGTAGTCACTGATGAGCTGAGCAGACCGACCTGGGAGATGAAGAGTCTGGAAGCAGAGGATATAAATCTGGCTCGGATTCAGGGGATTTGGAGTCTGATCCTGGGTCGAACTCAGGGTCTCCATTGTTCGCAGCTGTGTCTTTCTTGTCAGGTGTCTCTCGTTCGGTATGTGGCCATCTGCGGACCTGGCTCTTGCTTTCATCGGCTCCAGATGTTGATTTTTTCGGCGCCGTTGCAGGTACCACAGGAGGTGCAAAAGTCATAGCCACAGCACTATGAAGGGGGTTAGGGGAGACAGCCCCTTCTGGAGCAGTGGCGGCAAATACAGAAGCTACCGCCACCCTTTGCAATTTCATCTCTTTCAAAGTCTCAAACACCAATCTTCAAAGTGTAGAGTGTTTCTGTGCAACTTTGGTCCCTTTACTAACCTCGCGATCACGGGACCACTTTAACAGCCTCTGTAAGGCGGCACTATCATATTGCAGTCCTCTCTTAGAGAGAATGTGTTGGAGGAGCTTCACCACCGCCTGTTCCTCTTTGGATAGCAAGTGCACCATCTCCTCCCTGGCCGCTCACCTGATCAGGGCGAGATTCCCGAAGCTTTGCAGACGTCTGATTTCCCAGCGCCGGGGCAGCGCTGAATTTCGGCCGGCTCTCCCCCTCATCCTTTTCGTTTGACCTTCAAACTCGTCTTTGTCGAGTTACCGATCGGAGGGTCCCTGTTCGGGCGCCACTTGTTGACGCAGGAGTCATGGACAACGCAGAGACGATCAATGTGATCAAGCGGTTGCCAAATTTATTACAAAGCCGTAACTCCTTATATACTATTTCTTACATGCACTTACAGTGATTTGGCATATTATGATTGGATACATGTCTTGAAGACCCTTAGTGACTAACATATAATTGGTTAAGTACAGGTGTGAGAACTCGACCTCAAAAGCTTGCCAACAGTCCACAGTTCTCATTAACTCAGTGAATTCCAGCTTCTTATCTTGCTTGCTTAAGCTTCTTCTGGCCTCTCATGGCCTTGCTGTATCTTTCAGAGTTCATGTACCAATTATGCATTCTCCTGTGAGAACACCGTCTCCACACAAATGTAGTTGAGGAAGGAGATGACACCAGTAGATGAGGAAAATGAGCCTTTTGGTATCCACTGTATATTGTTTGCTACTGCCATGCTTGAGAAAAGGGAACTTCTTCCCCTCCCCTTCCCCCAGACTATTCACCTGTTCCAAGAGAGGATAGTAGTGAATTTTGACCAAATCACAGATGTATTGCTTTGAAAAATGAATAAAACTGGATGATTTTTGGGTAAGGTGTGATAGATTGCATTGAAATGAACACTTCCATGGCTTTGAGGTTTATTGCTAAGTGAAGATGTGAACTTAAGATAAATCAAACAATTATAATATCAATAATAATATTTTGGTCCTGCATTGTGCTTTTTAGGAAAAAAGAAAAAGTTTTAAGATGGATCAAAAAATTGTTTTTCCACAGCAAAAGGAAGAAAATTGGAGAGATCACAATAGCACTGTAGAAATCATAATAGGAAAGATAATAACTCCTTAGGTTATTTTCTCAGCTTTAGCACAAAAGATCAGAGGAGGCATGAATGGATGTTATGTTGAAGAAAAATGGGTTTGGAAGAAACATATAAGGGCTTTTTTGCACTCAGTGTAATCAATGTTAGTAATGGCTTTCCTGGCAGGTTGTTTTGAAGTGGTATTAGTCAAGAAGGTGATACTGTCCTACCTGTCAGAAATGTATTAACAAGACTCAGGCATATTTTTTCATCTTCTGATATTATGGGATCCAGTTAAATGTAAGAAGTATTCTGGAAGCTGGACTCTTGGTTACATTTTCTCTGTGTTTACTCTAATTGTGCATACTAGAAAGGAGCAGCAGTTAGAGCTCCCTATCTGCCAAGAGGTATTCAGCCTGCATCCAAACTAGCCCAAGACAGAGATTGCCCTTTAGTATTTCTGAAAATTATAGGGGTTACAGTATATTTTTTTTTAATCACTAAGTTTCTTACCTCAGTATGGGCATGTGTAGTGTTCCAGTTAACATTTTTTTCTAAGACAAAGGAACATTAAAAAAAAATAAATACATTAGTGTCCAAAATATTTAATGTATAATAACTGATAATGCAGTATAGGCTCATCTGTTGACCACCTAAATATGATGCTTGTTTGCTTTTTTATCTCTTTCTCTTATATAGTATACCATGGTAATTTGATTTCAATAGCTGCAAAATCTGTGGCTTTCATGTGCAGAGGCTTGAACATTTTCTTTGGCCTTAGCCTCTGTAGAAATCAGTTTGAATATTAGTCCACATTTGCTGAAAAAGAAATAGGTGAGCTGAAGTAAATATCAACTAATAGCTGTGTTTCAACCACTTTTTATGTTTATGCAGTGGTTTGAGCATCATATGTATGACAGAACTCTGAATATGAGACTGAGGTGATAACTGCAAATCCATTGCAATTAATCTGTAGAACTTATTTCATGTGTATATACTTAGTACAAAGTTCTTTGGAAACAAACAAGTACATCTTAATGGCAGTGTTGAAGTTCCACTGACAAGTTATGAAGGAAAATAGGTAGGTTAACAGGAAAGCCATATCAGACATCAGGATGGAGTGGAAAGCAGGTTTTCTGTTTCAAGGGATTTCAATAGCCACCTCCAATGATACAAGTAGGAAAGGTGTAGATGAAGTGTAATAATACTTAAGGTACAGAGAACGTGGCATGTAATTAGTCAACAATCCAAGTTAGATAAGGCACTGGAACATTCAAGGTCTCTTAATGTAAAGTAGAATTAGTAACCAGTTCCTTTTGTTGCTGATCCCTACCCTTTTTTTCCAAATCTATGTAAGAAACTCAGCTGCATCTTGGATATCTAGATGTGAATTTGTTCTGTTAGTCTCATTCCTTTCTGATAGCAAATTTACTGTTAAAGTTGACTCCTCTTTTCAACTTTACATTGATTTCTTTTTTCAGCTTTACAAATCTGGCTTCATACAGTTAACAGAAGCATTACAGTGGCAAACATATTTGATCAATTCTTGAATGAGAAAGACTGTGCTTAGATGTATAGCTGATATGTGATCAAATCATTTCACTTCTAAAAGCAGGTATTCAATTTGTACATCTATCAAGATTGTGTATGTATGTATGTGTGCACTGTTTCCTGCAGATACTGAAGTGGTTTTCTGTACAAGTGGTTATTCTGCATTATATTTATGGTAGGGTATATAAACACAGTGTGCACATGCTTGTAAATGTATGTGCAAGAGGGTTTCCTTTTCAAAACTACATTTGTTTTATAACAGGAAAAATACACTTTATCCACTATATATTTTGTTCTTTCTCACTGTAATGAACTCATTACTTGTGCTGTTAATCTCGCTTCATCTAACTAGACTTTAAAATATGTAGGATGCTGCTTCAGTGTTGCAGTTTTTAACACTTGCCTTTTCAAAGTATTATTTTATTTTTCTCTGCTAAGGTAAGGCACTGGATTAGACCATGATACAGACCATGACTGTTTTTTCCATTTCCCTCTGAGCAATTTCTTATCTGGCAAACCTTCAAAAACTTGCCACATCAAGCACCGATACCAACCAAACCAACAATGTAAAAGTGTGTCAGTACAGCCAAAGAGTACAAAATGTCAGTGCATTAATGTATCAAATACAGTTTGGGGGGTGGAGGTTTACACATTCAAATGAAAAAAAAAGAAGTTATTTGCTGTGATTCTCAGCTGTCTTCAGGGCACTCATCTGTTATAAAATTTATTTCAGAACAAAAATGAATTGAAGCTTTCATTCTGCACTGGTATTGCACCTGGTCTGTTTCCAAATCAATCTAGCAGTAGACATTTCTGTAGGACTCAGCAAACACAATGATACCTGTTAATGCAAAAGTTAACCAGATCCATAGCATTCTGTTAAGAAGAAGAAATTATTCTGACCTGCAAAAATGAGCTTAATCTCCAACTCTGATTTCATTAGAAACAGAAACTCATTCAAACTTGCTGTTGAGTTCCTGATCAGAAACTATGATGACGATGGTTCCACAAAGTGCTGTGGAATTTATGTCAAAAAGCAGTAACTTCCACTAAAATTGAAAGAATTTTTTTCCTTTTCTCATTTATTTTATTTACTGTTAAAGTAAATCCAGCAAGTGGATGTACATTTTTCCATTGCTTTTGATTCCAAATGGTTATGCAGCTTTTTTTATATGGTTCAAATATGAGTTGCACCTAAGTACTGTGCTTAACATGTACTGGATCCTTAAACGGGATTTGATGACAAAGAAGGAATTTCCATGAGATACGATTTCTATATGATGATAAAAGCTTAACTTCAAAGAATAAATGATTCATTGAACAGAAAAAATACCACTCTTAACAGTGATTGTAACTCCTGAATCCAAAGAGAAAACTTGAGGACCATTTCCTCAAGCAGTTAAGTACTTTCTGTTACACAGTCAGTATGGAACTATGTGCATCTCTTTATTTTTTCATCCTACACAGAAATACATAGGATGCTCATGACATGACCTGTATTCCTTGTTTAATTTTCTTTATACAGGTTTTTGGAACTCCATAATGTGTGATTTTGAGCCTATTTAACATTAGAACTGTACATGTAGATGCCAGTGTGATTAGTTTATGATGCTCAAGGGCAGGTGAGAGAGGCTGTGCTCCCCTTAGCTCATAGAATGCCCTGCTGCATATGGAATTAAGAGGTAGGAGTCAGCTGAAAGGTGAGAAGTTGCTTAGGCTTGTCCAAAGGGAAATATGTTAATGACGTTCATCACAGAAAAGTCTGAGTTAGACACCATGAAAACTGTTTGAAATTGAAAGCAACAAAGAAAAATTATTGGCTAATTAAATAGTATCTTTTACCTCAGAACCAGACAATATTTTATTTATTTAGATGACAAAAATTGAAGAAACTTGACATGAAACCTCAAAAATGTTGCAGATGTTTTTAAATATGTGGGAGATACTAAGGATAAATTATCAACCTAATCAGCAGGGTTAGTTGTACCTCCAAACCATATATTTAATCCCCATTTCTATGGTGACATTTTCACCCCCCCTGCAGCTTCCATCACATAACAATCCTATTTTCACCCAGTGTTTCCTCAGACAGATGTGTTCTGACAGGAGCAGCTAGATATCTAATTCTAATCCCCAGCCACACAGAAAGCAATAGTCTTTCATTTTACTGCGGTTTAGTAGGTTTTTTACAGCTGTGGAAGGACACAATAAAAACATGCTTTAGCCATGGTAGACACTAGTAAAAAGCAAATATATCATCTCTAAGAAATGTAAAGAATTGTGATATTGTAGTTGACTTTAATCAATAAAATCCAGCCATAAAATCTTAAAATATGAGTTTTCTGTCACTAATAAAGCTATTGTTGCTAAGAAATGCAAAAAGTTACTGATCTAGAAAAGATGGATCATTTTCTAAGAGGTGATCAATATAATCTCCTTGGTCTGTTTATCTACATTAAAGGTGGTGCCTTGGATCCAGAGGTACTACAGCTAGTATCATTCAGTAGGACATTTTAGCTTTACTTCACCACTGTGTAAATGTACTTTACTGGTAAAGTAGTTAGCTCAGGTCAAGAATTGGGGAATTGGGTTATTGTTAATGGTCCAGAGCCTAAATGGGAGACTACCTATTTGTGGCTGTTTCCCATAGTGGGTTGAAGTCCTTTTCAAGTCAATCAGGCAATCATAAAGAAATTTGGTTTCCAAGGGACCTTTGGCAGTCTTTTTATCTGGTCTCATGCTCAAAGAAGGATTAACTTCAAAGTTTGTTCAGGTTGCTTAGGGCTGCCTTCAAGAGAATTTTGAAGAGCTTTGTATGCGAGGTTACCACAGCACTTCTGGGTAACCTATAGACGTCTATAACCACTTTTATTATGAGTAATTTTATGTAGGTCCGGTAAGAATTTCTCATACTGCCATGCTTCTCCTTGTTTCCCTGTGCATAGCTTTGACTTCACTGGGATAAACAGATTTTTTTGGTAACTTTTTTTGTTTAAAAGGACAAGAACAATATATTGTTATTCTCTGCATGCTACTTGAATTTGGCAAAGATGTAGATTCCTGCATAATTTTTATAAAAAGATTGTATAATGCATGTAGGAGTAGTTTATTTCTCTTTGCCTTTTTTGGTGATCTGCTCACAGGCACACTCATGTTTCTATTTTAGTGTACAGAGATACAGACATGCAGGTACTCTTCCCTTCTTGGTTAGCTTTATAGGTCGGGTTTGTAAGCAGTCAACTTCCAAATCAGAAAATACCTGAAATGAAACAATAACTAAATTTCTGATGTTGCTTTATGAAAGGATGGGGTTTGAGTTAATATTAGGTTAATGATTAAGAATTTATTCCTTTAAAGCTCCCTCATAATTTTCTCAAATCCAGAGGGACCAACAAGAATATTTAAGCATATGCATAAAGGTATCACAGTTTTGCAGTCTTGCCAAATATCCAAGTCATCAAATACCCAAAGAAAAAAAATACTTTTAAAAGCTATTTTTCTAAACCTATATATTATTTGGGATAGTTGAACATTTAAGGTGCACTTGGATTCACCTTTTTTGTTTTTTCTGTCATGAGAACTATACCTAAATATTTATTTATATATAAGGAAAAAAGATTTGCATATTAGAAGATGAAGACCTAGAAACTTACCTATAAAATCAGAGAAACAGCAGGTATGGTACCAGCTCCTCAAATATGTGGAATATGATCTCAAGGCCTGAAAGAAAGGAGAGGGGAGTGCTGCATTGTTTTAGTGAGTAAGAAACATAATAGTACAGAAGAATAATTACTATCAATTTCAAAATACAGATTATGTTGTTCTATATTATGTTTCACATATTTTGTAAAGAAAATGTTTTGGGGTCTTCTCATCTAGCCTCTCCGTAACTTCACATAATTTCTTCAAATTGACTAAAGTAAAGCCTTTCTCTTGATATTGAATTGTTACTAGTTGGAACTCTGCTAAATGCAATTCAGTTCAGATTTAGTAGGTATGTTTTTGTTACACAGTCTATGCAATTAAAGAATGGACTATGAAGAGTACTCTTTTTTCCTCCACCTTTTCTTCGTATTTTTCACTGACTTGAGCATTCGCCTGTTTGACCATAAAAATATAATTGAGTTTGATGTAACTTTTATCTGTTTATATTTGTATCATATGATAGTTACACAGCTCGTGGCAGTGCATTTGATTATCATGTCCAGACATGAAAAGAGGGAAAAAAAAAACAACTTACAAAAACTCAAAAACCAAACCATCAAGAGTGGTAGGCATTCCCTGTACAAGAAAAGATTCTATGCAGGAAGGTATTAGATGGCCATTAGGAAGCTTTTATTTCAATAATTATTCTTCAGCCTTTGAAATGTCATATGTCAAAGAGGCAGCTATTGTTCCAAGTAGACACAGCAGATATGTCAAATATATAATAAATTGAAATAATGTCAAATTATACATTGTTTCAACACAAGAACCAGCAATGTGGTAAACTTTTGCATCCTTCTGTTTTCAAGTTCACTAACTTTTCAGCAGCACTTTCGTTTGCTTTTCTCTATTGGACAGATCCTACTGGTCTGTCCTATCTAAACCATAGTAATTTAAAACTTATTCTCTTAAAGCAAGAGATATGCAGATATTTCTGTTTTCTGGTTTTTAGTTTTTGGGGATATAGAAAAAGATGTATTTGCTGTTAAGCATATTATGAGTGTTTGGCCAACTCTCCCTAGATCTTCATCCTTCTGTAAGGAGAGACATATCTCTCTCATTGGTAATCAATCAAAATTTTTGCCACACTGACTTAAATTTAGAAGAGTAACGGTTTTACTTGCTCTTTGGTTGTTCTATGCAGATCTGGATTTGGGATCCAAGTGACACTGAAATAATACAATATTACAGTGGTTTTGTTACTGAACTCAGTGGGTCTAGGGTAAAAACCTACTGCTAGCAGGTATGACCATTGCTTTTGCTAGTTAGGAATATTTAGTCTGTAGTGACCTTCAGCAACTGCCCAGGTGTTACTAGATCAGATCTTTCGTGAGCTTCCCATTTTGGGTTTTTAACCTCAAATTAAGTCCTCAATTTAAATCAGAATTGACAAGGTGTGTTTGAATGTCCAGGATGTATTTCAGCATAGTTTTGATCTCTGATCTGTTTTGCAGTCTTCACCGAACATGAGAACCTATCATGTGCCAAATTCAGTAGCCATGCGAATTTTTATGTAGTTAAGATGTTGACATGTGTGGGACAATATTATGCCAGTTTATTCTCTATCCATGCCCCATTTCAGTTGATTTCACCATGTCAACATCTAAATCCCATCCCAGCTGTCGTGGTTTAAACCCAGTCAGGTAATTCGTTCACTCACCTCCCCCCCTTTCTTGCCCTCCCCCTGCTCTCGGAGGGATGGAGAGGAGAATTGAAAAGAATGCAACTCCCACGGGTTGAGATAAGAACAGTTTAGTAACTAAGGTATAACACAAATCACTACTGCTACCACCAATGATAATAATGATAAAGGAAATAACAAGGGAAGAGAATACAACACCTCAGCACCAGCTGACCGATAACTCGGCCCCCAAGCCCGACCAAGCTCCGACCGATACCTCCTCCAACCCTGCAGTCTCCCAGCCCTTCCGGCTAACCCCAGTTACATCCTGGGCATGACGTGCTGTGGTGTGGAATACCTCTTTGGTCAGTTTGGGTCAGGTGTCCTGTCTCTGCTTCCTCGTGGCTTCCCCTCCCCCCTGGCAGAGCATGAGGCTCACAAAGTCCTTGGCCAAACCAAAACATCGCTATCAGCTCTGTTCCCGAGCTGAAAGTCAAAACACTGCACTGCACCAGCTACCAAGAAGGAGAAAAATGACTGCTACTGCTGAACCCAGGACACCAGCTCTCTGGAAAACTCATAATTACAGTCATAGTTGGCAGTTAACTCTCTACGAACAGGCAGTTTACAAACTTTTCTTGGCAATAGACCTCATAAACAGATGATGGAGGACAGTCTCTTGACATCAGTACAAAGTAGTTTGCTACAGGTTTGGCTAGTGGAACATGTTTTGTTGCATTTCATTAGTTTCCTAGCATCCTTCAACAGCTAACCCGGATGAAGAGAGCCTGTATATCCTGCTCTTCCCTATAATGACTTACTGTTTGGGTCAATGCTTGTTTTATTTGCAGAGCCATGCCTCCTGATAAAAAGTTTAGCGTGTGCAAGTGTTTTAGGGAGGGTCCACACACTGAGGCTTATTTATCAGATCTGTTTGTGAGGAACCTCTATGGAGGCTAATGAGCAGCGTTTTCTCAAAGAGGTGTTTTCAAGGCGGCACACCTACTCTTAAGTTGTCCCGAGGCCAGGCTGTCAGATGCCCAGAGGTGTACTGCACCCTTGGCTCCACCAGCTTTCTTCTGCAATTCCAAGTAAAATAAATTCTTCCTCATCAGAAGGTTTCTGCCCCTGTTCTACTTTTGTTACTAGGAAGGGACTTCAGCAAAAAGCTTGGGTCTATCAGTTTCAATGGGTAAGGCGTGCTCATGTATTAGGACTGTATTTTACTTAAGGTGTGAGATAGGAAAGCATACAAACCCTATAAATAACAGCTAAACAGTCTTCTAGCTTTCTTTTCATGCTACAGAGGATATCTGGGTTTGAGTCTGAAGTGTCTATTCTCTCCTATTTGAGGCTTGCCAATTAGATCTAGAGAAGTGAAATAGATAGGTAGTGAGGTGGCTGCTGTCCAATGAGAGGTAGGGCACTTACCCTGGCAACTGTCCACCTTAAAATACAGTTCTGTTCCATGGGCACACCTTACCCATTGAAGCTCACTGACCCTGGCCTTTGCAGTACTCTAGTTCCAGAGAACTTCTGCCTACATGCCTATTGTTTCATCTCCATGAAAACATCAGCATGATGTTTGTCATTTGATATTGTAACAGTCCTGCTACTCTGGAAAGAACTAAGCAGATTATTTTGTTTGCTCCTCTGCTTCAGATGGAGAGAGTGCTTGGAATAAATACAATGTCTGGCAATGAGCCCCATTTTTTATTAGACAGGGAGTCCAGAAGCCTTAACTTACACTGCAGTTTGGTATAGCTAGCCTATACTGCCTGCAGTATTGTTTCCCAGGTAATCCTTCATATTCAGAAAGAAGGTGAATGGATGGAGAGCATTGTTCATTCAAGGTATTGTTAAAAGGGAGTGTAATGCTTATAATGACCAATGAAGTTTTGTGGCAAAACAGGGGAAAAAAGATATTTGAGGTGATTTGAGGTGTTGCTCTGTCTGAAGTCCCCTCAGCAATGCAAAGGGGAAAAGTAGATTGTCTTTACAGCTGAGGCACTAGCTTGCTAAAGAACTGCCCTCTGAGTGTCAAAAGGCTTAGCTGGGCAGAACTGCAATATGGCTAAATTTAAGGTAATCAATTTATGTTCTTTGGCCAGTTAAGTCAGGGGAGATGAATTTTAATGTTGGAGGTCTACAGAACTATTGAACACAGACTGAAATCCCAGTATGTTTATCTCTTTTTTTTAACTGTAATTTTTGGAGTATGCTGTTTTTCCAGATAGTATCTTTAGTACCTTAAAATACTAATCAGTATTCAGAGCTCTAAGATGATGTCATGTGCCTACAAGGTACATACCATCAACGAATTTCAAAGGCCATGTGCTGGTTAAAAAATACAAATCGAAGAATGGGGTGTCACAGCTACCCTGATCTGTATTTGAACTGATTACCAACAGCTAAAGTTGCGACTTTTTCTTACCCTCAAACTTATCTATGATTCTTGAAGACTGTGGTTAGAAAATGTCATTATAGAGGGAGAAGAGAATGCTGTGTGGGTTTCTCTTGCCTTTCTTCTTGAAAGAAACATAGGAGACAAAACATTTCTGAATAGATTTTCCAGTGACTTGCATAGAAAAAATGATTTTTTTTAAGCCCTTATTTTGTCATGATATTAATTTTTCATAATTTCTTCTCTTTTCTTGGATATCTAAAGCAAAAACCGTTTTTTTCTTCAATTGAAATCAGAGTATTGTATCTCTCCACCACACACCTTGCTTTATCCGTTAGCCTTAAGGCTTTGTTGTCTGTGATATTTTAAACTCAATAAACGTGGATTTCTCTATAGAAGTTGAGAATTGAATATTAGTTGGTTTTGACATCCTTTTGTCTAAAATTATTTTGTTAATATGTAAATTTCTGTTTTGTTTTAAATAAATTACATTCTCATCTCTGGCATGCACGCTTTTTTACCAGAAAGGTACCATTCCCATTTATCACTCATGAGAATCTTCTAATTTTGTCAAAATTGATTGGGAGAAACAGCATAACTGTAAAGAATAAGCCACATACCTTGAATTGTGCGGGAGACAAAAGAGCATAGTTAATACAGGCAAATTTTGGTAAAGGTGAGATTTGAATTTTGGTTTTAGGGTATTTGAAAAGCAAAAAATATAAATTTTTACAATAAGTATTATTGACATTGGACAAAAAGACATTTTTCCAGTTATTTATTTATCACTTAAGTATGCCTTTATATAATCTTGCCATAAAAATGCTGAACTGGATTCTTGCAAGATGCTTACTGAAACCTCCCAGAGGAAGAACTACTTGTGGCCTAGAAATAAACACAGGTTTCTGTGAGACATATATTTTAATTTTTTTTTTTTTGGGGGGGGGGGGTAGGTAGGGGTGTGTGTATCCACAAAACCTGTTTGCTTTACAGCAGAAGGCATTTGTGTTGTTCCACTCTAGATACATAGCATCCACATAAAAAAAAAAAATACTACCTGTCTGTACCTCATACTGTTAATAACAATCTACCTTTCACAAATGATCAGAAATGCAGCATCTATCTCGCAATGTATTTTCTGAATCATACAAAGGCAAAGTTGTTCTCAAGGATATATATATAAAAAAATCAAATGAATATATTTTTCTTCTATTCTGCTACCTTGTAGCATTCATTATAGAAAGGGTTTTTTTTCCTATTAAAAAAATATAATTTGCTTAGCAGTTCTAGTATGGCCCAGATAACCCCATTCATTTCACAGAAACAGTTTTAGAGGCTACGTTGCATTATTCATTCATGTTGTGGATAACAACTTCAACCTCAGTACTGTTGAGCCAGCACTTTCATGAGCAATAAATTCCCTGACGGAGGGAATGAGAAAAATTGTCCCTACTCTGAGGTTTGAAAAATAGTCTTCACTACAGGAAGTTGTGTCTAATGTGAGGAAATTCTCTGGGATGATAATCATCCCCTGGAAATGTGAGGCTCTACAGAAGACTTGTAAAGAATTTTTTGTCTATCCTCTCTTCCCATCACATGCATGTGCTCAGTCTTTGGGAGCTCCTGGAAAGGGAAATTCATGCTGTAGAGGTGGTATGTATTTTAGTTATGTCTTTTTCTAACCGATGTGCCAATGGGAGAACAAGAAATGGTGTCCTCCCTCCTGAGAATATTGCGTATGTGAACCAGAACACAACATCTGAAATGAGACGGAGGCAGTGAGAAGTCTACCTGCCTTTCCCACACCAATGGATAGGATTACATCACTCTGAACTCTTGCATTAAGCTGACATCTTCACCTCATACTGATTCCAATTCTGTTTGTCTGGGAAGGCACAGCAGTGGGATTTCAGATAACACTGATCTGGCCTGTTTATTAGTCCTTAAGAATACATAGTATGTTCCAACCTCCCAGTCTTGCAAAAACTGTGCCCTTGAAAGGCAGTAGCACTGTTTTCTTCCTTGTTAATAACACTTTTACTGCGTGTGGGTGGTTTGAACATAATGTCCTGAGAAGTTACCTGCATTGATATGCTTGTTAAGAATCCATGGTTATTTTGTGACAAACATAACAGGTTATCCGGTGGCTCCTGTGAGATTTTCACTTAAAAAAAAAAATAAATAAAAATCAGTGGCTTCAAGTCTAGGGATTTACATTTCTCATATATCACTATGGCATACAAATAATAATTAGTTTTATTCTGATGTCTTTTTCAGTAACATAAGTGAAAACTTTTCCTTTGTAATCAAAGGAAAAAATCAGGATAGGAAATAAAATTGGAATTACATGTTTATTTTTTGAGCAGCAGTGAAACACAGAGACAGGTTGACATTAATGTGTGCCTGCCTTTGCTCTTTAGCAAGCATGAATTATTCAAGGAGCATCGCAGTATGTATTAGTTAGAAATAATTAAAATGTAAGCAGTATTGGAACTGTGTCTAGCATGCTTCAATACTTCTGAATGTTTGCAAATAGAAAATATAAGACCTTTCTGATCCTGATTTCACAATTGTTCTGCACTATCTTTACACTTCCAACCATACAGATTGGGATGGACCTCAGGATATCAGGTTCAACATCCTGCTTAAAGCAGGATCAACATTAAATATATTAAGTAGTGTAATACTGAAAACTGATATGAAATGTTAAGTTACACATCACGGGGGGGGGGAAGAAAGAGTCCAAACAGGCCTTTCTGCTGTTGCGTGTTACATTTAGAACTATCTGCTGGGGAGTATGGTGGGTCAGGGCTCTTCCCAAAAGCAGCGTCTAACCTCTCCCTCTTATTAACAGTATAAATCTGGAGAGGGGCTTTCACAAGAGCATGTAGCAATAGGACAAGGGAGAATAGCTTTAAAATGAAAGAGGGTAGATTTGGATTAGACATTAGGGACTAATGTAAGACACTGGAGCAGGAACAGGTTACCTAGAGAAGTGGCTGCCCCATCCCTGTCAGTGATCAAGTCCAGGTTGTATGGGCCTTTGAGCTACCTGATCTATTGGAAGGTGTCCCTGACTGTGGCAGTGGGGTTGAAATTAGGTGATCTTTAAGGTCCCTTCCAAACCAAATCTTTCTATGATTCTGTGATTTGTTTTATGTGTGTGTGGGTGGTGGGATTTTTGTGCTTATTATAATAGTTTAGAAAAAAATTATTGAGTCTCAACCTGGCCACGACTGAGCTTTTACCAAAAAAAAAAAAAAAAAAAAAAAAGAAAAGAAAAAAAGAAATAAATACTGAAATTAAATACAGTCTGCCTTACGCTGCTTTATGGAGCTAAATTAATGCACAGCAGCCAGTCAACCAACCACTCTACTATGTCTAGTTACAGAAATACAGCCATCTACATCTAAGAGCTTACTGCAGTCAGGTCAAGTAGACTCTTGAAGGAAGAGTAAGTTTTAAACAATGGCAAACACATTCTGGTATTCCTTCAAACAGATAAGGATTAGAAGCATCCCACTTCTGCAGAACTGTGATTCTCTTATATATCCTACTCTTTATCAGAATTCATCTTTTTCAACTGAAAAGTCCAGGTATGGGCTCTGCATCTAGCATATGTACATTGACTTTTGTGTGGGTTGACTCCAGCCAGCAGCTCAGCCCCAAACAGCTACTCATTCAGTTCCCCTACAGTGGGATATGGGAGACAACTGGAGGAGTAAAAGTAAGAAAACTCGTGGATTGAGGTTAATACAATTTAACAGGTAAAGCAAAAACTGCACATAGAAACAAATCAAAATAAGGAATTTATTCACTGCTTCCCATCAGCAGGCAGGTGTTTAGTCACTGCCAGGAAAGCAGGGCTTCAGCACATGAAATGGGTCCTTAGGAAGACAAATTCCATAACTCATAATGCCTCTCCTTCCTCCTTTTTCCCCCAGCTTCTGCAATGCTGAGCACAACATCAAATAATATGGGATATCTGTTTGGTCAGCTGTGGGTTAGCAACCCCAGCTGTGTCCCCTCCTCGCTTCTTGTGCACTCCCAGACTGCTCTCTGGCAGAGCAGTGTGAAAAACAGAGAAGACCTTGGCACTGTACAAGCACTGCTCAGCAATAGCTAAAACATTTATGTGTTATGAACACCTTTCACCACAAATCCCAAACACAGCACCATACGAGTTGCTATAAAGAATATTAACTCCATCCTGGCCCGAGCCAGTACAATTTTATATGAAAAGAAAACAAAAATTCTGCATTGTTATGGTAATAACTTTAAATTGGATTCTAAAACATGTTCACAAATGTGATCTATTTATTATGTGACTACCATTTCATCTCATATGAATAAACACACCTTTTAACTGGCCAGACAACATGGTAGGAAGTTTAGACTCCTAAATATAAAACCAGTAAAGCAAAGCAGAAAAGTATGTACCCTTTTCCCAGTAGCACCTACAGCATAATGGAAATCATAGCTAATGATTTGAATCCAAACCCCAGCCTTATTTTATGAAATGCTCACTCTTTGTTAAGCAAAGCTGTCTGGGCAAAAGGGCATACTATTGATTTCAGAATTGATTTTTTTTTTTTTTTTCCTTTTTGCACATATAGAGGTTGGCTCACATTTCACAAGCTTTTGTTGGATTTTTTTTGTTTGTTTTGCTGCTGTCCAGACGGTGTTTTTTTATGTTTTGAGTAAAGATTTAACAGATTTAGGTCTATTTCCCCAAATCATTTATGCTCATATCTTTTGGTTTGGACTAAGCTTGTCTGTTTATCTGTAGGTATCTGTTTATTTAATATCAAGAAAAACCTCAAATAAATGAAAGAGAAAACTTGTGAAGTACAGTAGCACAAAACACTTGATACATTTAATAATTCACTTAACAATTTATATTTCAGGCTTCTCATTGTAATTATAATCATCATTAATCACCAACTTCCAGATCAAATTGAAACACAGAACAGTGAAAAGGTCAAAGCAATGGAAAATACTATCATCTTTCAGAGTCAGTATGTGGTGTTAACATTCTACTGCCTTACTCATATGACAAAACCAGAAAATGGCAAAAGATTAATCTGCTTTTTTGGTAAGGCTCATTATGGGAGGCATACTAGACAACTGAACACATTCTTATTGCGGTTATAACTCATAGAGCGTCATACGAAATACAGTTAAGAAATCCAGTTGACTTTTAAAAATGTTTTAAGGAAGTATTTTAAAAGCATTGTTATTTTAAAGCATTAAAGTTAGATAGGTCCAAATTGTCAACATTCATGCTGTCTTGGGTTTTGTGGATTCTTGCTAAAGTCAGAAAGAAAGAGAAGCTTTAAGTTCCTTGAGGTTTCTCAAACATCTAGTTCCAGGTACTCAGCTCAGTAATAACGTTACTAACTTAAGGTCCAGAAATTCAGTATAAATCATGGTATCCTCAGTAAAAATTCTTCACCAAAGTACTGTCTCACTAATCCAAATTTACATGTAGCTATAGAGAAGGAAAATGCTGAACAAATCAACATCTGTCACTAGCTCACTAAACTGTACCCTGACAGAAGGTAAAGGGGTGTTGAGTTTGACATGGTAAAGTTTAGATCTGCAAGGAGTCAGCACGTGGTTTCAGGCAGTGATCATCTTTGTTTTTTTCTGTTCTTACTTATAGATCATATTTTCAGGTTACTTTTATTGGAGTGTTTTAATTGGTGTTCCTGTATTATTCCTCTTAACAGGATTTGATTATTCAATTATGGAAAAGCTGTCTTCATGTTGTCATGCAGTGTGAAAGAATTGCCCTTAACCTTGCAGCCTGCTAAGCAATGGAAAGGAAGATAAATAAAATGGAGCTTGGACCAGATTACTTCTGCTCTTAATGCTAAGGGTCAATTAGCTGTATCACCCACCTGCAGACAGTTCTGTTCTGTTGCACAATCAGTAAATGACTTTTCCCAGGACATTGCGTCGAATGTTAGGAATATCCACCTCCAATTCAAGGCTTACTAAGAATTTTTGTAGTTATTGCAAAGGATTAATTTGACACCTTTTTGGACAGTTTTGACAGAAAAAAAAGGATTTTTGCACAAAATTCAGTGGAGGTTTTCTGCATTTCATGTACCAGCCCTCTTTATTTTTTGTCTCCCTGGTAATAAAAAACACTGCTGTTTTTCTTCTTTATAAAACCTGAATACCAAATCTATTCATTTGCATGAGGAGGACTGTTTCAACAGCAATAAGTCTTAGTGTCCTTGGAGAGAAGGGCCTTATTCAGCATTCAGCAGAGGAACTTGAACTGCCTGAATCTGTCTCATTATATAGGCCATATGAAGTAAGCCATGGTGCCTAACAGCTGCTGGTGTTAGGATTAAGCGGAAAATATTTAATTTGATGCAGAAGCATGTGTGTCATGATTTCTGTGGTAGCTTCTACCTGCTCCCTAGGGTGCATGTTTGATATATGGCATAACACTGAAACCATTTAATTGTGTCAACAAAATATGGCAATGTTTGTTTAACATAAAAACTCATTTTGCAATAAAATTGATTAGTTGATGGTTACTTCACTGTCACTGTGGCTGATAGATACAAGACAAAGCAAGCTTGTTTATTCTTGGGGGAGGGTGGAAAGTTCCGGGGATACCAGAGCAAATATATATACATAATATAAACTTGAATTAGTCTTTTTGTAGATTAAATCAATAAAACAACAGGGAAGTGTGGAGAATAACCCAGATCATCTATCAAAATGGGTTTGTGCTCTTAATCTGACTCATAAACAAGAGTCATTAGCATTCTAGTGCCCAGAAACATCCAAGACAAAAGGACAGAAGCAGTTTTCTGTTTACAGATGTACTACCAATGACAAAAGCAGGGGAAGGCAGAAACTGAGTGAGCTGCTTCCCAGAATCTCTAAATTAGATTATTCTAAAATTCCCAAGTGACAGCTTGTGTATGAAGATACCTCTTCACTGCTTGCAGTAATGAAGTGTATTTTATACATAATGTCAATAAAATGACATATGAAGGTATATTTTGGATTTGAAAAAAAGTGGCAAGTCATGTAAGAAAACACAATTATGTCAGTAATGGAACATATCCAGGGAGCTTGTTTCTCTCCATCAGGAATCTGATCAGGAATCACAGAAACAGCACTGTGAGAAAATCTGAATCTGATCATAATACTGAATAAGTGGATTTGTAATATTTTCAAATCCATAAGTGGTAAGTTGCAATTAGTTAGATAAAGTGGATTCTGAAAAAGTAATTAATGTACTGAAACAACTCAAATTACTATTGCATTTTACTCCTTTGGGTGTAAATTGTACACCAGCTCCCTTTCAAGCAATATACTATCACTAAAATAAACTGTAACAAGGGTGAAAAAAATCGTATAAGAGCAAGGGGAACAGCAAGTGCTCTGCTGATAAGAAAGAAAATGCTGCTCAGGAGCATAAATTGCTTGTATTGCTTCCTTGAAGAGGCAAGTGCCTACATGACCCTGGATTCCTCTTTGCTACAGATCAGGTAATGTACACTTTACACACAATCACTTCTTTGGTCTTGAGGATGTGCACTATTTTTCATGACAATACCCTGATAAAAAGTTATAGTTGATAATACTGCATGTGACAATGCAGCTGTTGGGGAGTAAAGGCACACTCAAGAGATGAATGACACACTGGCTTTATGTGGGGAAGTCATCAGCTGCTCCATTCCTGCTTTTAATCCAGCCCGACAAGGACAAAAAACAGTTGCCAAATTAAGATGCTCAGTAATCTGCATGTACTAAATTAGTGTTTTCATTCCAAGTCCTTGTGGACAGATTACTCATATCATATCTTTTGCTCTTGCTAGTGGATTACTTTTGTTCTGGTGGAGATTCTCTCTAAGCTGTATTTAAAGTGTGTAACTGATGCATTTTAAGGAAAATTGCAAAGAAAACATACAAAGACAATTTTGTCTGGAGCATATTAAAATGTCATGAAGAGACCTGCTTTCTGCTTGTGGTGACTGAGAATATATTGTATGTAATTTTTTTCCATTTCTGCTTCATATCTTTCTTCCCATCTATGAAATCAAATCAGTCACATTCATCTCTGTGCAAACTGCCAAGAGATCTCCAAATAGAAAATATAGTATGTGAGCTCAGCACTGTATTATAACCTGTATATGTTGTCAGCAGACACATAGAAAAAACTTTTCTTCAGCTGATTCTTTTGCAGTAGTTTGCTTAAGCTCCAATTTTTGCTTAAAGTTATTTCAAAAAAGACAGTTGAGACAGTAACTAGAGTAAAAGAGGGGAGGGACTAAAGTAAATGCAAATGTTAAATGGGAGAGGGAAAGATAGAAAGCCTCTTGCTACTGAAGCACAGGTTATAAATTAGTGCTGCTATGCTGCAGAACAGAACAATTTGGTGGAATATCGTTTTTTGCCCAGCAGTATTTTGAAACATGCCATTACCCTCAGGGTGGAGTCTGTCAAAAACATCAAGTTGTTTTGCATACTACCTTTGAAATTGTGTGGTTTTTAATCTTAGCTTGGGCTTTACAGAGATGCAATTCCAGGCATACTGTTAAAACAGCCATAAATGGTTATTTACTGTTTGATCACCTCCCCTCTAACCACTGATTTCTTGCTAACTATTATAACTGTAGTTCCTTGCATTCAAAGTGGTTCCCCAAGGACAACAAAGAGAGCCAATAAATTCAAAGGCAGTGGTGTGAAATGAAATATAAGTTTGGCCTTTTATTTGTAGCAGCCAGCTATACAAAATTTATGCTTTAAGATGTCAATTAGATAAGCAGCAAGAACTTTTTCTTAGTGACTAAATAACAACCTAATACTGTCCAATGTTTGGTGACACAGCTCTAATAGGCCACAGTGGTGCAATAAGGATGACAAACAACTGATTATGGGTTATTTGATTACCACATAAGCAATGTAGACTAAGCCCCACATGTGAATGAAAATAATACAATGGCAATTCATAAAACTCACACAAGAAATTAATTTTGGCATTATTTATTAGCATTTCAGAAGAGAACGAAGGATTAGGGCAGTCTTCACATTACTTACTGCTTGCTTGTGCTTCTTTCTGCCCTCTTCCATTTCCTTTGCTCTTACCATGCATCAAATTTCTTATATAGGTTATAACACTACTGTGGGAATCACAGATTCTTTTTTATCATATATTTTACCACTGCAAGCACACATGCATTCAAACTTGTAGCCTGTGATGGACATTATCATAACAGGAACCAATCAATGACTCTTGTTCAAAAGAGTTTCATCCTGTTAATATGATGATTTCAGAAAAGGATCTCACTTTTAATTTTAAATAATCGACCTGTTATTCAAAGACAGCTGAATTGGTGTTGTCTGTAACCATCAAGTCTTACTGGGATGTCTGAAGTCTCATAAGTTAACAAATACTCATACATGTATTTTTTAGCATCAGATCCCTAAGATGAGAAGCTTCAAGATAAGCATATGTGAGAGGTGGGGATACAAATCATTTTAGAAAATGAAAATTTTGGTGTTTGTTAAAACGAATGCAGGCCTACGGTATTTAATTGCCTGAAGCAGTAATGTAATATGAAAATCATAAGATATACTGTATGAGTCCTATCTTAAGTATAGTTACATATTCTGATTTTCATCAGCATTCTCACTGGCTGAAATAAAAAATTTCTGCTGCACATGACTCTTTATAAGCAAAGTTCTAACAAAGGAACACAAAGCAATGCAGGAGAGACATAGAGTTCATAAGTGAAATTTAAAAATGTCAGAAAGATCAAGCCAGTATAGGTAAACCAGTAGGATTCCTGAACATAGGGATTGTGTATTCAGTAACACTGAAAATAGAGATGCTAATTTCTGTAAGAAAGAGGAGGAAAAATTGCTCTAATGATTACTGCATGAACTGTTTTACTAGTAGAGCCCAGTTCTTTTATTATACAGAATTACTTATTTCATTTGAAAGTACACTTACTTCAACCTAGGGGTTTTCCAGTAAATTATTCAGACTTTATTCATATAATTTAATGGTTAAGGAGCAGGTTCAGCCTGCTCTGTGCACAGACGCACAGTAATCTTTTAGAGGTGTCACTAATATTGTCCTTTAAACATTTCAGGACTGACTTAGTGCTGTGCCTTAGCAAGTGAAAACTTTACTATCCTTGACAACATTACCCTGACTAAATAATCTTTTTTCACTCATATTGGTCCATAAAATGCTGCTTAGAACTGCTGGTAGTTAATTTTGAAGGAGGTGGGTTTTTAATGAAACCAAATATTTTTAAAAATAAACTTTTTTTACATGTGGAACCTCATTATGCTACATATAGCATACATATGACTAAATTAAAGTTATTTACAAAAATGGGCACAGGAGAGCCCTTTTCCCCCAGATGCATACTGCAGGAAAAGCTCCTGTTTAGCTTCTAAACATAACTGAATGAAAATGATGCAAAGTAGAATTAACAGACAACATATCTTGTGCAAAAATTGATTGGCCTGTGAGATTTTCTAAGTGTTAGAGCTCTTTGGAGTCTCAGCCTCTTGAGCGAATGACCACAGCAAATGAAGCATTGTGCCAGCAGGGTTTTGTTATCCCTGTGTTCTGAAAGGCACGTTGAGTGTTTTTTTTGAAAATGCTCATCATGTTGTTCTGTTGTTTTAAAATCTTTAATGAGCTTTAGAGCAAAATAAAATAATGTACAGCATTTCTGAAGTGTTCCATTCCCTTTCCTCATGGATACAATTAAAAGTATGGTTTCTTGACATAAGTACAAATTACAGTTTGACTGAGAAGTACAGAGTCCTCCTTTGGTTATCATTTATGGAACTCCTTTCTGGATGTGATAGCCTTTCCTATTCAGGAAATCTTGACAGGGATTATCAAAAAGGGTTTCTATGCTGCAGCACTGCAAAATGACTGGTGATGCATTTCAGCACAGACCCTGTCCATGCTTCAGAGTCAAGAGTAACTCTCAGACTTTCACAGGCTTGTGTCATCATCCCTTGACTTGAATGAGCTTTTCCACCCTGCCATGATGCCACCTCAGATTCTTCTTTTTTCATCCACCCTGCAGGCTGAAAGCATCATTAGATATTATTAAAAACAAATAGCTCTAAAGCCTGGGGGGAAGGGAATAGGGCTAAGGTAGCTCTTTGGTAATATGTCTCTGCACCAGTGATTGTAATAAAGATTTCTTTTGACTTTCAAGCTGCAAAAGTTACATATTACTGGCTGATCCAAAGCTTCAGCTCATGTTTAAAAAGGAGATGCTATTGAGTAATTTGCAACAACAAAAGTATATTCCTAATGAACCTTGAAATGAGCCTTCTTACTGGAGCTGTTCCTATACCTGAAAAGAAGCTCCAGTAGTTCACACATGACTGCATATTGTATATGGAACATAAACCAATAAAATCCCTGACTAATATATCCTAGAAGAAGCCCAGAGTAAATGGATTTTCAAAATGAGATTGTAAAGTTGATCTTAATCATAATATCTCAGTGAAGTTATTATAATGTTGTGAGCTTTTAAGATACTGTGCTGCATATTGCATGCATGTCATTCTTTACCATGGGGAAAGCCATAAAGGTCTTAGACTTAGTCCAATTCACTAGCTTTATCCACATTCGATAATATGCTGTTATAAATTCATATAATTAATAAATTTATATAATTTCAAATAGCTAATAGTTTTAAGCATAGGAATCAGGTTCTGGAACATCCTTCTAGTAGTATTAATGGGGCAAGACACTAGCTAAAATGGAACTAGATAAGTTAAAGAAAGAGATTAGATTATGTGGTTGTCTACGTTAGCATGAGCCTGGACTTTGTAAAACAAGAGTTTGTTTCTAGTTCTATCTGCTGGAGAAAAAGAAAGGTACTGATCACTTGTATTAGTGAAGCAACCTTATATTAGCAAAAGACTAGAGCTAGATTCTATCTCAAAGTCATAGTAGGTATTACAGGAAGACTGATAGAAAAGACGTGCCTAAGCCACAGTATAGAAGAGACTCTCCCATCTTTAAAGACTGCAGTATTCCCCATATGTCTGAATGTTTTTGATCCCTCTTCCTTATCTAAAATGAAGGAAGAAACAGCTGACTAAGTCAAACTGATTTTTATTTAGTAAAATCTTACTCTGGAGCTGAATATTAACCCCAGTTTTCATAGAGAAACTCATTTTTATCTAGCACTGAGTCAAAAGACCCAAGTATTAGATTGAACTCTCATGTTTCTTTCCCACTGAGAAGTTTAAGTGCTGCAAAGAACACATCTGTTTGCACAGTGGGGTGGGAGAACAGAGGAGCCACATAGAGGCTCAGCTGTCCAATGCAAACCATTTCTGGTTCCTGGTGGACTATTACTAAATGGAATTGTTGGTAACTGGTTTTGCTACATCTTCCGTGATAAAATCTAGATACTGAAAATAATACAATGCTTTGCTGTGGATGGCATATTGGTTTCTTTGATAAAAGCACCAGCTGCCTTTGTGGACAACCTCTGAAGAGAAGTTGGGGATTTTCTTCAAAAATTAGCTATTAAATCTTACGATTTATTTAAAATCTTATGAATTTGCTTCATCCCCTTTTGAACCTGCAGATAATATTTGCCTCTACAACCTCCTGTAGCACAAGTTTCAGAAATTCACGTGTAATTGCCTGCTTTCCAGAGAAGTGTTTCTCTTTACCTTTTTCACTTCCTGCTGCTTTCATTGAGTGAGCCATGGGTCTTGTTTAATGTTACCTGGTGAACACCTTCTTCATGCATTTTGTGAACCTCAATAATATCCTACCTCAACCTTCTCCTCTATAAACTGAAGTTTTCCAGCCTTTAAGCAAGTTGCATCCAATCCTACTAACTTATTGGCAAGACTTTCAGCAAATGTCTAGTTCTGGTGCTTACTGGCATCTAAATTAGGTTATTTAGTCTAAAACTTGCTATATACCCATATCAATTTTTTCTAATCCATCTGACTTATCTGACTGTCCTGGGTTCAGCAGTAGCAGGCATTTTTCTCCTTCTTAGTAGCTGGTGCAGTGCTGTGTTTTCAACATTAGCCTGACACGAGTGCTGATAACACACCGATGTTTTGAGTTGTTATGAAGTAGTGTTTATTCTGATCTAGGACTTTTCAGTTTCTCATGCTCTGCCAGGGAGAAGGGGCACAGGACGCCGGGAGGAAGCAGAGACAGGACACCAGACTCAAATTAGCCAAAGGGGTATTCCATACCACAGCACATCATGCCCAGTATATAAACTGGGGGGAGTTACCCCAAAGGCCCAGATCGCTGCTTGAGTGAGGCTGGGTATGAGTCAGTGGGTGGTGAGCAATTGCACTGGGCATTACTTGTGTTTATTGTTTTCTTTTCCTTTTCCCCTTTTAGTTTTATATTCTCTCCCCTTGTTATTTCCCTTGTCATTATTATTATTGGTGGTAGCAGCAGTGATTTGTGTTATACCTTAGTTACTGGGCTGTTCTTATCTCAACCCGTGGGAGTTACATTCTTTCCATTCTCCTCCCCATCCCTCTGGGAGAGGGTGGGGAGGAAGAAAGGGAGGAGTGAGTGAGCGGCTGCGTGTTTACCAGCTGGGCTTAAACCACAACACCTGACACAACATTTTTTCACATATAACATAACGTACATGACACATACATTTCCGTACATGACACAAAATAACATTTTTCCACACATAACATAACACAACATAGCATACATGACACGTACATTTCCACACATGACACAACATAACATTTTTCCAAATATCTTCAGCAGTAGAAACACAAAACAGTAATTTTGCTTCTCTATCATCGCCGAGTGCAGCTTTCACAGTTTTGTCATCAAATAGTCCCACTCCTATGTACACTATTGTTTAATTCAAACATTTAGAATTCAACTCTCTGCCTACTCCTCGAGTCTCAACTAAAGAGATGGCACAATTTCAAACAATGTTATCATTGAGGTATTAGTTTTTGCTAACCTGCTGAGCAGCCAGGATTTAGCTTCCAAAGTTAAGGCTAGAGAAAGCACCTCATTTTTCCATGCTTACTTATTCCTTGATCTCCCAGTTGAATCTACTAGTAAAGGCACCAGTTGCTTACATCAATAATATACAGGTTAGAACTGTAAGTTTTGTAATGTTAAGCAGTTCATGAAGGAACCATGAATCAAAGAAAAAGCAACCACTAATGAGCTGCATAGTGAGTTCCAGCTAACTCAGACTTTCAGTTCATGTTAACTAGGACCATTAGCTATTATTTTGGTTGGAATCCAAGCTATTGAGATAGATATATGCCTGCTATTTGACTTTATATGTCCCTTATTATGTAGGTTATTAGACTGACCGATTGTAAAGGTCACTTCTGAATATGAGAGTTACAGTTCTAGGAACTGTAGGTGATGACGCATATGGCAATTGCTATTCTAGATCACACAGAACCAATAAATCTGAAGTTAGAAGATCTCATATTGCAGTAAAAGTAATCCAACATAGTATAAAACCTGGATTTAAATTGGTGACAATTGAAAGCAAAAATAAATCTGCCATCTTTTGTAAGATCAAATAGTAGCTTTAATTATTTTCTTATTTTTCAGTCTGCTGTCCTTCCATTCTGTCTCTTTTTACACAGCACATAAACACTTCTCAAAATGTAAGTAGAGACAACACATAAAGAGGCTAGCACTGGTTTGAAAGAAAACTTAGGAAAGGCTTAAACTTAATAAGTACTCAGGAAACAATATGATCCAATGTAAACTGGGAAATGGGTCCCTAGAAATGAGGTGAGGAAAGTGAGATCACCTTCCATAGACACATTTCCATTGTATCTATGACACAGTGGAAAGTAGATTAATTGTTTCTACTCATTAGACATGGACTGGCAAAAGAAAAGAAAGAAAAGCAGAAGAAACTGAGCAGATGTACATCTCAGAAATGTGCAGTATATTTTTAAATGTTTAATCAGTGTTGACAATTTTGACATTTACTATCTGATTGTGGTCAATACTCTTCAAACTCCTAGAAATTAAACTTTCTTAGAATGAAGCTTGGCTAGGGATGTGAAAGATGAAAGGAAGGGATTCTAGAGGTATAGAGCAAGCAAAAGACAAACTAGGGACAAAGTGGGCACTCTCCGGAAGCTATCGGGAGAACTGGCTACCCTCGGTTTGGAGAAGGCTGAGGGTCTCAATGAGTTCTTTGACTCAGTCTTCACTGACAAATGCTCCAACCACACCACCCAAGTCTTGGAAGGCAGATGCAGGGACTGTGAGAACGAAGACCTTGAGCCCACTGTAGGAGAGGATCTGGTTCAAGACCATCTTAAGTACCTGAATGTGCACAAGTCTATGGGACCTCATGAAACCCATCTGTGGGTCCTGAAGGAGCTGGCAAATGAAATTGCTAAGCCACTGGCCATTATATTTGAAAAATCATTGCAATCAGGTGAAGTTCATGACAACTGGAAAAAGGGTAATATAACCCCCATTTTCAAGAAGGGGAAAATGGATGACCCAGGGAACTACAGACCAGTCAGTCTCACCTCTGTGCCTGGCAAAATCTTGGAGCAGATTCTCCTGGAAGACATGCTAAGGCACATGAAAAACAATAAGGTGCTTGGTGACAGCCAGCATGGCTTCACTAAGGGGAAATCCTGCCTGAACAATTTGGTGGCCTTCTATGATGGAGCTACAGAACTGATGGACAGGGGTAGAGCAGTTGATGTCATCTACATGGACTTGTGCAAAGCGTTCAACACTGTCCCGCACAACATCCTTGTCTCTAAACTGGAGAAACATCAATTTGATTGGTGGACCACTCGGTGAATAAAGAACTGGCTGGATGGCCGCATGCAAAGAGTTGTGGTCAATGGCTCCATGTCCAGCTGGAGACCAGGAACGAGTGGAGTCCCTCAGGGATCGGTGTTGGGACTGGTCTTGTTCAACATCTTTTTGGTGACATGGACAGTGGGATTGAGTGCGGCCTCAGCAAGTTTGCCGATGACACCAAGCTGTGTGGTTCAGTTGATAAGCTGGAGGGAAGGAATGCAATCCAGAGGGACCTTGACATGCTTGTGAGGTGGGCTGATGCCAACCTTATGAAGTTCAACCATGACAAGTGCAACGTCCTACACCTGGGTCAGAGCAATCCGAGGCACAGCTGGGATTGTTTTCCATAAAGCTCTAAACTATTACTATTTCCTTCAGCTATTGAGGACAGTGGAAGGATTCCTGGACTTAATCACATCTGATATTAACTGCACCATTGTTTGGTTGTATGTCTTGTTTCTGTGCCTTCAGCAACTAATTTATATCATGAGGTGAAGATCTCACCCAAAAAAACAAAAGACATGATTTAGTTTTCATGAGCACAAAGAAACAGCTACATATAGCTGGTAGGTTTGGGCTTTCTGAAACAAAATTGCACCAATTTTTGTTTGTGTTTATTACTCTGTATTTATGAGTGTTTGCTCTGATGGGGAAATATATCTGTGTCACACTGGTTTTGACACATTTTGCTTTGTGAATATGTTTCTGTAATTGCCTTCAGAGGTTATGTATTCTATTCTATTTAATACTGGAGACTGCTTATATGTATATATACTGGGTCAGATGGCAGAGTTCATTTGGAATGTGGTATCCCTTGTTTTAAATAATGTAAAAAGTTATAGTCCTATTATCACCTTTCAAGAGCCATTCATAACTTGTTCTCTCAGAAAAGATGACTAGCTTTTTTTTTTTTGAAATTGTCTTTTGCATAACTCTCAACTCTCTTGACCAGTCAAGGTTATGATTTCACTATTTTTTTTTTCTGTCTAGCAATATAACATCTTCATCTGTCATTCATTAAGAACCCTACCAAATAACAGATTAAATCCTGATTAGCTTTAGTTATGAGTATTCCTTTGCATTTTAAAGAAGGCTTTTCTACTTTGCAAATTTTATCTGGTCAAAATATGCCTTTGAGGACACAGGTTATGTTCAGGTAATAAAATTTCCACTTCCTTCCCTATTAAGCTGTCTTGGGAAATAGTGTGGGTTTATGCCCATGTTGTTCTCAAAAATTTCCATTGGTGATGTGTAAATGTGTTTCCTGTAGCAGCACAACAGTAAATTTGTCTTCTTCACCTCCTGTAAAAGCCTCTTACTCTTGACAGGTCTACTCAGCACTTTTAACAGAAATTATTGTTGGCTGACATAGCTTGACAACATAGTTTGCCAGACTTAGTTTTGTTTTCAGGACATAATTCCACATGTCATCATAAATTTTATTGATATTTTTCATTAACTTTGAATATCTCTGGATGACATAACAAAAATATTCGTTAAAATGACCTTTATATTTTTATGGTAATGTCCAGATGATTTTGGTTGCTTCTTAAAATGACTGAAAAACTTTTTTTGTCCTTATGTCTTCTTTTTTTCCCCACTCTAGACCCAAAATGTTTCCATGATCTTTAAAGATTTTCTCATATGATGTCCTCATTGTTTCTGTCTCACTTGCCTAATTTACCTTAACCCTTTCAATAAATCTCTCTCTCTTCTTTGAACACCAAATTATATTTGGAGACTCTCAACTGCAGCTTTCAGTGATATGTTGGCACTAAACCTTCCTCATAAGAGACAGGTAACTGGGATAGATGTTCAGAACCATGCACCAGTACCCTGCCATCCATTTTTTAGTTTTACACACTATTTTCTTTCTCCCTTAATTTTGATATTAATCTTAGATCATGTAATTTTGTCTTGAATATAATTCCTGACATTTTTTTTCTTTGAGGTTTTTCTTTTTTCCTATCCTCACCACCCCCTAAACTTCATTATGATACCAAAATTTGCTGACAAGAAATATTGTATAATTAATATACACTACAGAAATACTTTCAAAGCTAAAAGTAATGAATAAACTCCTTGAAATATATATTATCATATTCACAAACAGGTACATAACGGCTCCAGATTCTCATACAAAAGTATATACAATTATTCTTTTTCAACTTAATAAATTATTAGGAGATACTCCACACAGTTGAACCAATTTCCAGAGTGGGTTTCAATTTACCTGATTTTCTCTTTCTAAGAGCTGATCATTCCATTTAATCTACCCATTGAGAGTTTCCTGTAGTAAATGGAGAGAGTCCAGTATCTCCAGGGAACAATTAATCTCAATAAATGTAAACTTCTAGGGCAGATGGAAAAATTCTTTCACTGGCGGCACTTCCTGTGAGCTTGAATCACTACAATAATGAGCTTGAAATTTTTCCCAATAGTTGTGACATTTTGATCTGAAAGGATAATTTTCAAATAGTACGGACCAATGCCATAATGTCACTATCTTATTTGTTTTTCTTTGCTGGCTGTGGATCTTGGTATTTTACAAAACTTATTCTAAGGGCATGTTGTATATCACAAGACCTCAGAGAGTTCAGATTTGTACTTAAAAGGGCCAGACAGCCTATCGTTTGTATGGTATGAGTTTCCTGAGTTTTGAAAATTATCTTTTTTTAACAGATCAGACATTTGACTAAATGTTCCTTTCAGCACCACACCACCATGCTGAAATCCACAGGTGAACTGATTTTTCTAGGAGCAGAGAAAAAAAGCTCCATGAAAATTACTTATATTCACATAACCTTTTCTCTTCAAGTAGTGTCCTAAGAATGTTACTGCAAAGATAATTAATATGAAAAATGAATATTTTATATACTAAGAAGTGAGAGCCTTTTTGAATATCAGCCTCATTAAATTCTCATTATTTACAGATGAAGCAGTTTGAATTATCCTTGCAATTTTTTTCTGATTTTCTGTTTCCTCCATTATTCTTATCAGCAGCATTTTTATCATTTTAAGTGCCCAAATTTATATTAAGTATTTAATTATCTCGGCAGCTGATAACAAAATATGTTAATTAGGAAGTAAGTTGAATTATTTAATCATTTCCTAAGTACAGCAGGAAAAGAATTAAAGATAACCAAAACTCTCTAAATGAAATTGGGAAAATATAATTCCAAAGAGAGAAATATATTGGTTTTCAATCCAGTCACAACAGAATTAAAGCATGATCCAAAGTCACTGAAATCAATAGGAGCATTTCCACTGAGCAAACCCTGGACCAAGCTCCTGATGCAGAAGGCAAAAAGTCGAAGCTCCTTTATCTGTACTTACTGCACATGCAAAAATACAGGAGCACCATCCTGTACTCAAGTGAAGACAGTGAATTATGATCCTGAATAAGTTGCTGTAAGTTCTGTTCATGTACAATATGCTAAATATAACAAAAAAATGAAAACTTTTTTTTGTAACTTTTTACTCCTAACAATTCAGAAATTTTCCGTATATACTTTTAATCCATTGTCTACTAAACCCAGAACCACTAGTTACTCAGACTCTCCTTTTTTGTCAAGTACCTTTTAAATAAACATGTTTTATGGTAGTAACAATCAAGAGAGTCTGTGAGTTACCCCAATAAAATAAGGTTATACTCCACATACAGAAAATTTAATACATGTCTGAATTATTAGAAATATATTCAATCTTTTGATACTCAAGGTGGCATTTGTGCATTTTATAGAAATGACATTTTCTATCACAATGCATTTTACTTTATTAACATTTTACTCTATTAATATTTTAACATACAGATCCCTAAGGCTAAATGTTGAGTTGCTGGCCATTTTAACAACAGGTCAGAAAAGCTAAGGCCCAGCTAGAATTAAACTTGGCTAGGGAAGTGAAGGATAACAGGAAAAGATTCTACAGGTATGCACAAAACAAAAAGACTAGGGGCTATACAGGCCCTCTCTGGAAGCTATCAGGAGACGTGGCTACCCTGGGTTTGGAGAAGGCTGAGGGTCTCAATGACTTCTTTGCCTCGGTCTTCACTGGTAAATGCTTCAACCACAATGCCCAGGTCTTGGAAGGCAGATGCAGGGACTGTGAGAATGAAGACCTTGAGCCCACTGTAGGAGAGGATCTGGTTTGAGATCATCTTAAAAAACAGAACGTGCACAAGTCTATGGGACCTGATGAAATCCATCCGTGGGTCCTGAAGGAGCTGGCAAATGAAGTTGCTAAGCCACTGGCCATTATATTTGAAAAATCATTGCAATCAGGTGAAGTTCCCAATGACTGGAAAAGGGAAATATAACCCCATTTTCATGAAAGGGAAAATGGATGACCCAGGGAACTACAGACCAGTCAGTCTCATCTCTGTGCCTGACAAAATCTTGGAGCAGGTTCTCCTGGAAGACATGCTAAGGCACATGAAAAACAATAAGGTGCCTGGTAACAGCCAGCATGGCTTCACTAAGGGGAAATCCTGCCTGAACAATTTGGTGGCCTTCTATGATGGAGCTACAGAACTGATGGACAGGGGTAGAGCAGTTGATGTCATCTACATGGACTTGTGCAAAGCGTTCAACACTGTCCCACATGACATCCTTGGCTCTAAACCGGAGAAACATCAATTTGATTGGTGGACCACTCAGTGGATAAAGAACTGGCTGGATGGCCGGACACAAAGTATTGTGGTCAATGGCTCAATGTCCAGCTGGAGACCAGGAACGAGTGGAGTCCCTCAGGGATCGGTGTTGGGACTGGTCTTGTTCAACATCTTTTTTGGTGACATGGACAGTGGGATTGAGTGCGGCCTCAGCAAGTTTGCCGATGACACCAAGCTGTGTGGTTCAGTTGATACCCTGGAGGGAAGGAATGCAATCCAGAGGGACCTTGACATGCTTGTGAGGTGGGCTGATGCCAACTCATGAAGTTCAAACAAGCCAAGTGCAACGTCCTGCACCTGGGTCGGAGCAATCCCAGGCACAGATACAGGTTGGGCAGAGAAGAGATTCAGAGCAGCCCTGTGGAGAAGGACTTGGAGTTGTTGGTCAATAAGAAAATGAACATGAGCTGACAGTGTGCACTCTCAGCCCAGAAAGCCAACTGTGTCCTGGGCTGCATCAAAAGGAGTGTGACCAGCAGGTCAAAGGAGGTGATCCTGCCCCTTTACTCTGCTCTCGTGAGACTTCACTTGGAGTATTGTGTGCAGTTCTGGTGTCCTCAACATAAAAAGGACATGGAACTGTTGGAACAAGTCCAGAGGAGGGCCACGAGGATATCAGGGGACTGGAGCACCTCCCATATGAAAACAGGCTGAGAAAGTTGGGGCTGTTCAGCCTGAAGAAGAGAAGGCTGCTTGGAGACCTCATAGCAGCCTTCCAGTATCTGAAGGGGGCTTACAAGGATGCTTGGGAGGTACTCTTCATCAGGAATTGTAGTGATGGTAATGGGCTCAAACTTAAACAGGGGAAGTTTAGATTGGATATAAGGAAGAAGTTCTTTACTGTGAGGGTGGTGAAGCACTGGAATGGGTTGCCCAGGGAGGTTGTGAATGCTCCATCCCTGGCGGTGTTCAAGGCCAGGCTGGACAGAGCATTGGGTGACATGGTTTATTGTGAGCTGTCCCTGCCCCTGGCAGGGGGGTTGGAACTAGATGATCTTAAGGTCCTTTCCAACCCTAACTGTTCTATGATTCTATGATGATTATAACAAATGTTGTCTCTCTTTCATTGTATTACATAGCTTATGCTTCTACCAAGCACAATTTTCACTAACCCCAAATTTTTCAAAGAGTTTATTTTTGATGACTAGCATATAATTTCTGATAGGTTAAATTCTAAAGTTTCTGTTGGAATTATTCAAATCAGTTATTGCTCCAGTGATAACTTACTTAAATCTCACTGTATCATGTCCCCTGATGCAAAAATCACAGGAAGAGAACACTGGGTAGGAAAAATTTAATTGCTTGACCTTTTAATTTCCTTTTTCCTTCCAGAATCCATTTTATTTTCCAAGCCCACAAAGCTCATGATGCACAGTCATAAATGGCATTTCCTCACATGATTTAGAGGAATACTATAGCATGGTTCACAGATATAACCTCAGCCTGGTAGGACTAAATTCCCTAGTTTCCCTCTTTGGTCTGTGAAAGCAGAGAACTGCCTTTAGAAGCTTTTTAAGACCCGCCTAGACAAAATGAGCCTAGGCCTATGTTTTGTGTCAAAAATGCTCCAAAGAAATTTCCTTGTGATGAATATGGACTTCTACCCTTTGTTCTCCCTTTCTCAGTTTATGCAAAAAGGAGAGGGTGTGCTACATATTGCAGGGAGAATGTCTGAGGTAATAAGTGTATAGAGCTCTGTCACAAGTGTTTTCTATTCTAAGTGACTTTTATTGGCTTATTTTAAAGCTGATGGGCCAATTTATGTCAACTTCATATAATTCTATTACAGAATAATACATATATGATACTAAATTCTTCTTCCAGATACTTGAGTGATGAAAATTCATTGAAATGCATGTAAAAAAAAAATCTAAATTTTGCAGCAGAGGAAATTAAAGAGCATACAGTGAGATCAAAGACATTCTGCAATTCTAAAAGTTATTGTGAAACTTTCTAGCTATATCTTCCATGAATCACATCAAAGATGCAGACAGAAAATCTTCAGAAGTGGAAATATTACTTTATAGAAAAATAAGTTCTGTGGTTAAGAATTTTTATTTTAAGAATAATGGTCTTAAAAAGCTTTAGCCTTTCACTTTTTGTATTTTAGCTACTTGTTCCCTGATTGATCCTTAACCTTACCTTGAATGTTGTGTCTAAAGATTTAGATACAACATTAAGATATCTGTCTTAAAGATTTTAAGTGGATATTTAAGAACTGGATTGTTCAGAAACTGAAGAAATTTACTACATTACTAGACAAAAGCTTTCCAAAGTACAAATGAGATTTCATCTATCAGAAAAGGTGAGAGGTAACTTAATTACTGTGTATACAAAGGAGAATATGTGCAGCTGGTTAATAGATCTTCCTTAAACATATAAGCAGGAGCTATAACTGGAAGTGGAATCTAGCTGAGTACAAATTAGATGGAAGTAACTCGGAGGTGGGAGGAGGAAAGCTTAACAGGATACCTATGTAGCTAAGTATGAAGTGACAGTCTCAATCTGATAATAGATTTGGAGAATTTTAGGAAGTACTGTCTGAACAAAATCCAACTGAGAAAGGTCTATTTAAGGCAAAATAGATGAAATGAAGCTGTTTGTATTATACAAGTGAGACTATACAGTTAAGTTGTACTTTCTTTCTTAGCCCTGTGACAAAATTAAATACGGCTTTATTTCAATAATTTATTTGACAAACTATTGCAATGACATTGAGAATTATAGCTTTGGAGAAGAATTGTGTGGAAAAATAATAAAACTCCTTTTTGCAAAAGTCCAACACTACAAAAACAAATTACAGGTATGGATAAAAAATTGGTAAAATTTACAGTACTTCTACATACACAGAAAAGTTTTGTAAATCAAGTATGTGTCCAGAGCCTTGTCAATTCTTCAAATACATACATTTGTAATGTAACATTCTGTTCTGCTCTATTAAGGTTGTTATGACATATCCAGACCTGCTTGGAGACAACTTAATTTGCAGATCACAAGCTATAGAGTCTTTAATATCTCCTTTGGAAAGGTTTGCATTCCTAAATAAAACTTGGAGAAGAAGTTCAGTTAGATTTTGGTGTCAGTTAGACTTTTGCAGTCACTCAGACTTTGGATTTAGACTTGGGAGCCAAACCTATCTACAGAGGGCTGTAACCTATCTACAGAGGACTGTAATTGACAAATTTGTGAAACAGGTGATTTAAATTTTTCCATGTAACACTCTCCTGTCTATGAATGAAAGTGGATGTTAAAAAGTGCATAATAAAAGTTTCAAATCAAGCCAATATTTATTTTATAGTGTATCGTGGTTTAAGCCCAGCCAGTAGTAACCCAGAACCACACTGCTGCTAGCTCACTCCTCCCCTTTCCTCCCCCAGCTCCTGGATGGGTGGGGAGGAGAATCGAACGAATGTAACTCCCACGGGTTGAGATAAAAACAGCCCAGTAACTAAGGTATAACACAAACCACTACTGCTACCACCAATAATAACAATGATAAGGGAAATAACAAGGGAAGAGAATACAACACCTCACCATCCGCTGACCGATACCCAGCCTGACCTGAGCGGTAATCTAGCCCTTCCGGGTAACTGCCCCCAGTTTATATACTGGGCATGATGTGCTGTGGTATGGAATACCTCTTTGGCTAGTTTGGGTCAAGTGTCCTGTCTCTGCTTCTTCCCGGCTTTCCCTTCTCCCTGGCAGACCATGAGACTCAGAAAGTCCTTGGTCAGAGTAAATACTATTGAGCAACAACAAAAAACATCGGTGTTATCAGCGCTGTTCCTAGGCTGAAAGTCAAAAACACAGCACTGCACCAGCTACTAAGAAGGAAAAAAATGGCTGCTGCTGCTGAACCCAGGACAGTATCCATCCCTTACTCCATACCATTCACGTCATGCTCAGATCTCACATTTTTCAATATACCATCACTCTTGTCTCATACATAGATATATATGTTACCCAGAAGGGCTAGATCATTGCTTGGGTCGGGGTATCAGTCGGCAGGTGGTGAGCGGTTGTATTCTCTTCCCTTGTTATTTCCCTTATTATTATTATCATTGGTGGTAGCAGCAGTGGTTTTTGTTATACCTTAGTTACTGGACTGTACTTACCTCAACCCATGGGAGTTGCATTCTTTAAATTCTTCTCCCCATCCCTCCAGGAGCGCGGGGAGGAAGGGGGGGGATATTACCTCCGGAACGCTTACTCAAGGCCAGTAACAATCTAGCCCTTCCGGGTAACTGCCCCCAGTTTATATATTGGGCATGACGTGCTGTGGTATGGAATACCTCTTTGGTTAGTTTGGGTCAGGCGCCCCGTCTCTGCTTCCTCCTGGCTTCCCCTCCTCCCTGGAAGAGAATGAGACTCATAAAGTCCTTGGTCAGACTAAACATGACTTAGCAACAACTGAAAACATTGGTGTTATCAGCGTTGTTCTCAGGCTGGGAGTCAAAAACATAGCACTGCACCAGCTGCCAAGGAGAAATATGACTGCTATTGCTGAACCCAGGACACATTATATTTTCTAAAAATATTGTTTCAGTAGAATGAAAATGTACTGATTAAACCATTTTAATTGTATCTGAACATACCAAAATTACAATGCAAATCATATCTTGCAGTTCTGAACTACCATGACCAGCTGAAATTTGTGACAGTACTTTTATCAGAGAGATGAACATGGCTAGAATAAATTCATTTGGGGTAATCCATCACTGTATACATAGATTAAAATGGATGAGCTGCTGTATTTAAGACATGACAGTTGATGCTCTTTAATTAGAAGTGTTTTTTTGAACTGTTGGCCTAATACAAATATTATGGCTTAGTCCTTAGGTAAGGAAAGCTTTACTCATTTATAATCTCTCATAGAAACTAAAAGCCATGTGCTAACACTTAGCAGTTCTAGCAAGGTCTTCTAAAGTACTGAACTGTGGATTCAGAAAAATAAAAAGGAGATGACTTACAAAATACAGTCATTTTCAGTACAAGGTGCTAATGAAGTATATCTTATTTACACAGCCATAGATGAATCCTGAAAGATGTGACACAAACCAGTATCTTCCATAGTCTCACACAGTAAATTCTGGCACCAGTCACAGAGTTACAGAGACACTGGTCAGTTGGAAGCAACCTCTAAATTGCTTGTCACCCCCCCCCCCCCCATGCTGACAGCCTGTTCCAGTGCTTGGCTATGCAGACCATAAAGAAAGGTTTTCTTATGTTTGAATGGAATATACTGTATTTCAGTTTGTGTCCACTACCACTTTTCCTTTCCTTAGGCACCACAGAGCCAGGCTGTTATACACATTGATAAGATTTCTGCCAAGCCTGAGTAAGCAATACCTTATTCACATGAACAAAAAGATAAAACTTTCTAGAGAGCCAGATTTGGGAGCAGGGGGAGCGGAGCTATATCTATAGCAAATCCCACAAAATGTATCTATTAGAAAATTCTGGTGAGATGATTGGCAACAGATCTAAATCACAGTTCAAAACTATAAATCAAAACCAGAATAGCATAAAACTAAAAGAATTTTGTATTAAATATTTACTTGTATTAGCAGCTTACTCTCTTCTTTATATGTCAGCTAAGAGTAATGATGCCTTGATCCTACAGAACATGTACAAAACCCATTTTATTTCTGGCTCTACGTTGATTGTGCAACACATTGGGCTAGTGCAACGATATGTTATTGTTAATGCATTTTTGCTTGATTTTGGCTGTAAATGTGACAGCACACACTAACAGTTCTTGAAATGTAGGAAAATATGCCAAGATTAAAGACATGCATGTTAAAACATTGCAATGCCTCAGGACAGCAGGCATTTAAGATGGGAAACTTTTTTAAGAATCTGACAGACAGATTTCAGTTCTTCTAATCCCATTGCTCAAATTTGCATTAAGTACAAACCAAGTGTTTGAGGTGCCTGAGGATATGGCAGCATTAATTTACTTGCCTGCCCCTTGCCTCTGCTGCCCAGGATGACCCTCAGTATAACATTTGCTGTAAATTTCACCTTGATTAGACCTTGATGTAGGGCAGCAGGATTGTCAGTATGTTCCTAAATAACCTGATTGGAAGTGTTATCCAAATCTGCATTAGGAAGTGGAAATGCTGGTTCAGAAGGAAGGTCAGCAAACACAGCATCCTGTATAAAGCAAGGTAGGAGTGAATATGCTTATGTCAATAAATTATTTTCTCCCTTCTTGGCTGCAGTGGAACTTTTGTTCTCCTGTAGTCTTCCCAGGTTTTTCAGAGAAGCCCACAGCCTGGAGGGTACAGAATCGACAGCATGCCCACTAACAGCAGTGCCAAAAGAAAGAAGCCAATTTTTCAGGAACATTAGGATACAGGAATGAGAAATTGAGAGGTTTGGCAGTGGTGGTTATGTTTTCAATGCGGCATTCTCTTAAGTGATATCCAGGTTGAGCATAGCTTTTGACCTTAATTTATACAATTGAAATAAAATATTTTTGTCATACTTAGTACAAGTACTAAGAGTCCTTTTCTAACACATTTTTGTAAGGTTAAATATCAGACTGTCTATATACTTCATATATTGTATACATTTATCTATGATGATTTCAATAAAAATTATTTTAATCAGAGATTAATATCTGTAAATAAAGAGCATAACTATCATAAGTTGCAGTTACACATTTCCATGGAGCAGTGTCATGTTGAATGGATGGAATTATATAGCTCTTCTAATTCTGCAAACATAATAGAGTGAAAGCTTAGAATTACTCTATCTGGACCTGATTAAACAAATTATCATTGTGGAGTTATAATCATCCATTCTCTCTCATCTTTTAAAAAACTGTTATTGTCTCATGATTCACATGAAATTTGACCTCATCCTGTTCAGGATCTTCCTGAAGTTGGGTTAGACTTTGAAGCAATTCAGAGAGGGGTTTATGTGTCTGAATTGTGCCAGGCTGTAATTCTGGCTATGTTTTTCTTTTCTCTTATTTTAACCCAAAATATGATTTACAATTTTCTTGCTAAACAAAAAAATTGGAAAACTCTAACAGCTGTAGCTTTTATGTCATATTCCTATAACATATATCAGTACAGAGAAGTAGTGTGAATATACAAAGTATTTGTAATACTGTGTACAGTATTTGGAAAAGACTTGGTTAGATGAGATTAGGAATGCAGCTTTCAAACTGATACGATCCAGCAGCAAGGACTGGGAGCACTTCCTTTGCACTTTTTTGCCTTGATTTTCCCTATCATGCTATATGTACCTACTCAACTTGTTCTACAATCCTCTTCAGATACAACTTTAAGTAATTCTATTGTACTCGAAGGTTTACTGAACTGTTCTGCCCAGGATCTAGCATTTTCATTATTCAGATTATGTATTTGCCACCCTTCAGTTTTTCAATGTAGATTCTAATGAGACATTTTGCAACTTAATGATCAATTTCATTGTTTCATTTATTTAGAAAGCTTTAATGTATACTGTTGTGTCCTGGTGCTGTATCTCTTTCTCCCCTTCTGAAATGTCCTCATAACTGCAAGAACTGGAATAAAGAATCAATACATTCCTTAAGCATCTCTGGTATTACCATTAGTTCTCTTTTACTCACTGGTAAACCAACAGGTACTGGAGTGTATGGTGAACAGACTTGCTGCATGAAGACCAAATTAATAACTAGATTAATTATCAATCATCTACAGTTTATGTTTGTTTTAAAGTAAGGTGATAATTTTGTAAATTGTATTTGAGAAAAAACAGCAGTTGATTTAACAAGGCTGGGCACTGTCAAGAAGAACAAAATGCTTTTGTATGCAGCAGGCAAAGAACCAGATTAAAAAAAAAAAAAAAAAGCAGTTATGATTCTTGGTGATTCATATCTTTCTTAATAACAAGAAGTAAATAAGTAGAACATCAAGAGACAAATAAACCGCAACAAACCTCAGCTTGTGATGACTAAGTATTTGTACTTTTTTTTCATTTCTTCAAAAACTTTATGATCTAAGCCACACCATTTCTATAAACCTGAACACATAGTTGCAAAATTCTATGCTAGCTTCTGAAAATCATCAGCATGAGACAGAGACTTTTCATTTACAAATCTGTAACAAATAATGGAGGCCAAAATGTGTATTTTTTCATTTATAGTTGTCCAATAAGGTTTTGATAGTTATTTCAGGGGTCATGCTGATACACACAACCTAAAGCCCTTTCCTAATTTGATACGTTGCAGGAGTCCCTAGAGTCAATTACAACTTTATGTTCTGTCTGCCCACTTGCATTTATAATTAGTTTGTGGGTTTAGTGCTTATTTGTTTCAGTTGTCTATTGTCATACAAAGCATACAGTTAAGTAGCTCTATGGACTCTGATGTCTCAAATAAAATTACAGATGTGGTGTCCTTGACAACTAAAAGGCAGTAAAGTGTTTTTTAAATTCTAAAATCTAAAATGGCATACGTGACTTACAGAAAACATTTTAAATATGCAACACATGTCATGTATCCATTTGACATTTTCTATTAGAGATGCCACTGCCGTTATTTTTTATTTTAACTGAGTGGTGATCTTCAGTTCAAGTACTCTGTCTCTGATTATAATGGATGGTCTTATTTTAAATGAAAATTTGCTCCTGTCACACAGAAATCTACTATTATTACATTCTATTGCAATAATTTATTAACATCAAGAATATTAAATGAAGACACAGTGGGCATGGGAAACCTTTTTTTTTTTAATTCTAATTTAAATTTTTTTTCAGTTATTCAGAAGTGTCCCTAGCTACGCCAGAAAATGTTGTGCTGCTCAAAGCTTCCAGAACAAAGAGACAAGGAACTATTTTATATCTATGTGAATGTTTTGCTAAGGTTTCTTTCAGACTTACTTTATTCTGGATCACTATTAACATCTTTGAAATTAAAATTAGATGTTCCAATTTTTTAACAAACTGAGTACTCCCCAGACACTAAAACTACCTAAAAGTCAGCAAAGATTTACAGTACAATAGTTTTGTGAACAATTTCCTATGCATTATGTTAGACAAACCATGCTGTGCAACTTCATTGGTTTCATATTATGGTTCTCCTACTATGGATACAGTAGCCCATGCTGAGGATGTTCCATAAACTCTGCTCCCAGCCATTACAGGCTCTTCTGTTCATGTTGCTTCTTCAAAAGATATTAGGGGACTATAAAAGCTACAAATGTAATTTGGTTTTGTTGCATTTCCACACAGAAGTAGAGTCATAAGTTGTTAAACTAAAGTCTTCCAGAAAAGTTTTCTACTGATTAAAAAAAAGCCAAGCAAAAAGAAAAGTAATTGATACTTCTATTTAAGAGCACAAGCATTCAGCAGAATCCAGCTCCATAAGAACAGTTAGTACAGGAATATGTTCCAGAATGAACAGTCACGGGAACATGTGAAGAACTCTGGCTTTCTACTTTTTCAAAGAAATACTAGTTTATAATTTCCAAATATCTGTCAAACAGCAGAATTGAAAAATAAGAAGACTGAATGTAACAAATTTCAGATCAATATTTAGAGTTAATTTCTATGCTGTTCCTGTTGAATTGTGCAAGAAAAATTAGTGTCACATCAAATATCATTTATATTAATATAAATTAGACGTAACTCCACAGAAATCTTGTTATGACAATGTTCAGAAAGTTTCATGAGTTTTCATGAGTCTAATTTTTCACAGACACAAATTACTGCATTTGAAGAGTTATGCTCAGAATTCAGTGTAAAAAATGAACTAAGCATTGTACCTAATAATGTTCAGCAATAACAACAAAAATAAACTCTTAGTAATTACTAGCATATGAATATTTCACATGTACCAATTTTACAATGTTGATTTCAAGGGAGAACAATAAATGCAATAAATGATCTCGAAGCAAAACTATAACAAATGACAAATTGGTAGATCTCAGTATGAAGCTGCACAACAGAGGAGGGAAAAATCTCATTATACAGCCACTGTTATACAAAAAAAAATTCTTGTGTCTGAATATATCTACATGAAAAATCATTGTCTACATAGTTCCCTGCAGAAATAATAACTTGAAAAAAGCAAAACCACTACAAATAAAAGATTTATCCTTCAGCAGTCAATTTGAAAATTCCAGGAGGACTGAACTGAGTTTAAATAATAATCTAATGGAACTTCTCCACGTTTTTAAAGGAATTTTTCTTTTCCTTGTAATCGAGCTCTGGTCAATTTGTTAAATTAATCTTCACTTTTAAGCAGGGGTGGGAGGATCAAGAAACTGGTGACATTACTTGTTTGAAAAAAAAGAAAGAGAATTTTCTACTGCTCTGATCAGGAAATAAAGAGCTTCTGTATTCACTATATGCCTTTTTGTTGTTGTTCTTTTCCCTTAACCTGGGCTCATTCATTATCCTGTACAAAAGAAAAGAAAACAATTAGTGTAGAACTAGATGGAACTAGTGTAGAACTAGATGGTTGGAACTAGATGATCTTAAAATCCTTTCCAACCCTAACTATTCTATGATTCTATGATTCTAACATCTGCTCTCAGGAACTAGGAAAAATATCAAATGGAAGAATCTTGAATAGATACAAAATTTTTGACCAAGACACCAAAACAAATCAAACAGAAGTTTTAAATTCCTCATTTTGAAGAATGAGTAATCCTCATTCTTTCCCAGTTCCTAACATCCTCTTCAGTCTACAGGTCTGTATTACCAACAAAAACATGAGCATTGTTTTCTTCCTTTATTTATAAACACATTTCACAGCTGAAACCAGTAAAGTCCCAGTTGGGTAAAGCCCAACAACCCTACTGAGGCATTTTCAAAGTATACTTTCATAGTTTTTTTGTTTCTGCAATCCCTAGATCATAACTCTATTTTAACTATCAGAGAAGTATGTATGATTGATTAAAAAATATTTATTTCTCTGGTACATATTCTGCTTCATCCTAAATCAGGATCTGCTGACATTTCATTTATAATGTTACATCCATCAACCAGCAGATAGCTCTGAGCTTGAATACTGTGGGTTTGTTTTGTGTTGTTGCTTTTTCCCTTTGACTGCTAATTGAAGTTCTTTTATCTTGAAAAGTCTGTTTCTTAAACTAGGCATCGGAGTAAAAGGATGTTTCTCTAGAACCTCATTAGTGATAAAAGTTTTTGGGATGCAACCACTTAGACTGTATAGTCATGCATACAGGCTTAACACTAAGCAGAGATGAATCAAAGACAAGATATCAGCAGTTTTTTATCTTAGGTTGGGGTGATGGGCAAAATGGATTTTTAGTGACGTCCCATTATTGATCTCTTACACACAGCTATTTTGTACCTTTTTCCATGCATAACTCCTTGGGGAAAAAAAAAAAAAAAAATCTTTACATTAAAAAAAGCCAGACTGGGTACTGAGTTTTGTTACTCTTGGTGGGAAAAGTAGTTGTACAATTTTGAGTACAAAAGGAAAAGCCAGCTAATTCTACCTAAATCAAATTGACTATTTAACATCTGCCTGAAGAAAATAGAGTAAATCTCCCTGAAATTGGAATTTGTTGTAATATTGTGCTCAGTAAAAATAAGTATATTCTTCCCCACACTCATTTACTGCAGATTATTGATTTATGACACAAAATGTTTTTTGAGGTTGATAATGAACTATGTTAGAAGAAAGGTATGAGCTGAGAGTAGCTCTGCAAATTTCCCACCATAATTTTTTACATAGGAACTCTCTTGAGAAAAGGAAAATTAAGTCACCCAGAAAGTAAACACTGGGTATTGTACAATACTGAATGACAGCATCATTTGGCAAGTAGATGAAGGATGTAACTTCTGCCTCCAGAAGTCTGGAGGATGTAACTTCTGTCTCCTCTGAGTCTGACAATGAATGCAGTCATGCTCTATTCTTCCCAACAGAGGTAAACTAGTTGACAATCAGGGTAGTCCCTATGCCAGCCAATTAACATTATGGGGATAGCATTAACTAATACAACTAAGGAAATGAAGAGAAATTCTCTTTGTTTAGGCAAATCTAAACTAGATAATGACACCTTTAATAATATTTCAAGTTAAAGTTTACATTCTTTACTGCAGTGCAGTGTAGAGATAGATAACCCTGTACTGAAAATATGCCAGCTTGAGTGTCAGAGCAGTTTAGTTGCTGTACACTCCATAGCATTTAACTGACCCTTCCAAAAAGCAAACTGGCTCATCTGAAGCTTTACCCCATTGCAGTTACACTGTTCCTGGCACTTACAGCCAGTCATTCACTGTCAGTTTAGAGATTTCTCCTCTGGATCTCTGCATTCAGCAGAGGCACGGTCTGCCCCTATTTACACTGGTTCCAGGCTAATATGTAAGAATATGTAAGAATGAGAAATAATCTGCCTTAGGTATTCCACAGAATTCTCTTGTTGGGGAAAGAAAAAAGAACGTAAAACAGAAGAAAGCCTTAAAAACCACATAGGCTGCACTGACACACAAAAAAAAAGCCCTCCAGAGTTTAAAGCAAATATTTTCTGGAATTTTCTTGCTTTGAATTTTTAACTTCTACACTCTTCCGTACTACCACACAGGAACTTTTCCCCCTTCATGAAGAGCAGATACATGATTCATCTGCTTTGCATATTACCCTTAACTATCAAACTTACCTAAGCAAGTGATAAAGAGGAATGAAACAATGACACCTTCCCTCCCAGCAGAATGGTGATCGCTTGGGGTATCCTCATTGCTTTGCCTACCCTGTTTCCACATCAGAACATGTTCACTTAAATGCTCAATAAATAAGACCCTGGATTCTGTTCATTTTATAAAAAGAGGTTTCAGTTTTAGGTGAGAAACAATAGATGCAACATGGTTTAATTTCACTAGATACAGAAATATTTTTTTAAAAGGAAGCATTTATTAAGCACACCATCAATACAGGCTGTGGTCCAGTTCAGAAGGCCTTTCTGTTTTGTGGCAACAGAAGATTTCCTCAAATTAAAACAGAATTTAGTATTCAAAGCTTTTGATGTTAACACATTGTGATGCCTTCTAACTTCATAGTCCTACTATGTCTTTCTTAATATTATCCATTTGTTATTGAAATCTGACAATTCATCTTACCTCACAGTGATCTAAATTTCTATGTAAAAATTAGTAGACTTGAGTTATTGTAACAGTTCAGCCCACTTAGATACATAAGTCTGCATTGCCACTTGCTTTTTTTAATCTGCTACAGCATTTGAAGTCTTATGCTTAAGAAGTGCAGTACAGTTTGCTTGTACCTTCAAAGACAAGAGCAGGTTCTCAGACTATACCACTATTTTAGAGATAATCAGGATTTTATGAAAGCAAGATTGGACAGAAGTGGAAAATGTGGGATCTCTAGACTCTTTCTCCTTCCATTCACCTCCATTCATTTGGAATAATTGAAAAAAAAATTTTTTTTTAATTAATTTTAGAACTCGTTGTAATTGTTTGAATGCTTAGCAACATTCAAAAACTGGTTGCCTCACTACTTTGCTTTATAAAGGTGTTGCTGACTCACTCATATCACATTCTAAATTCAGATTAACTGCAAATAGATGGTATTTTATGCTGAATGCTGAAATGGTGCTTCAGGTCCTAGCAGCTGGCACACAGCTATGTGATTCCCTTTTTTCTTTTTGCTTAGGACTGCAGGCTGAAGTGGGTGAAGTTACTAACACACAAAAAAATTAATTACTAATACACAAAAAAATGCAAATTGCCATTTTCAAAGAGATACTGAATCTATTGTACAATTTGGTTTGAAAAAAACAAACTCAGAAGCAAGAGGTAGGAATATTATTTTTACCATGTAACAGATGTTAGTCCTATTGTTTAGTATTTTCCTGGAAGATACTAAAGTGCATTATTGGTAAGTGTAAAAAACAGAATAGAAAATTCGTGTAGAAACTCATACTTTCTTGGCCTGTAAAGAAAGTATTTTTTAGGCCCATCTTTCACACTGTAATACAGTTTCATCATAAAGGATTGGACTCTAATGTCAGTTTCCCTTTCCTACCAGCATTCCTGGTTAATATATTCAGGAAGGAACAGTCTTAAGTTCATTGTAGTCTTGGAGGATTCAAAGAGGAGTAGTAGTCAGCTCTAACATTGATATCAATGATTTGAAATCAGATTGAATGACACTTGTCTATTTGAGCTAGGTGAAAATACTTTCAAAACTGCTGTAGAGGCACCAATCCCATTTCAAGTGTACTGACTCAAGGAACTGGAAAGGCATCATAAAGAACATATTATTCTTCCCATCCCCTCCGTTTGCTCAGAACTGTTAAAGGAATTTTTTGTAAGTGATTATCAATATCTAGTTAGATTCACACATTGGTGAAAGGGAAAACACATTCACCATCTTCAGTTATTTAGCAGGCCGCATCTTACTAAATTTAATAATAAACATTTTTAAATTCACAGGAAAAGCTAGACTATTTTAAGACATTGTCATAGGATGGTTGTAGTTCACTGTCAAAAAAAAGCATATAGATAGAGGGAAGCCAAACTTGTAATGAAAGCAGACGCTGAGGCACACTGGAGAAACACTGCTGCTAGGAAAGTGATTTACTGTTGGAATTTCATTTCAGTTGTATCAAATGATGCATGTAGATTTAATAATTTTCTCTAATGGATCTTGGTTTAGTAGAAATGAATTGCTTAATGTAATAGAGTTAAAAAGCAGCATCAGATTTCGTTAAGGGTACAATCTTCTTGTATCATTCAACCAATCAGTGAACAACCTCATGAGAAAGAATATGTCATTGCTGATCAAAGAATTACTGTTATCAGTAAGTAAAACACAGTTTCTGTGTGAATCAAAAGCTGATTTAGATTTGACTTTTATCTGCTTTCAATCTGAAGAGCTCTCATTGCACATGGCTCCTATACTGAAATTGCATTCTTACATCAGTGCCTCATAGATTCTGACTGACTTGTAGATCCTTCACATGTGTAGTTGTTCCATCCATATAAGACTCTGCACAACAAAAGTCATGTTCAATCTATCAGTCATTAAAACTATGCTAAACTCAAAATACCAGCTCTAAAGCTTTATGAATTTGCAGTCCTTAGTCCTATTCTTTTTTATTCCATACCTAATTTAAACTATTTTTAAAATAGTTATGTGTAAATTTCTGCAGAAAGTGAAAAGGTAAATGTAAGCTAGGTATTGAAATATAAAATTGACCTGGGGCAATCATGTTCTGCTAGTTGGTTGATTGGTTGGTGTATTTTACTTGATTAAAAAAAAAATAATAAAACCTGACACATGGAACGTGAACAAAAGGACATTCATTTTTCAATAGAGTCACTAAATTGTTTACATTTTTACAGTTTAGAGTAAAACTGGATTCTCCCCCCTCACCCCCAAACATGTTTTAATCTTGGCTTTGATAACACTTCAGTATGTGTACTCTTCTATCCTTCTACCAATAAACAGCTGTTGAGATGGGTGAAATGAGCTCAGACCAGAAAGAAACTTCCTTTTAGTATTGACAATTGCTTATAAAAAAAAAACAGGTTCCTGCTTCTGATACAGATACGAAAGATCATTACTGAAGGGGAAAGGGGAAGGAAAAGTTTTCTGGATGTTTCCAGTTGAAAGTTTCGCAGCATGATGACTGTGGTCATTTACTTCGAAATGCAATGGCTAGAGCCTGAGCCAAGACTTAAATTTATACTTTGATAGTGAAAGGATAGGGAAGAATTCGGAATAAAAAAAAAGCTATGTCTATTTGCATTAGTTATTTAAATGAGAGTAGAAATTCACAAAAATCACTGAGCTCCAGCATAAGCCTTGATGTTTCCCTGGGAATAAGGCTTTATCACTGCTGCTAGAGCTGAATCAACTCTTCAAAGACCTCAGTGAACTAACAGAAAAATCTTTTAATTCATTTTCCTGGAATACTGTGGGTACTTCCTTTGAATTATTTTTTAGAAGACTGTAGGCAATCGCACTTTCCCTAATGAGGAGCTGACCTGTAGATCCTTATAGCATTTTACACCTGCTGACAGAATGAGAATCAGAGAATTCTAATATGCTTTTCTTACAGATATGAAAGGCAGTTTGTCTGGATCAATGAGGTTGATCTCTGCTGTCTAAGCAATGTCAGACCTTGATGGAATGAAGACGTGGGTAGGAGCAAAGGAACTCTGCTTTCAGCATTCTGTCAACAAGAGCAGAGATACCATTATAGGTAGGAAACCAAGACAGTGATTTGGCCTAAAGGACAAGGGAGAGCCTAGAGAGTAAAAGGCCTACATGAGTCCTAATTTCTTTCTCCATTTTATATGAATATTGGCATTGACCCTTTTCCCCACTTTTCTTAACAAAGATCTTTCATCCTGCTTTTCCTCAGTCTCTCTGCTGCAGCTGAAAGCCTTCACACCAGGATCTAACCTGTGCACATAATCTAGTCAACCTGTGACAATGTCATCTGTGCTTCAGCCATTGCCCCACAAGACAGCAACTCTGTTCCCCAGCCCTTGAAGGCCTTTAAAGACACCATGGGGGAAGTCCTCATGGAAGAAGAGTAGGTTTTCCTCCCAGCATCTCTCAGTTCTTCAGAAAGCCAGTGAAAAATAACTCATGATGCCCTACAAAGTGTAAGCTACAACGGAGCATTAATACCTAAAACACACAGAATTATACAGGTAATAACAATAATTGGCAGTAGCAGTGGCATACAAACACCTTAGGTAATTGATGTGATGAGCAAGAATTATACAAACTGCAAATTAAAACTGAATTTTCTATCACACTATCTGTGTATACAAATTTCCCTTATACTTTTTACATGTCAGAAGGGGAACATTCTGTTTTTCTTCCTTTCTGTTCTTTCTTCCTTTGATTCCTTTTTTTATTCCTTCCTTTCTTTCTTTCTAGAGACTTCTGAAACTAGCAAGATTTTATCACTGCACCTGAGCTTTGCACAATACAGTATCATAAATCAACTTACGTGTATTCTCCATCATACATCGCAGGGGGTTTCACTGCATGTACAACCTGATGAAGTGATTATTATGGCAAAACGAAAAATGGAAAGAAGAAAAATTTACAATCGTGACTCGAGCAGGTCTAACAATGGATATCTTATCATTTATTTAATGCATTTTGCATTACCTTTCAAAATATATTCTGAGATATATATCTTTCCAATTTTTCGCTGAGATCTCAGTGCTTGAGAACTGCTGGAGAGCTAACAATCAGTTCTGGATAAACTGTAGAACAAACTCAGCCCAGCAAAATAATTCTAGCCAAATATATCTGACACCTGGGAGTGAAAAAGGAAGCAAATATGATAGTGACAGAATTCACGGCAGGAAGCAACAGTAACAGTGATTCTGGCTCAAGCCATAGGTGTTATAGTGTAATTGCTGCTAGATGATCTAACATACTCTCTTTCTATAATACAGCCTTGGGTAAAGCCTGGCTACCAGCTGGCTGGCTATAACACCTGAATGCTAAAAAGTGCAATTTTAGAAGTGACATTGCTGATTTATTTGCAGAACACATCACCTGCCCCTCGCAACATTGTTTGGGAGGGGGATCCGTTAAAAAAAGAAGCATCAGAACAGACATAAGGAGCTCTTCTTTCTGCTCACTGGCCTCTTTTCATCTCCTCTACTTATGTTTCAGTAGGTATTCTTCCCACTACTTCTAGGCTTTACGCTATGGTGGTGGTGCTGAATGCTGATGAGGCTATGCTTAACGCAACTTCAGGCAATGCAGTACTCCTGACAGCAGCCAAAGCTTTCTATAGTCAGACAGCATTCACCACAGCTTTTAAAGAACCTCCAATTAGTGAGCACCTAGACATAAAAGATAATAGAAGAAAACACTTAATAAGCACTTAAAACAAGACCTGATGAGGGGAACAAGGAAAAAAATCTAACACAGCATAATCATTCATATATTTGAGGCATACGTGCAGTCTGAAAACAATGTCTAAGGTTAGTGTTTCTCTTCATTTCAATTACAAAATTTGTTTCAATATCTCTAATTTTACAGTTCTTTCTCTTTAAAAAATTGTGCTACATCGATCCTGTGTTTAGCTGGAACCTGTACAGTAACTGTATATTTCAGATTGAAGAATTCAAATTGAATTACCTACTTATCTAGCAGTCCCAAAGCAAATTGTGTGTTTCAGTGCTGTATAGCTCTAAAACCAATTATAGCACCATGCAGTCCTTGATAAGCACAAGTGATGTTTCAATTATAGATGGGCAGAGCCTGTTGAAGTAAAAATCAAACCTTCTTGAAAAGTCATTTATTAAATATAGATCATATTGGCAGGAACACCATTTTGGAAGTTTGTTTTTTCTTTCTTAAACATTTATAAATATTGATTACTGCAGACAGTACACTTTCAAAATACAGAACTGATTCTTTACACTATAAATAATATGGAATCATAATGCAAATCACCTGCAAAATCTTTCAAATTGAAATGCTCCAAAACATCCAAATATTTTTACATTGGAATACAAGTGCAGGGCTAAATTCTGAAGCTCAAATTCAGACATCTTCAAAATGAAACATATCTCTTCATAAGTAATGAAGTTTTTAGGGAGAACTGTTATCAATCCAATAAAGAAATAGAGTTTAGCCTATATAAGACAAAATGAACTAGGCTCAGAATGTGACATACAATGTATTATGTACAATGCTTTCTAAATTATAATCAGAAATAAATGAAGACTGAAAATTGGGCTGTTCAAGTATTGTTTCTTAATGAACTATAAACTTTCATCTTTCTTCAGATCCTAAACTCAAAATGGAAAAAATCCTTCTTTGGTGGTATCTATAGGTACAGGTTTCAAGAAGTATCAGAATTTCAGATTTTTTCACCTCCTGTGGCCTTCCATGTAATTGTAGACCTACATGAAGACACTCCAGATGATACCATTACAGCAGGTTAATCTTCTTTTGATTGAATAGGTCAAGCCATATACTTCTTGCAGAGACTGCAATCAAGTTTCATTCCTGTTTTAGTATGAAGTAATGCAGACGAGGAATAATGAGGAGTTCAGAGTTCTGTGCCTCAGCCACACTTGTCCTCTCTGACATTCAGAACAATGCTGCGATTCGGAAAAAATTGTTAAAACTAATCTGGGATAACAAAACTAATTTCAATTGGATTAAAGGAAGATTTAAAAATTAGATCTCAAGGGAAATTGTTTTCTTCAGTCCTGACTGTGTAAAGACTTGTACATACGCTCATCTTTACTTGTGCAAATAAACCAGGTGTAGTCAACAGAATAATTCAGAAAAATGGAATTTTAAACACATGCACCACATTTGTCAGGTCAGAGAGCTCTGTAAAATAGTGCCAAGCAATTCACTTGTTACATAGTTATTACTGCAGGGAAAAAGGCATTCTATTCAACTGAATAGATTATTTATGAAAAATGAGATGATGGATAGCTGAGTATTCTGCCTGAATCTACTCCACGGAATAAATCTCACCTGGCTTGTTAATGTGGTGACAGCTATGAATCTCATTATTTTAAGTTCTGACTGCCGGACGCAAGTTTTATCGCAATGACTGCCATGAGAAATAAGGATTGGTGAGGTTTTGGGGGGGGTTTGTTTTTTTTTTTAAAAACAAAAAGATATTACTTACTAAAATCAGAATCCCCTACCCTGACTACCCTGAGGTGAGCTTACAGCAGTCTGAGCTGTTCTTGGTAGAGCTGCTCTCAATAGCTGCTGTGGGTCTAGAGCACCTCTTTGTGGTATATTAGTGAGATGTTACTTATGAAAAAAAAACATGATAAGATGTATTTCTATATAATTGCAGGTAGCAACCTAGAAAAAAAAATAAAAATGGAAAGAAAAACAAAACAAAAAAGAAAAATTGCTAGAAAAATATTAGTAGTAATTGTTAAATGACTGATGGATGAGTAGTAATGTGCAGAAAAAAATGACAGCTCTACTATCCTTCCTGTATTCTTTTTCAGTAGTTTCTGTTGCCACTCTGTATATCCTCACATAAAAAAGTATGTCCAACATGTATTTAATATAAGTATACGATTACATCTGCTATGACCAAGATGAAATTTATCTAAATATTCTTGCATTATTAAAATTGTCCTAAACGCAACTAAACACGTAAGTATGGTAACATAGAAGTTACAGTTACTTCAATTCATTTCTATGTCTGACTCAGTTCTTCACTGTCTAAATTGTCTGCATACTCTACTCGCAGAGAAAGGCAAAGGCGAGTCGGGATAATGATGGGAACAGGGAGTAGACTCCTTGCTTTTTCACAGGGACCATGAATTTCCCAGAGCTTCTCAGCTGACTGCAGGTCAGCTTCAAGGCAGCACAATTCTATGATTTAGAGGGAAGATGTTAAGGTAGAGATGTCTGTTTGGAGGTTACCTCAAGGAGTTATATTTAGTTATTCCGTATAAAAACAGCAGTTCTTTATGAACCAGTGACACATACAAAAAGTATTCTGTTATGGAAATTAACATAAGCATCAGATGGAGTTCAAGTTAGCTTGTACAACTGATATTTTAAGATGTGTTTTTTCAAGGGAGGAATTTCCTAAACTGAACCACTTTCAAATGTTTCCTTTAAAATAAATTATATATTATATAAGGAAAACACAAGTCTATTTTAAAGTAATGCTCATTTCACGTGGAAACTAAACTAATTCAGGTAATAAGAAATAAAAAAAAAAATGCTAGAGTTCAATCACAGTGTATAAGCCATTACACCTAAAGCCAAACTTCAGAATTAATATGAAATATCTCCCTAGTACTGCATTCAGAGTTGTCACTGGCTATTTCTTTGGCAAGACAAAATTTAGAAGGAGGATCAGTCTGTTTATAGAGTTATTCATCCATCATGTAAAGGTTTTTCCAAAAAAAGTATCTAATATAAAAAAATCCCACTAAATTTCTTTTTTGGACTCAGAAACTCTCTGTCCTTGTGCTGGCAGTACCCAGGGGGGACTTTCATCTTCATGCATGCTAGAGAATAAATCAGTCCTCAGAAGTGGGACTTTTATGTGTCATAGAACATTCCCACTGGAAATTCATGTACATTTTAATATAAATGAGCATTTATAATTTCTAAAGCTTAAAACCCCCATAATTGTTCCCTAACCAGCATTTATGTACAATGCCTTTGTTTGTCTGTCAAGCCAACCTTAAGAATTTTTTCCTACTATTGCAGAGGCCACTCTTGCAAGGATTAGAACATATGACAAATATGGAAAGATAAGAGAATCTGGTATTTGCTCTAAAGCTTAAGTCAGCTTTCCTGCTCTTTGAAGCATAAGCTTCTTTTTGAATTGTATCCAAATAGCCAGACGTCTTATGTGAATAATGTCTTACTATGCAAAGGTCTGTGAGATGACCATGGATTTCAAAAGGTATCTGTTCATTGGGAACTTTTAGAAAGAAAAGGAGTCTTACTTCAGCTTAGTGCAGTGTTTCAAATTGGTCTGTAAGCTTTTTGCTAGTTTTCCTGAAAGCCATTTTATTTAGAAACAATTCTGCAGTCATATTTTACATTTTAGCATGACAGGCAAACTGAAGCTGATGAAAGGTAGCCTGCTACTGTATGAGATGAGACAGTGGGCTAGTCCTAAACTTTCCATCATAGACACCAGATCACTATCTTGCTTCCTTGCCAGTGCAGGTACTTTAAGAAGCAGAAAAATTAAGCAGTTACATTCACTAGGCAAGGACCAGTTTTCTGTGCTGTATGAAGTGCTCCAGCAGTATAGGATATGGATATTAAATGCAACCATTACTAAAGACATCTTTTGAATACTGGATGCAGTCTTTACTGTAGATGTATCTAAATGTTGAATATAACATTCAATAACAGATTTCAGATGTGTTAGAAACTGGAAAAGGTACTCATAACAAATTGCTTCACTGATTTCTTTCAGTTCTTTTTCCATTCAGGAATTATATGTGATTTGACTGCAATTTTCTAGAATTTATCATTATCTGTGGAATAAGGTTTGTGAATTATTCTTGATCTGTAACTCATTAATGAGCAATTAGTTGGAAGAATTATACATTTAAATTCCTTGGTTAAAGATGTATCTTCTCCCTATGTGGGTTAGCACAACTGCTAAAATTCAAGTAGTGCCACGAGAATCCCAAATAGGCCCCAGACCAGTTGTACAGCAAGACATACAGCAGAAGACATACATTTGACTCCTGAGAGTCTAGGCATGCATAAAAGTGCAGTTTGAAAGTCTGTAAGCTTTTTTGCAATACATAAGTAAAATTAGCTGCTTCAATGTATTCTGGCTAGTAGAATGATTTCTGGACAGAAAAAAAAAAATAGAACAGAAGGAGGTGTAAATGCATGAAAAAAATACCCAAACAGACAACCCAGGCCCCCCCCCCCAAAAAAAAAACCCGCAACTGTTCTTTTCAGATTGATTGGAAATGAATCAAGAAACCACACAACATGGAAAACCATATAAAATTGTCTATTCCATGCCTTCAGCAGTGAATTTCTGGAGTACCTGGAATAATAACCCGGAACGGGGATACCAGTAGCTTCATGGATGGTACACCACCAAAAAAATCTATATTATTTTATGAGTGGTATATGCAAACCTGATCTGTTCAGCATTACCTTGACATCTTTGAAAGCAACAGTATGTCAAATGGGACTGCACAATGTTATGCTGACAATCCTGTCAAAAAACGTGGAACATGACAGAATGGAGAAACATGGGTACCCAGTATCAAGACAGTTAGGACAACAATGTCTTACACAGTATCTTGGAGGCAGAAGTTCTCCGGCAGTCATCATCCAAGCTAGACTACTTGGACTCTATTACTTGCTCTCTTATGAGCAGTAATATAAAAGTCTAAGAAGAAGCACAAGCACTAGCTCCCATGAATGAGACAAGTTACAGTGAACTCCGTAACCTTGGATCAGGAGCCTGAAGACTGTCTGCACTCTGCCTGGGCTACACAAATCCTCAAAATTAGAGCAAAACAACTGTTCTGAAAACTGTGGCCAAATTCCAAATGCCATTGCAGTGACCTTAGTATTGGGTCTAGAGAGAACGTGTCTCTGAGGAAGATAAGTTTTCAAGCTTTATTCACTCTGTTTTGTATAGTATCTTCAGCAGTCCATAGAACTGTAATTAATGTGAACAGAAAGGCACAGAAGTATTTAATTAATAATAAAAAAAAAATAAAATACAGCTGTATAGGATTCTAGCTCCAGGCAGATTCTGGCACCTTCATTCACTCCCATTGAGTAGTAGCAGTCAATTTTTAAAACTACAGAAGCATCTTCATTTTATGTTCCTTTTTTTTTTTTTTACTACTTGTGCTACTGAGAATCACATTCCCATCTAAAATGCATGCTACATAGCTAATTTATCATCACTGTGATGCCCTCTTTTCCTTTTGATTGTTCTAACACAGATTATGTGCAAATTATTCACATGACCTTTCTTTATGCCTGTTAAAACTCTTTGCTAATTACAAATTCATTGCCAAGACTTTTATGACAATATTGTTCAACGTGAAAAGATAAAGATATATATGGTTCAGCTGATTATTTTGCATGCTAACAGTTGGTAGGAGCAAAGTCATGGGGATTTGATTGCTACCCTGGCTTTTAAGAAGTGATTGGTGTCAACATCTCCCTGAAAAGTAACTTTACTAATACTGGGGCAGCAGTTAGGAGATTTTGTTTGGATTGTTATTTTCTGGTAAGATAAATGCAGAAAGTAATCAGAATTGTTTCCAAAACAAATACAATTTGTCAGAGCTAGACATGGCTTGGCATTCAGGTAGTTCTCAAAACAGTCATGTTATTCCCTGGTAATTCTGGTTAGCTCACAACCAACGAAGGTTCTCTTCTGTGGATCAAGGATAAAAAAGGTCAAAGGGAAAAACAGTAGCACAACAATAATGAATCTCAGGTGGTCTCAGAAACTGTAACTGTCTCTGTAAACAATGCCTTTCACACAAAGAGCAGACTTTTATGTGTTATTTTGCAGCCTGTTTTTTCCAAGCTGTTATGGTTCCAATCAACTGTACCAAGGGTATTAATACCAACACAGCCTCAGAAGACGGAAAGGGACAATTGAACCCTTGCATGCTAACAGCTTTTTTACATCGTATTTCTACAGCACAAAAAGCAGATACACAATACATGGCATTCTCCTTAAGTAAGAAAATCATATTAAATATGCAGTTATTTGTTGATATATTCCCAGGACATGTGAAGAAGGAAGTTTCTCAAATGCCACCACAGTGGTTCTTTAATTTCTCTGTGAATGCTGCTAAACTTTGTACAATGTTTATAGCTCAGTAGGTACATTTTTCTGTCCATCTGAAACCCATCTGAGGTTGGTAGACCCAAATATTTTACATCACTAAGGCAAAATTGAAGTATAGTCTTTTTCTTATTTGAAGGAATATGCTCTAAATTTATAACCTCAAACTGGTATTAAAGTCTTATCTACTGGAATGATTGACAATTATACATTTTTTGGCACTGTGTAATTATAGTCTGAGAAAAATATTGGCTTTTCTAACAGGCCTTTTCTATATTGCCTGAGAACTTTAATTTTCACTTTAGACAAGTCTACTTATGGTGTGCATGTGCCTGTCTGTTGCCTGTCAGTGGAGGGAAATAACAAATGTTTGAATATTCTGAAACTGTGTAAGGTGCCATATGTTCCTTTGTCTGCATATTATTTTAGTTTCAGTAAAAGAAGCAATTACAAGTATATTTCTAAGTGGCTAAAAATAAAGGCACAGTTTTAATTCTGCAACTTTAAAAAAGAATTAAAAATCAATATTGTTCTTCATTTTTATAAGTAAGAACAGCTCGTAAAAAACACTGCTCATGTGTAAGTAGTACTTTTAATTAACACTAAATTGCCAAGAGGGATTTCACAGGTGTGCGGATGTTGAAAGATTACTTTTTCAAAACTATACTCTTAATTATGGGAAAGAATAAAAGTCCTTTTAAATTATATTTCAGAAGAGAATGTACATGTAAATGCACAGCCATTTTCTTTTCAATGTTCTTTTTGCTGTGGGCTGTTTTGGTTTGGGTTGTTTTTTGGTTTTTTTTTTTTTGAGGAAGGGAAAAGTAATCATACATCATGTTTGTATTTTGTCATCAGAATTCAAAGTCTTTTTCTTATATTTATTGTAATTAAGTATAATAAGTCACAATACGTTCACATTGATGTCCCTGCCCATTGCAGGGGGGTTGGAACTGAACCCTAACTAACTATTCTGTCATTCTATGATTCTACATGCAGCATGCTTTGGGACACTTTTACTATGCACTATGCAGTTATTTTGAATGGTCTCTCACGTGCATATGTTTTTGCTGTGGTTGAGATCTTTGACTGTCTTGGGAAATCTAGTCATTTTGCAGATGGGAGGCTAGTTGATGTGAAGCTAGTCTTGGTTAATTTTAGCTGAATCAATGTATTCATACTTATTTATTAAAGCACTAATTGGAAAATATTTATTATTTGTATTATTTAGCCAATATTAACCTGCCATCAAATCACAAACCCTTCTGTGAGCACATGAACACTACTCTCTCTTCTCTCTACATGCTTTTGCTGTTTCCTTCAAGGTCATAATGCTCTCCCTCCACTTACATCCCTTGCTGTATTTATTGTGGTTCACATGGCCACTCCACTGCACTTGTTCTGATTCTTTGAGCAGCAAGATAGCTACGGCTGTAATCAGGGTAATTTGTTTTGTTTTGTTTTGTTTTTTGTCTGGTTACTGCCTGCAGATTTGTTTATCACTTGTTTTTCTCTCCCCCCTCCACCCATCCCTTGTCCCCGACACCCTCCCATCCACACTTGTACTCATTCCTGACAGGTTTCTGTCCTTATAAAAGGCAAGTTTACATAAGGTAAATTGCAAGGTTAAAACTGAGGCAGTAAGAAAGCTCCCATACTAGTGAAGAGCAAGAATTCCTATTCTTTCAGCGTCCACAAAACACACCCCGAGTAGTTGCTGTCCCCCGTGGGCACTAGATGGCAGCATGTGTCAGCACTGCATTGAATCAGGCACGCACCACGTTAGAGCAGAACTGCTGCAAAACTTGCAGCCGAGAAGCAAAAATCTTCATCGTGGATTAACTCCATATCCATTAAATTTAGTTTTAAAACTCTCACTGTCTTTATACAGGAAGACAAGTGCCAACTCTGAGTGTCAGGCCCACTCCTCACTAAGACAACTGCATTTATAGTACTATTACCATCCTTCCATCCTTAAAACTAGACAGGCACTCTTTTCCTTCTGTGACTGCTGACGAAAGGTTGTTCCATTACTGTCTCCTGTATATAATGAACTTGTATCTGAAAAATGCATGTAAATGCCTTTTATTGCTAACTGAATGAAAACCAATGTCACAATGAACCAAGTGCCCCAAGAACAGGGAACAGTAATATACAAAGATGAACAGGTGAAATTGAAATGATGTAAGGATGAGTTATGTGGTCAGATTCTTTTGGTATCGCTCAGTGCTCCTTTTATTTTGAACAGGCAGTGAACAGTAGTTGAAGCTGATCTTTTGCACCAAAGACAATTACTTTTCTTTGTTGCAAGCCAACTATTTCTGCTTGTCCTCATATTCAGAAATAAAAATCAGCTCCCACAAAAGAATACTGCAGGAGAAGGTAGCAGCTGATCCTGTTATATCATGTAGAATCATACACTAGAGTGACATGTATCATTTCATACAAAAGAAAACACATCTCAGAGATAGAAACATAGTATAATTTAAGTTGGAAGGGTTCTCTGGAGATCATCAAGTCCAACTCTGTCGAAAGCAGGACTGATATGAGACCAGTTTCTCAGAGTCTTGTCAAGACAAGTTCTGAAAATCATTAGGTTAGGGTTGGAAGGGACCTTAAAAATCATCTAGCTCCAACCCCCCTGCCACAGGAAGGGACACCTTCCACTACAGCAGGTTGCTCCAAGCTCCATCCAGCCTGACCTTGACCACTGCCAGGGATGGGGCAAGCCACAACTTCTCTGGGCAACCTGTCCCAGGGCCTCACCACTCTCACAGTGAAGAATTTCCTCCTAGTATCTAATCAAATTTACTCTCTTTCAGCTTGAAACCATTCCTGTTTGTCCTGTCACTACATGCACTTGTAAAAAGTCCTTCTCCAGCTTTCTTGTAGGCCACCTTTAGGTACTGGAATACTTATTCCACAGTCTCTTTGAGAGGAGATGAAGATAAGAAATAGAGAATAAGCAAAATGTATCTCAGACTGGCAAACTGCAAGTCTTACTGACAGTGGGTGCATGTATGTGTGTGCACACCTGGATATGGAGCCGGTGGGAGGATCTACAGTCCTTGAACATTGTTGTCTCTCTGGAGGAATCTCTCCAGGAGGAAAACACACAATACGATACCTCTCTTCCCTTGAAGAGTTAGAAAGGGCATGTCTTTTACCTCTCTCTTCCTGTAGAAAATAACCCCCTTGTTTCATAGAAAACAAACTTCTGCTTGCTGAAAAACAGCGTAAAGCTCAGCTTTTTTTCCATATTTGTCTCCCTCCACTAGATTTTCCTACAAAACATATCAGGAGTCCAAAGACCTTTACCCACTATTCACAGTCATCCTTTCTGTGCTATAAAGCTCACACTCCTTACATTTTCTGTTGCTTTCTTCATCTGACCTATGAACAACCATGCTAAAAAGATCCCCAATACAGTATAGTAGTCAAAGCGTTACTTGTCGGCCTCCAAATACTAAAGTTGGATGAGAACACCTGGTCCTAAGCCGATAAGTATCAAGGCTGGGATAAATGAAGGGGAACAACACTCACTTGGAAAACAAAAAAACCCAACCAACCAATAATGCACAAATACAAAAATCACTGAATAATCAGAAAGCTGAAAAAAAAAAAAGAGACTATAAAATAAGCCTGTGTTATGTAAGTCACAGTCTGCGCTCTGTCTATTTTTTTGTTACTGCCTAATATTGGGTAAAAGCTCACTGAAATGTTTAATGCAAGATAAACTACATTTTTAGTGCTTAAATAGATGTATTTTTAGTTTCCCAATAGGGACATTGCTTTCTTCTTGCCCAGTTCCAAAACTTTCACCTCATATAGAGAAAGAAGCTCATATCTTCAAGTATCATCTCAGCTTAAAATAAAATAAATAAGGAAGTAAGTGAGTACAGTGAGCCCACTGTACTTCTCAGAAACATGGCAAATGAATTGATCAGATGATAAAACTCCTAAGAAACTTTTGTTGGTAAAAATCAGAGCAACTTACAGAATTTACTACAATCAAACAAGTATTCATTACAATATAAAGCAAAGGTTTAAAGGTCCTTTAATTACTTAAATGCAACTGTAAATGTAGACTTATTAATACAAAGAAATGAAATGAAAATCTGATATTCTTCAGGAATAGTTTTATTAATGATAGTTTGCTTTACTACTATAGCATGCACAAATTCTTTCAAGCTGTCGTGGTTTAAACCCAGTCAGGTAACTTGTTCACTCACTCCCAGTGAGTGGTGCCGAGCTGACAACAATCGAGGTCCGTGTCCGTTCCCCCCCCCCCCCTTCCCGCACCGGGGCTCTCCCCTTCCCCGCTCCCGGAGGAATGGGGAGGAGGATCGAGAGAGTGCAACTCCTACGGGTTGAGACAAGAACAGTCCAGCAACAAATCACCACCGCTACTATCAGCTAAAACAATGATAAGGGAAAATAACAAGGGAAGAGAATACGATACCACCGGCCAAGAAAGCGAGTTCCACCCGGAAGCTCCTGTCCTTCCGGGTCACTCCCAGTTACCCCTCACCCCGGCCATGACGTGCTGTGGTATGGAATACCTCCCCGGCTAGCCCGGGTCAGGCGCCCCGTCTCTGCTTCCTCACAGCTTCCCCTCCTCCCTGGCAGAGCATGAGCCTCACAGAGTCCTTGGTCAGGGTAAACATCACTTAGCAACAACTGAAAACATTGGCTTCACCAACACTGTTCTCAAGCTAGAAGTCAAAACACAGCACTGCACCAGTTAACACAAAGGAAAAACATGACTGCTACTGCTGAACCCAGGACACAAGCTCAACAAATACAGTCGATCCCCAGTTTCAATCCCAAAGAATACTTGTTTCATTTAAAGCATAGTTTAATTGTAGGTAAGTGCTGATATCTTATGGCAGGTATGCAATGAAAGCAAAGAATTTGCCAGATAAATACAATGCAAGATACTGACTTTTCTTCTTTAAATTATGTAAAGAATTTAGAAGAAGAATCAGTAGAATGAAGTCAAATAGCTCTGAGGAGGGATAGAAAAAGTACTAAAAGAAGCTTGATTTTTTTTAAGTAAATAAGAATTGCTTGTTTATGTATTTATTGAGAGAGAACAGGATCATTTCAATGAACTGAAAGCTTAGTAGATAGGATTAAGATTAGGACTCAGACTCTACTCTGAGTCTGAAACTCAGAATGTGAGTTTCAAATGGATATAAATTCTGAAGAAGTTAAAAACCTGATGAGTCTGAAAAGCAGCTTCTAGAATTATTTTTTTAAAGATATACTAGGGTAGTGTATGGGTGCAAACACTCTAGCGAAAGAGGCAAGACTGTGACAATTGCTGAATGCTACTACTGAGATGAAATAATAGCAAGGAAAGTGCTGAACAACATCAGAATGTAAAAGAGGTCATGAGTGCCTGAGACTGCAAGAGTAACCTGAACCTTTCAATGCTTTGCTGAGTAACAAGAGAACAGTAGATTATAAGAGGGGTGGTAAAGCTTACATAGTTGAGATGGAAACACACTGCTAGTCCTGAGGGTGCTCCCCATGAGCAAGGTCCTTTTGGAAATCCAGGGAGGGTATAACTAAGGGAGAGTAGCACTGATCAGAGTGCAGATAGGCACTCTTTCCATGCAGCTGCCCTGACCTGGGCAACTTTGTGAGTGCTCACTGAAGGCAAATTTTAATAAATTACCATTAATTTTTAGTGGCTTAATGTTTTCCTAGTTAAAATATCCAGTTACCTTACATGCACATCAGGTCCAGATTTTGAAGCTTTAGATGCTTTCTTAGTAATTTTATCTAGAGTACGTGTGAGAAAAAAAAAAAAAAATCTATCTATAGAAATTCTACAGTATCTGAAAGTGGCTGAAGTAAAGTGTTGAGTCATTCCTTAATCCTGTAGGTAGAAATATGTGCAAGAGAGATGGTTTTGGAAGCTGGAAAGTAATTAGTTCCTCAAGTGAAAAGTACACAAGCTTTTGTGTATGAAAAAGCTTCTTCTTTCATCTTCATTAAATTCAGGCTACATCAGACCATGCTTTTAAGCTAAGTTAATTCAAAACCTCATACAATTCCCACACCTAGATCTGTTATACTGCATACTAGAGAATGAATGTTCTCAGAAATCTTTATTTTCACATTCAGCATCAGAAATCTTTCCTTGATAAGGAAAGAAGTATTTCAATAACTTATATTTCAAGAAGATTAATAATTTTATTTTCTCTGATTCCCAGTGACATATATTACACTAGCAGTACTGGACAGCAACAGCATGCTTTTCTACACATAGCAGTCTAGGTCCTTTAACGTTTTGAGACACAGTCAATCTGCTGCAGTATTTTCTCTCTCTCAAAGAGTGCTTTGGTCTCTGTATCTAATTTATGGGGACAAGACAGCCATTCTGTCAGCACTCCTGTAGTGGGACAAAATAAATAAGCTCTGCTGTTCCAAACACTTCTTACTAAGATGGTTATTTAACAGCATACAGAAGATAAAATATGAAGACAAGAACAGGGTCAAACCAAAGGTTCTTCTTGTCCTGCATTATTTTTCAGTAGTTTCCAGTAACAGATGCTTAGGGAAAAAACAATAGGAACCAACAATTATATAGATCTTCCTTTTCTCTGCTATACCATACAAGCCTTTTCACATAGCACTGTAGATGTTCACTAACCTGGAGACTGAATTTGCAGCATCTTGGTTCATAGACACTGCTTGAGTACTGATTCAATTTTAAAATAAGGATAGAAGTCCATTTTCTAACTCAACAATACTTTTAGTTTATCGACTAGCAATGAAGCTTGTATTTCAACAGTGTGAAAAAGTGACAAGGAAGTCTACATGTGCAGATACTCAGTTACTGCAAACAGTATAACCTATATTATAGCATGTTTCATAGCAGTAGGATAGGAGGCGATTCACATCCCCATCCCTGACACTGGCTGGATTGTGATTCAAAGCAATTTTCACATTTGGAAACCAGTCCACTGAGAAGTGATGGGTTCACAGCTCAACTGCTCAGGATCCTAGCACAGAGAGTGCTACGGTAGCGATTCCTTGGATGTCCTTCAAGGTGCTCACCAAGAGAGGAAAATGCACATATCTGAAGACTAAACGGAAGTATTTGCCCTAAAATTTTCAAATTCACCTTGTTTGTAAATTAAACTTTTAGCTTTCTTTTATTTTGCATACTATTTAATTTTATGATTCAGGCTTTATTTGTTGTTTGAAATAACTCAGTAGCTCTGCCAAAAAAAAAAAAAAAGTCCACTACCAAAATGCCAAGTAATAGAACAGATTAGTTCGGCTGCACTTACTGTTTGGGGAAAACAAAATTACAGGCAAGAGACCAGAAAGCAATGATTTTGGGTAAACTGCAATGGCTGGTAACAGCTTTGAGGTACTGAATAATCATAATGCATAATCATATGGGTCTCTGTCAGAATACAATGAAAGGAAACATTGTACCTTCAGACACACACAAATTATCCATCTGTGCAGATGATTTTGGAGTAGCTCTGTAACATTACTGTCATATAAGGTAACTCCAAACAATAGTACTGCGCAGGAGTACTGGGGCAGGTCCACCCACCATGACAAAAGCCCTGACAAAAGCTTCCCCCACAGACCCATGAAGGCTTCCACGTGCACACTGCTTGTCCCATGCACGTGATGTGGGTCAGCGGGTGCAGGAGCAGGAATTTGGGCCCTTAGCCCATGGAACCTACATGACCATATCTGACCACAGCTCAGATTCAATCAGGGTATAAAATGAGCCCCTCCAGCAGCCATTTGGTTTTCCCTGGAGCAGTGGGCCTGCAGTAAGGGATTCTCCCCTTGGTAAGGACACCATCCAAGGGAACAACTCAAGGTCAAAAGCCCTCCCTTTCAGGTGAGTGAGTGCATGTTTTGGATCACTGGCCACAAAGTTTAAGAATCAGCAGTGTAGTGATGAATCCATGTGATATTCTGAATCTGTACTTGATGGAGTTTTAATTGAGCTTTATAATAATATTCGTTTGGCCTCAAGTTATTGGTTCTATTACATTTAAATTGGCACAGTGGGTGAGCTTCCGTAGAGGAACTGTGGAGGCAGGGATGCGCCCCTTCTCCCGCGGCTGTACAGTGGGCAAAGTGGTTCGATGCAGCAGCAGTCCCAGAGATAATCGAACAGAGCTGTAGCCGTGAGGGAGGTGGTGAAGAGAGTGCTTGCGCCATCTTGGGCACATGCTTAGTACTGGCACAGGGAGGTTTGCTTAGCAAGGAGTATTTTGGAGAAGCAATTGGAGATGGACTGTTTAAAAGAGGAACTGAAAAGAGAAAGGGGGAGAACGCATTTATTGGAACAAAGAAGTGAAATTATGCTGATAAGAGAAAATAAACACAAAAACCCACAAACAAACAAAAACCAAACAACCCCATGTGAGGATGGAGGCACGGACCCAGAGGTAGAGTGCAAGCTGGATCCTTTATTGAACAGATTACACAATATTTATATGTATGCTTCCAAGCAATTAGCCAAGCACATCTGTGTTTGCCTTGCGGTTACATCAGGTGAAAGGTCTATCTGATTTTCCTATCGACCTCTTTCCAGTTCCGCCATCCTTGTTCCTTGCCAGTTCCAACATCTTCCGAGTACCAGTCAGGGACAGGTCACTATTAATTGCCTACTATAGTTCCTCCTTCCCATGGCCACTCTTAATTGCCACTTTGATACATTCCAACCCCCACACCCCAAAACCCAAAAAACAACCCAAAACGCAGTGTTGTCCAAAATCGGAAGTTGATTGCAGGTACAGATGCCGAGGATTGGGACGGAGATGCCTGGGGAGTTTCAAGAAGAAAGAAATGTGCGACCTGTCATTAAACACGAAAGACACGCAGGTCTGCGCAGCTCCTGTTCGGGACCAGAGCCAAGAGAAATTGCAAATGCGAGTTTTGCCAGATGAAACAGAAACCGTATTTTGTGGAGAACCCCTCTGACAGGGGGTGGGGGAGATCGGCTACTGTTAAGCGATCAAGAAGCAAGCAGGTTTTTGGGGTCCAGAAGTGTTCGGACTGGAGAGTAGAGCTCAGGAGCAAGGGGAGAAGGTCACTGTTACAGCGAAACAGCTGTCAGAGCTTCCGGAGGGAGTACAAAGCACTGTTTGCACCTAAGTGATGTCTGAGAGAGGGCTGCACTGAGTATTGATGGCCGCTCCGGCACATCTCAGCCACCTCAGACCCATCCCTAAGAGAGTACCAGACGCCCTGAAGATGTGTGTTCAGTCTCTTAGGGAGAGAATTCAAGCACAATTGGGAAGCCCTTCAGAACTTCCCCATGCACCTTTTTGCTCAGGCGGAGACGTTACACAATATAGTCACCCCCAGGCGGGAGATGGTATGGGCCGATCCAGAGGGAGGTGTTGGCAAGTGCAGGAGCATCCGGCCGGTCGGTGACAAACCATGGGCGGCTCCAGTCTGCCCACCGGGATCCCGAATCATCCTGAGGGACCGGAACAGATTTGGGTTTCGGAAAGAAATTACATTCAGTGAAAAGCATTAGTATTAGGGGTATCCCAGCAAGGTTGCACTGTCAACCCAGCGATCACATCTGGAAAGTGGTGGAATTATTGGGAGGAACTGCCCAAACAGACAGGAGCCCGCAAATCCAGCAACGGTACCTTGAGCCCTTTCACACCTTGGTGGGCAGACTTGAAGGGGTTAACCGAGTTGCCTGTTTGGGCCTCGGGCCGCCCTCTCCGTTTGGTTAACACCAGCCGATGCAATGCTGATGAGGCCTCCTGTGGACACATCCGCGTGGGGCCAAAGGGAATAAGTCTGGGATTATTAAGTGATACAGGGCCCAAATTATTGTTTTAAATAAACAGCAGGCAAAGAACTTAGGAATTAAATTGTCAAGGAAAGCTATAAATATAGTGGGGATAACTGGTGTAGCAAAAAAATCCCCCTTAGCTTGAACTTAACTCTGGCTACTAGGGGAGAAAAGGATAAGAGCTGTGGAAGCAGCTCTAAGTCCTCACAAGGAAAATGCATTCAGATTTGACATACCAGCAGGCAAGCAGTGGTATCTACCCAATGGCAGGGTGTGGAGTTCTGGATGCAGAGAGGCAGAAGTCACTCATGAGCTTTTTCAGACTGCCCCTTCACTACCACAATCTGTAATAACCCGTGTGTCTCAATATCCACTGCCAAATGGGGCATCATTGAAGTAATGAAAGATCTAGAGAAGAGACACATTACAAGTCATGCTCAGTCCCCTTATAACTCTCTAGTCTGGCCAGTCCGTAAGGTTGATGGCCAGTGGTGTTTAAGAGTTGATCACAGGAAACAATAGTAGTACTCCACCACTGACTGCTGCTGTCCCAAGAATAACCTCCATAGTATACAACCTGCTGTCCACCCCTGGATGGCCACTCCAGATGTTAAGAATATGTTTTTTATGGTTCCCCTAAGGGAAGAAGACAAACCTCAGTTTGCTTTCACATGGGAGGGGACGATAAACACCTTTAACCAACTTGCACAAGGGTATAAACACTCCCCCACTATTGCCCACATTGCTTGAGCCCAGCTCCTCTATACTATGGATGTGCCAGAAGGCGTCCACCTACATCAGTATGTAGATAATACACTGATTGGTGGAGCTTGAACAATAAATTATGTTTGTTGTTTCTGTGACAAGTACTTGAAATGATTGGTTTACAGTTGTAATTTTGGTTATGCTTCTAGATGTGCATAAACAGTTGGCTTTCATGGCTAGATTCATAACTTTCAAAGCACATATTGGCAATAGTATCAATCAGGCAACCCAAACACACTAGTCAGCTTCCTGACGATTCAGGGAATTAAAAAAAAAAAACAAAATAAAACAACTCAAAATATATTTGTATTCATTCTTTAAGTTTTCTTCAGTAAAATATTACTATGTGGGATAAAAGCAGATTAAGCAAAAGTATTTCTTATATGCTTAACCAGAATATGTCTTTCCTTTCTCAGGGTAAGGGATTTTTTTATAGTTTCACAATTATTTCTTAATCCTAAAATGTTTGCTTATGAAAAAAAGAAAAAAAAAAGAAAAGAATTTCCTATATTTAAATGAGGAGTAATATTTAAAAGTTAGGGTTTAATGTTTTAAATTCATAAAAATATGCCCTATTACCTGGTTTGTGGGTTTAGGGGTGGTGTTGGGGATTTAGTTATTTTTCGTGTAATTTCTTAAAACAAATCCAGTAATAGTTTAGCAGCTTTATGCTTTGCTCACTAGAAGGAGTTCACAGGAGCAGTATAGAACCATAGAATCACAGAATGACTTGGGTTGGAAAGGACCTAAGATCATCTAGTTCCAACCCCCCTGCCGTGGGCAGGGACACCAGTGGGAGCCAGATACAGACAATGATATAGGCAGTGCCTGATACATTCTTCTGGATGTGTTTTTCCAGGTTGTAGCTACGGAGATTAAATTTTAAAGTATAGAAATGCACAAGTAGGTGAGTAAGAATAAAAAAAAAAAACAAAAAAAAAACAACTAAATGCTCGTCTTTTCAAATCAAATGAAGTACCCAGGCTTTTGCACATTTATAGACACCACTTAAGTCTGCAATTTCATTTACCGCACTGAATAATGCTAAATATTTGCCTAATTATTTTTTTCTAAGTGTTTGGGATGGAAAAATTTTAAATAAAAAGAGCTGAAAGTCAACAAGTAAGAGACGTGTGATATTTTGGAAATCTTATTCTATATGCATTAGAATGTGTGGGGCGTTTCTAACTTGATTGGAATCCATGTTTATGAAGGGGAAGTGTATTCATGTGTGTAAGCATATCAGATTAGCCATAGTTTACTATAAGCAAAGATGTTATTTGACACAAAATATGTTTGCAAACAGAAAATAAAACAAAATCTTCATCATGTTATTCTCTCTCCCTGTCACTTAATCCTTACCACTCCTGTTTCCTAGTCTTAATTGGGCTATATTTTCTTTCACGCTCTGCTTATGAAATACCTCCTTCAGTTAAATGGGGTATGTCTCAAAGGAACTTTGCTCATTGTGGACTGTGTAGTTTATTTAAGTAAGATTTTATAGGTGCAATGTTAGTAATAAAATTAGAATGGTAAGATATTATAAATTGTGGAAAATAGAGATTAGTAAGTAAATACTAAGTTTGGTAAGAAACTCAACCAAGAGAAATTGGAATAGATGATACTATAAAAGAAAGCATTAATCACAGGAAGGTTATTTGTTTTGAAACAGATCTTAACACCTTTCTAAATCTGAGTAAAGTATGAGCTTGGTTTGTGACAATTTAGAGCTGGATGCAAGAGGACAGATATTTACAGTGCGAACTGAAATCCAAGCCTGTGTACTTGGGGATTAACAACAAAAAACCTTCTATAAACCTGAAATTTAGTAGAAGCACTGTACAGGATTAAAATCTGACTGCGTTAGCTGATCTCAGAATGGCTGTGAGCTGTCAATATGAAATGAGCATTACAAAGGCAAATATAACTTGCCAATCATCTCAGTCATATTATTTACAAAGGAACGGTAATGCATTGTATAAGGCTCCAGTGAAACTAAATTTAGTATACAATGCATAATTCTAATTGCTGATACTTAGAATAGATTGATTTAATGTAAAAGAAATGTGAAGAAGGGACCTCTGTAATAATTAACAAAATTATAACCTTATCATAAAAAAAAGAAGCCAAAAGGGTTGTTCAGCTCACAAATTACTGAGTAGGGGTGTATTTCTGTAAATACTCAAAGAGAAAACATTCAGGGTAGGGGCCGTTCAAGTTCATATATTTTACATAGAACTATCTGTTGGACTATATTTTACAGTGTGCTTTTTAATGAAATATTCACTGCAGTTGAATTTTGCAAGATTACGTCTTGGAGAAATATGGCTAATTATGCAATGCAGTCAATTAAAATTGGGCTCTTCCCAAAGTAAACTGTTAGCATGATGCTTGCAGTTTACATTCTTTAATTGTAAAATATGAGGTCCAGAACACTGCTTTCCACTGTCTGAAATCCTTGCTATTTCATTATATCAGATGACTGTCAGGCAGAGCACCACAAGCTGGATTTCCAGGTACAAATCAAAAAGTGAACTTTGAAAAGGTCATTAACACTCCCTTAAATTGTGATGTCCCTGTTGGAATGAACTGGCAACAGGATTTTTCTGTGTTGCTGATTTGGGCCAGTCAAACTGCAGTATATATTTAGTTTAACTCCTCTGACTATTAGATTAAATGCCTTTACAGTAAATTGTATTTACTGTGTATTATAATGCAATGGAGTCTTATTATTAAAATAATTTTTTTCTTTAGTGGTATTAGTGACAGAAATGGCTTAAAATTCAACTTTATTTCCACTTAGTAGATTTTAGAATAAACAGAAAATCAACATACTAATTTTTTTAAAAAACATGATTTTCACTCCCTTTAAATTTTTTAAACCATCTATTTTAAAACCAGAATTCTTTTCAAAAGAACTCAAATGAATAACTACCAGTTCTAGGCAGTCATCAGCACAGCAGGATCTTTTTAAGGAAAGAGCATGGCAGAAATGCATTCCTGCTCATACATGCATGCAGATAGTGAAGCAGTAAGTTAGTGTTAGTTGGATACATATAATGATTGCAGAGATAGTCTTGTCAAACTATACTATGATTAAATTTGTGTAGGCATTCCACTGACATCCATGTTGTTTGATATAATGGTGTATATGTTTTCAATAACATTCGCCATATAGGTGAATGTAGGAGAAACAAAGGCATTTTTCCACAAGAGGGGGCTAACACTCTTCACTAGGTCCTGAATAGCACATTTTATTCAGAAATCTGAAACTTGGGCATTCCAGGTTAAACTTTCTCATTCCATGATATTTTCTCATTTTGCTGGTCTTTTCATGACATACAACAGAAACAGGAAGTTAAGGAAGTGGCCAGCTTCACCTTGGGTGATAGCAGCAGGACATGAGATCATTGTGACTGAGAGCTTTTCCCAGTGCAGCATATTCCCAATTTTTTAAAATTTTTTTAACATTTTTTTTTTTTATGAAGAACTCTGGGCCTATTCTCATGTAATCTTTAGATATTTTTAAAACACTCTACCAAAAATCTGCAAAGAAAACCTTACTTAACTTCTCTGAGCTTACACAGCTGCTGAGCGCTTGGCAAGGAGTGAAAAAAACAGCAGTTACTGAAAGCAGCTTTATTCCTTAAATAAATGGAGAAAATTCAAATCTCCCTTCAGAACTTCTGATCTTAATTAAGAAAAAAAACAAAATTTCCCACAGACTTTCCATTTTGTTTGTAATGTTTCATCAAAGTAAAACAACTTATCAATGCAAAAAAAAAAAAGAAAACCACTTAAAACTGGTTTAGAGATAATCTGTCTAAAAAGTGACTGGAGACCCATATTCTCTTGGCTGTGACACAGAGTTAGAAATGGTTATAGTAATGGTAAGTTCTTTCTGTTATTATTTTAGTAGTACTTTTATTACTATTCATGATATTTATTGTTAAGGTAGCTACCGCTGAAAAAAAATGGCATTCATTGCAAAGAATTCTAGAGCCACAGAACCTTAAAAACTCAGACTTTATTCAAACATTGGCTATTACTGATAAACTCTTATCATATAAGAATTATGTGTACATCATTTCCATATAGCATAAACTTGCATCAAAATATTAGTCCTAAATACTCTTAAATTACCTGAAAAAAAGATGAAGGAGTAAATATGAGGGAATTTGAGCTATTTTTCTATTATGAAATGCCTGGTCATTTTAACCTTGGAGAGGTTCTAGTCAGGGCATGAGCAAGAAACTTTTATTGGCAGGGAGTTCTTCTTAAAGCAAGGACTATATGGATGTGGTCCATGTGCATTTTCTGCCAACGAACTGAAATTAGATTTGCAGTCTGAAATGAGAGAGTAACTAGCCAAAGAGATTACTAGGAGCAAAGAATAAAGAAGAGCTGATGGCAAAAAAAAAGCTGATCTGTTCTACACCTTCATGACTTTCAGGGCCAGTAAGTTGTTTTTTAAGACAGGCTGAGGAAGTTGGAGCTGTTCAGCCTGGAGAAGACAAGGCTGAGTGGAGACCTCATAGCATCCTTCCAGTATCTGAAGGGGGCCTATAGGGATGCTGGAGAGGGACTCTTCATTAGGGACTGTAGTGACAGGACAAGGGGTAACGGGTTAAAACTTAAACAGGGGAAGTTTAGGTTTGATATAAGAAGGAAATTCTTTCCTGTTTGGGTGGTGAGGCACTGGAACAGGTTGTCCAGGGAGGTTGTGAACGCTCCATCCCTGGCAGTGTTCAAGGCCAGGTTGGATGAGGCCTTGGGTGATATGATTTAGTGTAAGGTGTCCCTGCCCATGGCAGGGCGGTTGGAATTAGATGATCTTAAGGTCCTTTCCAACCCTAACGATTCTATGATTCTATGAATCAGTTTCATCTGAAATTGTTGGTAGAGCACTCAGACTTGGTTAATCTATGCACCTTCAAAAAAAGTAAGTATCATTTATAGAGCTGAAATGTAGACTATAAAGAAGGTAGAAATCCACTTACATAAGCATTAACACATTGCAACAGGACTCTTTGTAATATAATTCAGTAAAGTGGGGAAGGGATAATAGAGATTTTAATATTTTAGTTCTTTTTTGTATAGTTCTTCCAGTTTGTTAAAATCATCATTTATTTGCAGTGTCAGGAAAAATTATTTTCATTTTTGCCATGGTTTTGTGGTGCGTTTGTTTGTTTAGTTGGTTTGGGTTTTCTTTTAGAAAACACTCTACTGTGCCATAGAGGCCAATAGAAACAGATTTTGTCATTTTGTGAAGGTGGCTGTGGCTTTGCAAAAGTACTGCATCTTGAAAATTGAGGGATCTGTTTGTCTAATATATGATACATAAATACCACTACAGGTGTCACTGAGAAGTACATAAAGAATTATACACTACAGAAACACAGTAGTTACGGTATGTAAGTGAATTTTTCATTGGAGTACAATAATACTTTAAATAAACAAAACAGAGATTATTTTTTTATTACTCATTTTAAACTAACATAAAGTGAAACATTTCCAGTAGCATATACTTCAGCAGCTGTATTTACTTTAAATACTGCAATGCAGTATTTAGAAAGATGAAGGCAAGTGCTTCTTCTTTCACACACAGGAGATAGATGCCTGAAGGAATCTGCCTGTGGAGGACAGAGTCAGGCAGAAGATGACCAGAGTTACTCAGAAAGCTCATTTAAAGCAAATTGCCATTCCTCTTTAAATGATGCAAGGACAATCTTTGCAATGTCATCTGTGATGAAAGAAAGAAAAAATGGTATTTTCCTTCAATACCCGTCTCCCCCCCCCCTGCACCGGGGCTCTCCCCTTCCCCGCTCCCGGAGGAACGGGGAGGAGGATCGAGAGAGTGCAACTCCTACGGGTTGAGACAAGAACAGTCCAGCAACAAATCACCACCGCTACTATCAGCTAAAACAATGATAAGGGAAAATAACAAGGGAAGAGAATACGATACCACCGGCCAAGAAAACGAGTTCCACCCGGAAGCTCCTGTCCTTCCGGGTAACTCCCAGTTACCCCCCACCCCGGGCATGACGTGCTGTGGTATGGAATACCTCCCCGGCTAGCCCGGATCAGGCGCCCCGTCTCTGCTTCCTCACAGCTTCCCCTCCTCCCTGGCAGAGCATGAGCCTCACAGAGTCCTTGGTCAGGGTAAACATCACTTAGCAACAACCGACAACATCGGCTTCACCAACGCTGTTCTCAAACTAGAAGTCAAAACACAGCACTGCACCAGTTAACACAAAGGAAAAAACATGACTGCTACTGCTGAACCCAGGACAATGTGTTAGTATTCCTTGCAAAGTTTTTTAGTGCTTATGTATTACTTAAGGCTGAACCCCTCAAGGCAGTTGCTGCCTATATGAATACATAAGCATTCGTTTTAAAAAGTGTTTCCATTTTCTGCAGCTGACAAGATAAGCTAGAATACATCACGTCAGTGAGCCTGAAAAATTCCCAGGCAGAGGGTAATTTCTGCAAACTGCTTACTTGTTTGTTTATATCTGATTATTTTACGCCTTCTCATGATTTCTACACAGCCTTAGTCACGACTCTTAAGTGCTTAAGAGGAGCAGTACCAGAGCAATTCTATTCCTTACACTACATCACTTTTTTTTCACCACTGCTCAGCTCCCGCTAAGAATCTTCCCCAGCTTCTAGAGTCATCTTCAGCAAAAAATGATGCCACTTACTTATGGCTGTAGCGAAGCATGAAGTACATCTATCCCCACTGTGGTTCCTGCAATGCGAATTTGGGATAGGATGAACAATGATCTTATACCCATTTTCTGATGTATGCTCTGACTGAAATGTTATACTAGCATCTATAGTGGGTCTACCAGGATGGAGTCACAACTGCCACTATTGTGTTCCTACAATATGTTCTCTCAATTTAACAGATTAAAAAGCTTTCTGCTTTGAAACCCTTGCTACTACTGTCAGCCAGGCCAACAGTGAGGGTTCAGATAGATTTTTTCCCATGATAAAATCTCATTTATTTTTATAATAATTACTATTTATAAGTTCTAACACAAGAATCTCTTAAGGTACTGCCCAAGAGTGCTGCTATACATTTGGTTAAAGAAGCTGTTAATACAGACTTTAATGTTGAACTTATCTGAAGCTAATTGGATTGCTTCTCCATCTTCCAATTGCAATCAGTGATTACTTAATGACTCTATGCAGTTACAGCTCCTTCATACAGTCCATCACTTGCATCATTGATTGCAGAAGAGTCAATTTCCAGAACACAAATGATTTCTGTGTTGTTTTAATAGTAGCTGAATAGATCAAAAAGATACCTTGTCGTAGTGAGCTAAAATTTCTCAGGGGAACTTTACATTGTGTGAAATTATGAACTCAATCAGATACTGCAATTTTGAGATCCTTAATTCATCTTGAGAAATCCTTTTTTCCCTTTCTCCAGTTGATGAGATGCATTGATTAAGGCTTATAATGGAAAGTAGTTCAGCTAACAATCACAAATCTTCAAGAAGTTGAAACAAATGTAGAATGTTGCTCGTGAAAATCAGGTATTGAGAAATAGTCAAATGTTTGAAAAGTTAGTTAGACAAAAGCATTTCATCGAGTTTGAAGACCAACAGTCCTTTTCACAGGAAAGTGAACCACTCCAAACGTGTACATTTCACTTGTAAGAGGAAGTACTTCAACCATGTGCACATGCTTTTTGGAGCAGTGTTCTGGTTAGCTTAATTTATAGTATAGTATAGTATAGTATAGTATAGTATAGTATAGTATAGTATATAGTATAGTGTAGTAGCTAATATAGGCCATAATGTCTGATGCCTCTTTTCTGGAAATAGCCAGTCCCTGCTTCAAATTGCAAATCAAAAGAAAAAAGTATATAGTAAAAAATGAGCCAATAACCAGAAGCATGAATGGAGTGTTTTGTACCCAAAGACCTACCTTTGCAGAAAATAGTTTTATCATACTGGTCAAAATTTTGTATATACTTCCTGAACTCCTGCATTCCTCAAGAATTTTCTTTTTGGTGTCAATTGTTATAAGTGTCTATATATTTCAGATGGATTCAAGCAAGATCAAATTAATTAACCTGAATAAAATGCAACGACCCATAGTATTTTCCCTACAGTCTGAAGTTACAAACTATCCTTTATTTGACCAAAATAAACCTTGTCAATAACACTGTTAATTCAGATCATATGGTAATAAACTTCTATTTCAATTGTAAAACTAGGCAAAAGGCTTTATTTATTCCATTCTGCCTTATAGTCTGGCATATTACCATCGGTATTTTTCTGACATTGAATAAGAAGAGGGTCTTGGGTTTTTTGGTTTTTGGTTTTTTGGGGTTGTTTTTGGGGTTTTTTCTTTTTAATTCTGAGTACAAGAACTCATGGATGAAACTCTGCAGTTTTGGAAATAGATCTGGTGTACTTATTTTAATCAACCATTTCTAGCAGATACAGTTTTACCTTTCCTATCAGTAACAAATCTACATCACTACAACTTACTACAGAATCTACATAAAATAGTGTTTATTCAGTATATCTTATATATTTGCCAGTGAGCCAAAGAATTAAAAAAAAATCTCACTCTTAGTGATCCTTAGAACCCTTAGATTAAAAGATTACTAGTTTCCATGTTTTTTCATTTCTAAATGTAATCTAGGTAAAGGATACATAGGCAGCAGATCATCTGCTATTAATGGAGTTCCTGCTTCAGTTTCTAATTTCTTTTTTCCTTTCCCTTTTTGAAATCATGTTATTAGTGACAGCTCTTTTCTCCTTACCCAGGGTGGTGCTTCATTATAGCTAAGAAGATAAAGTAGGATGAAGGGGAATGGATTAAACTCCTATAAATGAAAAGTGTGGAGCAAAGTTTTTATCTTCCTTGTTCTGAATGGTTTTTGGTCGGAACTAAATGTTTGAGAAAAGGAAATGAATACTATAGCTGTCATGTTCCTCAAAGACACCATTCTCTGTAGTGGTAATTCTCCTGCATGGATAAAGCCTTCCGGTCCCACAGCAGAGCACTAGGCAAATTTACAGCCTTGCCAACAATGGTGTATAACTGACAGCAATAAAAGCCTGTTGAGGCCCACTGTTTGAAGGTATACTTGCAGTAGGTTATGAAGAGGAGAGACAATGAGGTGAGCACAAGAAGGTGAGCAAGGGTCCATTTCAATTCTTACACCATGATCTTTGGGCTTGCAGATCAGACAGCCTGGCATCTCACATAGATGGATTTGGTGTCTAATAGGCTCTCACTGTCTTCAACAAAAGCTGCACCAAGATGCATGTAGATACAGGATCTCAGTACAGCTACAGAGGACATCCTTTGGCTCTGGAATCCTTCATGTTCATCTTCCTTTGAACACTGTCCCTTCAACAGTTCTTTTTTCTGTGTCCATGGGATGTAGTGACTCCTTGGTATGCTTAAGCTTTCAGAGCAACACATAGGGCAGGAGGATCACTCCTTAGCAGATTCAGCTCTTCATTTCCAAATCTGGCACTGTGTTTTCTATACGCTGTTTTATTCACTGCCACCTGCAGACTTTATTGGTCAAACATGACATAGAACATACCACTGTTTACAGTGATCAGTGTTTGCACTAAAAGCACCTGAGATGTTTACATTCAGCACCCCTTTTCAGAATATAATCTGGTTAGACCTTTTCCTTTCAAAAATTATATTTGATGATGCAATTTTGTAACAGCTACTGGTGTCTGCCTACAAGACAAAGAGCCATGCTTTGTCTCCAAGGAAGTTCAGTATAATAAGTTTCTTGATAGTGATTAAGAAAAAAAGAGTTAACGTAAAGATAACTGGAATTTAGGGGAAAAAAGAACCCTAATATTGCAAATATCAATTACAGAAGAATACAATTGTGATATTCAAACGTTTCAACACAAAGTAGAATCAAAATACTTGAAAAAGAAAGCAAATCTAATGGAATGACTATAAAAGGTATTTCAGAATTATATAATATGACATATCTTTATCACAAATTAAGTATATAAACTTAAGCTTTTTTAATGAAATCATTTGGACTTCAAAACCATATACTAGGAAGCATTTGTTTTCAAAGCACTTTGGTGAGGGTTTATTTTTTATGAAAATAATTTATAACAAAGGCTTTATGATACAGGGGAAAAGTCTGTCAGGTAATGACAGGTCCCTTGGTAACAGCAATTTGTTTAGAAAGTATCTTTCAAAATGTACAATGACAGTTGTCCTTGCAAAAGTATAATTTCCTGATGCAACGCTGTCTATAAAAGCTATTAGAAATGCAACTGAGGAAGAAATGGTTTCAGTATGACTACTTTAGGATTCAGTTGGTAGTGAAATGCTAAAAAAACCCCAAATATTTTTAAAACAAGCTGGCCACCTTCATTTAAATAGAGAAAAAAAAAAACAAAACACAAGGCACAGCTGAAAGGCAAACAAGTCCTTGGAAGCTACAATGACACAGTTTTAATTATCTATATAGTTTTGAATCAGAAGTTTCTTTCTGTTGAATGCACTTCTCAAGCATAAGTGATGACTGTGATTCTACATACAAGTAAATATATGAAAGAAATATCCTTGCTGCAGAAGTCTAAAGATTTTTAAAAATTACTTTCAAATTAGGAGTTAATTTTGGTGCAATTAAATTTCACAAGTTACTCGTCATAAACTTCTAGTGCATTTTCTAAGTCCTACAAAAGAAATTACATTAATTGTGTACTTAGATGCATTTCTCCATTATTTACAACATGCCAATATTCCATCTCAGCTTTCTCTGAAAGTACAGATATAAATAATTCATAGAGGCTTTTTACTTAAGGCTCTGTCCTTTGTAAAAATGGTCCAAAGTTAATAGATATGCAGGTTGTGTGAAACCAATGCCTTGAACCATTTTTGTCCACACAACTGATTTACTGACTGAGAACATCACCTTTCTCTTCAAAAGTTCTGGTAATAAATTGACAGCTACTGCGAAGGATAAGGGCAGAGGCATTGCAGATGAAAGCACATACACACAGGGCCACTAAGATATTAGGGATTTGAAGCAACTATCATTTAAGGATGGCTGAAAGAGCTGGGATTTTTTAACTTGGAGAGCAGATCTCTCTGGAGAGGCAGAGGCACTTACCAATGCATATAAGTACCTAAAAGGACTATGAAAAATTATGTAGCTTGTGATACACAGTGAAAAGACAAGAGGCAATGAATGCAAACTGTAACACAGGAAATTCCATTTAAACATAAGAAAAAAATACTGTAAGGGTGGTATTACATTGGTGTTACAGTCTGTTTCACTGTTCAGCTGACAGTAGCAGCAATTACTTGAAGTAGCCTGACGCTTTTTTCTGATTGGCACCAGTCAATCAGGATGTCTGCGGTGCTGCCAAAACATTTTATATTCTCCCCACTAGAGTGCACAAGAGATTCAAAAGTGGAAATGCAGCGTCTAAGTGTTGTATGTTGAAAGCTTCATTCCTTCTGGGAGGAAACCCAGTTTTAATTAAAGTCACCACGTAATGAAGAACATGACTATGCTAGTGATTAATGACCCTCACTGTTTTACAGATAGTACCAATACTGAAAAGAAATGGTTTCAAATTGTAAGTTACTTAATATAATGGTGTCTGCAGTGCTAAAATATCAGCTTGGGGATGGGGGAGGGGGGGAGGGGTTATAAATTGAAAACTGGTTGTTATTCTTAATACAACTTTAATTGCTGAAGATAAATTATGCCAGTGCCCTAGATGGAAAAATTAGGAATTCAAATGCGTACCTATAAAGCATTTGACTGGCATAAAGAAGGAGTTACATGCAGAATATATTTTGAAACCCACCTACTTGCTGCCTTTTAGAGTGTTAACCTTTCATGTACATGGAGTCATATTTGCTTTAAAAAGTAGCCTCTCTCCATGCCTGGAACTATGGTTATAGGCTTATCACCTATATGGCACATGATCCTGATCTTGAGGACTGGTTTAATGAAGTCTCTAAGATGCAGTGTGGCTGCATCCACTTTTTCCTTACTGTAGGTGCTTATTTATTATGGTCTTATTATGGTCTAATGTGAGGCATCCCTGCCCATTGCAGGGGGTTGGAACTAGATGATCTTAAGGTCCTTTCCAACCCTAACCATTCTATGATTTTGTGATTCTGTGATTCTATGATTTGTCAGTATATCCAGAATAAAGCGTTGCATCTTCTAGAACATAACTAGCACTAAGACCACGGACACTGAACCCTAACATAGCTGTGATGGTGAATTTATACATCTGCTAGAGAGCTAGCAATAAAGAAATGGTCTTAAGGCTCTTAAGTAGCAATATATTGCTCATTTTCACCCTATCATGTGACTTCTAATCAAGTTATAGTGGTTGTCGCACTCTTCTACTGAGGTCACCTTCAGCAGGAAGAATAAAAATCTTCCTGGTTCGCATCTGTCGTGGTTTAAACCCAGTCAGGTAATTCATTCGCTCACTTCCCCCCCTTTCTTGCCCTCCCCCTGCTCCCGGAGGGACGGAGAGGAGAATTGAAAAGAATGCAACTCCCACGGGTTGAGATAAGAACAGTTTAGTAACTAAGGTATAACACAAATCACTACTGCTACCACCAATGATAATAATGATAAAGGAAATAACAAGGGAATACAACACCTCACCACCAGCCGACCGATAACTCGCCCCCCCCAAGCCCGACCAAGCTCTGACCGATACCTCCTCCAACCCTGCAGTCTCCCAGCCCTTCCGGCTAACTCCCCGTTACATCCTGGGCATGACGTGCTGTGGTATGGAATACCTCTTTGGTCAGTTTGGGTCAGGTGTCCTGTCTCTGCTTCCTCCTGGCTTCCCCTCCCCCCTGGCAGAGCATGAGGCTCACAAAGTCCTTGGCCAAACCAAAACATCTCTATCAGCTCTGTTCCCGAGCTGAAAGTCAAAACACTGCACTGCACCAGCTACCAAGAAGGGGAAAAATGACTGCTACTGCTGAACCCAGGACAGCATCCTTGCAGAGCAAGTTTTGGTTCTCAAAGGACAGATACTTACAGACAATTTTCCAGCAACAGCTTCTTCCTTTTCTGCTACTACTTTATGACTAGTTTATTTGTTTTGTTTGCACCAGGATCCATTACAACCACCATCTGATTTAGGAATTCTTCTGATGGTAACTGAAATTAGAGCAAATATCCTGGCAAATGCTGACATCATTTGAATGCTCTCCATAATAAGCAAAGAGCTGAAATGATAATGATTGATCCTGCAGTACTCAGGGATGATTTTTGATCCTTTTTGCTATTTGATGCAACTCATGTGGCTTCCAAATGTTCAACGGGTGTCAGTTACCTGCTGGTAACTAGTAACTGGTTTTGAGGAATACGTTCAGCATTTGCTCCGTGCCTGGATACAACAATAACACTGGTATTTTATGAAGCATGTAGGCCTTTTTACAGGTCATATTTGGACTTCATATTGTTATGAACATCTACTGGTACAGCTAAACAATGAACTATTGCTCCCCAGGATGGCTTTTATATGAAATGTCATTGGGGGCAATATTTTTCTTTTTTCAGTATTTTATTAAAATAACATCCTCTCTCTTTTCTCATGTCATAATTCCTGTCTACAGAATTATTTACCAGTGCCTTTTTAATTTACACAGTTTCTCTCTTCTGAAAAGTTCTGCTCAGGTTATTCTTTTCACCCTGTGTTTTTATTATAGTTCCACTATTCAGAAGCTGAAAAGCATAGGCTGAGATGGAATTTTCAAAGCTTTTACATTAAAAGAGCAGACTTGTCCACTCTGCTGTAAGATATTTTGATGAAGTAAGCCAGTACTGGGTTTTTTTTTGCATTCAGTAAACTTACTTATTTTCTAAGCAAACTTGTAACACCAAACTAATAAGTTGTTCTAAACCACAGAAACCAAACTCAGAGTTCAGTTTTGTTTCTGATATCAATGAAATTATATAATGGCCTCCAAGGATATCATTAATATGATGTTAAATTCTGGTTTGAAAACATTTAGGAATACAATGATGTGGTTGAAGCACTGGACTGAGATTCACATGATCATCTGTTCCACTCCCAGGTTTTGGGACATTGGATGTATTTGAATCATCTGATTTTTTTATACTGCTTATGTGCTAGTTATAAGAGGACTGGTCTTAGGTACAGGAAAAGTGGACAGCTGAGTACACTAGTTAATAGCAAGTAAAATCGCAAACTCCAGAAAACAGGAATAAGATATACATACTCTGGTACGCCTAGCCAGGAGCACAGGTGAAAAGTGGGACTTGAATGCTGGCAGCAGAGCTTTGTCAGACTTATATTAAGGTCAAGGAGCTCTTCAGGCCTTGTGTCTTGGCCTCCTATAATGCTTGTTGAGGATGGGTTCTCGTTCTGACACTGCAAAACTGATTTTTTCACATTACTGAGAACCTTTGAGGTATATCTACGGTCTAATAGTCTGGTTTCTGTCATATTAAACTAGGGTATACATATATTCCTTAATGTATGAAAGTGCCCTGAGGTCCAGTGTAAATGTACTCCTCTGGGCTTGTGGAGATGGGCCTTGAATGGCTGATGGCTTCTATGGTGGGTGGAGGCACGGCAAGATATTGGGAACATACTGTCCAGAGAAGCTGTGGATGCCCCATCCCTGGCAGTGTTCAACGCCAGGCTGGATGGGGCTTTCAACAACCTGTTTTAGTGGAAGGTGTCCCTTCCTGTGGCAGGCAAGGGTGAAACTAGATGATCTTTAAGGTCTCTTCCAACCCAAACCATTCTGTGATTCTGTGATTACTTGGGCTCTCTCACATGCCATTTTCTCTCTGTGCTACTTTGTGGGTTTGCTAACAGCTTTTATCACATCATGTAGCAGAAAGAAAGGTCACAGAGATAGAAAAGCTGATGGTGAAAATACTCTGGAGAACACCATTTCTCGATTTCTACATATTTGTAAACATACCTGTGCAAATTTCCACATCACAGACTCTAAATCCTGTAAGCTTCATTCTTTTGTTCTTCCTAAATAAAAATAGCAACAAAAATATCAAAACTTAATCTCTTGATAATCTATTTAATAAAAATAGAAGTGAGAGAGAATAATCCAAAGTTTAAAACTTTACAACACATATCACTCCAATTTGAAGTCTTACAAGCAAGCTAGAACATCTAAATCGTAGGAGTGTAGCAGAAACATAGATCAGACCATCATTCTTTGTTAGTGACTAATACATCATAGTGTTGCAGAGGTTTCCTGCTTTTCTTATTGGAAAATCTTTCTCGATATGTTGTGTTAGAGGTGCAAAGTCATTACAAGTAGATTTCCTGAAATATTAATGGCAAATATAAAATCATAGAATAGTTAGGGTTGGAAAGGACCTTAAGATCATCTAGTTCCAACTCTACTGCCATGGGCAGGGACACCTTCCTCTAAACCATGTCATTCAAGTCTCTGTCCAGCCTGGCCTTGAACACCACCAGGGATAGAGCATTCACAACATCACTGGGAAACCCATTCCAGTGCTTCACCACCCTCACAGTAAAGAACTTCTTCCTTATATCCAATCTAAAGTTCCCCGGTTTAAGTTATAACCCATTATCCCTTGTCCTATCACTACAGTCCCTGCTGAAGAGTCTCTGTCCAGCACCCTTGCAGGCCCCCTTCAGATACTGGAAGGCTGCTATGAGGTCTCCACGCAGCCTTCTCTTCTCCAGGCTGAACAGCCCAAACTTAGGCTGAGCCTATCTTCATACAGGAGGTGCTCCAGTCCCCTAATCATCCTCATGGCCCTACTCTGCACTTGTTCCAACAGTTCCATGCCCTTTTTATGTTGAGGACACCAGAACTGCACACAATACTCCAAGTGAGGTCTCACAAGAGCAGAGTAGAGGGCCAGGATCATGTCCTTTGACCTGCTGGTCACGCTCCTTTTGATGCAGCCCAGGACACGGTTGGCTTTCTGGGCTGCGAGTGCACACTGAAGCCATCTCATGTTCATTTTCTCATCGACCAAAACCCCCAAGTCCTTCTCCACAGGGCTGCTCTGAATCTTTTCTCTGCCCAGCCTGGAGCTGTGCCTGGGATTGCCCCGACCCAGGTGTAGGACCTTGCACTTGGCATGGTTAAACTTCATGAGGTTGGCATCAGCCCACCTCACAAGTGTGTCAAGGCCCCTCTGGATGGCATTCCTTCCCTCCAGTGTATCAACCGAACTACACAGCTTGGTGTCATCGGCAAACTTGCTGAGGGTGCACTCAATCCCACTGTCCATGTCAGCGACAGATGTTGAACCAAGACCGGTCCCAACACCAATCCCTGAGGGACACCACTCTTTACTGGTCTCCAGCTGGACATAGAGCCATTCACCACAACTCTTTGTGTGCGGCCATCCAGCCAGTTCTTTATCGAACAAGTGGTTCACCTATCAAATGTCCCCTTAAACTTGCACTAACCGAACTTCAAATCCAGTTCTTAATATCATAGAATCATAGAACAGTTAGGGTTGAAAAGGACCTCAAGATCATCTAGTTCCAACCCCCCTGCCATGGGCAGGAACACCTCACACTAAACTATATCACCCAAGGCTCTGTCCAACCTGGCCTTGAACACCGCCAGGGATGGAGCATTCACAACTTCCTTGGGCAGCCCATTCCCGTGCCTCACCACCCTTACACAGTATCACAGTATCACAGTATTCTAGAGATTGGAAGGGACCTCGAAAGATCATCTAGTCCAATCCCCCTGCCGGAGCAGGAACACCTAGATAAGGTTACACAGGAATGTGTCCAGGCGGGTTTTGAATGTCTCCAGGGAAGGAGACTCCACAACCTCCCTGGGCAGCCTGTTCCAGTGTTCCGTCACCCTCACTGAGAAGAAGTTTCTTCTCAAGTTTAAGTGGAACCTCTTGTGTTCCAGTTTGTACCCATTACCCCTTGTCCTATCATTGTTTGCCACTGAGTAGAGCCTGGCTCCATCCTCGTGACACTCGCCCTTTATATATTTATATACACTAATAAGGTCACCCCTCAGTCTCCTCTTCTCTAAACTATAGAGACCCAGCTCCCTCAGTCTTTCCTCATAAGGGAGACACTCCACTCCCTTAATCATCTTAGTTGCCCTGCGCTGGACTCTCTCCAGCAGGTCCTGTCCTTCTTGAACTGAGGGGCCCAGAACTGGACACAATATTCCAGATGGGGTCTCACCAGGGCAGAGTAGAGGGGAAGGAGGACCTCTCTCGACCTACTAACCACCCCCCTTCTAATACACCCCAGGATGCCATTGGCCTTCTTGGCCACAAGGGCACAGTGTTGGCTCATGGTCATCCTGTCGTCCACTAGGACCCCCAGGTCCGTCTCTCCTACACCGCTAACAGGTCGTTTCCCAACCTATACTGGAACCTGGGGTTGTTCCTGCCCAGATGCAGGACTCTACACTTTCCCTTGTTATATTTCATCAAGTTATTCCCTGCCCAACTCTCCAGCCTGTCCAGGTCTCGCTGGATGGCAGCACAGCCTTCTGGCGTGTCAGCCACTCCTCCCAGCTTAGTGTCATCAGCAAACTTGCTGATAGTACACTCAATTCCCTCATCTAAATCATTGATGAATATATTAAATAATACTGGTCCCAGTACTGACCCTTGAGGCACTCCACTAGTTACAGGCCTCCAACTAGACTCCGCCCCATAGACTAAACTCTCTGGCTTCTCTCCTTCAGCCAGTTCACAGTCCACCTCACTACCTGATCATCCAGTCCACACTTCCTCAATTTAGCTGTGAGGATGCTGTGGGAGACTGTGTCAAATGCTTTGCTGAAGTCAAGGTAGACCACATCCACCGCTCTGCCATCATCCATCCACCGTGTTATTTCCTCATAAAAGGCTAAGAGATTGGTCAAGCATGATTTCCCCTTGGTGAAGCCATGTTGACTGCCCCTCATAACCCTCTTATCCTTGATATGCCTTAAGATGGCACCAAGGATAAGGTGTTCCATCACTTTCCCAGGGATGGAGGTGAGGCTGACCGGTCTATAGTTACCCGGGTCCTCCTTCTTGCCCTTTTTGAAGACTGGAGTGACATTTGCTTTCCTCCAGTCCTCAGGCACCTCTCCCGTTTCCCAAGACTTGGTAAAGATGATGGAGAGTGGTCTAGCAATGACTTCCGTCAGTTCCCTCAGCACCCACAGGTGCATCCCATCTGGACCCATGGATTTATGGATGTCCAGATTGCTCAACTGGTCTCTAACCCATTCCTCATCGACTAAGGCAAACCGTTCCGTCGACCTGACTTCGTCTAAGGTCTCAGGGGGACAGGGCTCCTCAGGACTGCCTGCAGCAGAGTAGACAGAGACAAAGAAGGCATTCAGTAACTCTGCCATCTCTGTATCTTCTGTCACCAGGGCACCCATCCCGTTCATCAGTGGGCCTACATTGCCTCTGGTGTTAGTTTTATCTGCCATGTATTTGAAAGAGCTCTTTCTGCTGTCCTTGACCCCTCTCGCCAGATTTAATTCTAAGGAGGCCTTAGTCATCCTAGCTGCCTTCCTACATCCTCTAGCAGTAGCCTTATATTCCTTCCAAGTGGCCAGCCCCTCCTTCCATGACCTGTAAACTCTCCTCTTCCACTTGAGCATAACCAGCAATTCCCTATTTAGCCACGCAGGTCTCCTGGCCCTCTTCCTTGACTTCCTACGTGTTGGGATGCTCCCATCTTGAGCTCGGAAAAAGCAATCCTTGAATGCCAACCAACTATCTTGGGCCCCTTTACCTTCAAACAGCCTTGCCCATGGGATTTCCCCTAGCAATTGCTTGAAAAGGCCAAAGTTTGCCCTGCTAAAGTCCAGGGTTGCAATTCTACTTGCTATTCTACTGGTCCTACCACACAAGATCCTGAATTCCACCATCTCATGGTCGCTGCAACCAAGGCAGCCCTCAACCTTTACTGATTCGACCAGACCCTCCTTGTTAGTGAGGATGAGATCCAGCAGTGCTCCTCTCCTGGTTGGCTCATCCACCATTTGCAGGAGGAAGTTATCATCCATACACTGGAGGAACCTCCTGGACTGTGGCTGGGTTGCTGAGTGGTCCTTCCAGCAAACATCAGGGAAGTTAAAATCCCCCACGACGACCACGGCCTGTGACTGTGAGGCCGCTCTCAGCTGCCTGTAGAAGGCCTTGTCAACCTCCTCACCCTGATCTGGTGGTCTGTAACAGACACCCACAACAGTATCCCCCCTGCCAGCCTGCCCCTTAATTCTCACCCACAGACTCTCAACTCGCTCGTCATCTGTCCATGGACAGAACTCGGTGCATTGTAGTTGCTCCCACACATAAAGAGCAACTCCACCACCCCGCCTGGCTGCCCTGTCTTTCCTGAAAAGGACATAGCCCTCCATGACTATATTCCAGTCATGTGAGCTGTCCCACCACGTCTCTGTAATTGCCACCAGATCATAGTCTCCTGACTTAACACAGGTTTCCAACTCCTCCTGCTTATTTCCCATGCTGCGCGCATTGGTGTACAGGCATTTCGGGGAGCGAGCTGAGCACACCGATTTCACCCTAGGATTATAGGAGGCCTCCCAGTCTTCATCAATTCTGGAGTGCTGCCCCACTGGGGCAAGCCCAGATACAACCCCATTCCCCTTCGAATCTAGTTTAAAGCTCTCCAAATGAGCCCTGCTAATTCGTGCCCCAGCATCCTTTTGCCTCTGTGAGATAAACCTTTCCCACACGCCATTGTCCAGACTGGTGCCCTATAAAACCAGCTGTTACCAAAGAATCCAAAGCCCTGCCTGTAGCACCAGTCTCGAAGCCAGTCGGTTATGAACTGAATCTTCCCATTCCTTCCCACATCATCAGTGGAAGATGGAAGGAGTGAGGAGAAGATCACTTGAGCCCCAGACACTTTCGCCATCTGCCCCAAGGCCCTGTAGTCTTTCTTCATTCCCCTCAGATTGCGGGAAGCAGCTTCCCCCTCACCTGTCTGGAAGACCAGCAGCGGGTAGTAGTCTGTTGGGTGCACCAGGTTGGGGAGCGCCCTGGTGATATCCCTGATCCGGGCTCCAGGCAGACTACACACTTCCCTATGATGAGGGTCAACTCTGCATATCGGGCCCTCTGTTCCTCTCAGAAGGGAATCGCCTACTACAATGACCCTTCTTTCTTTCTTATCAGAGGCAGTCTTGAGGTGCAAAGTCAACCTCCTTTTCCTATGTGGCCTTGTAGGCTGGCCTTGCACCACATCCTCACCTACCTCTCCTTCAAGATCCAGGGCCTCTAACCTATTACGGAGGGACACCTGTGGAAGCAGGGCAGGAAGGGGGGAGTGTTTCCCACGACGCCGAACTGGAACTCGCTTCCAACCCTCGTCGTCTTTTTGGTCCCCTACCAAACAGCGCAACAGCTACAGGGCAGGGGCTGTCTCAGGCCATCCACCTCTGTGTGAGAGGGCAGGGGGTCCTTCCCCTTTTGGGGGGTATCTCCCTGGAACCGTTCCGACTGGCACGCCAGGGAGTTACTCCACCAGTCGATCTCCCTTTCACACTCCCTGATAGTCCTCAGTGTCTCAACCTCCTCCTTAAGTTTTGCCACCAGGCTAAGCAGATCTTCTGCCTGCTCACACCTCACGCAGGTGGAATGCCGTCCTCCCTCCCCCGGCAGCAGCAGGCTCTGGCACTCCCTGCATCCAGAGACCTGAACAGCCACGGTTTGGGACGGGGTCTCTGTCTGAGTTGCTGCAGTCACCTTACTGCAAGCTCTCTTTCTGGAGGCGACCATATTGGTCAGCAGTCTGGGACACCAGCAACAGGGGCAGCAACACGACCTGCTTGTTCCTCACTGCCCTCTCCGAGGCTCTTTCAAGGCAAGGCGCAGGGGGGTGGTCACCGTCACCGTGAGAACACCCCCGCCACGTCAGCCGCTCTCTCGCAAGGGCTGCTGGGGCTTCGGGGATCGGGAGATGTCAGGAATCGCGATGTCTCTGCGCTATCCCCTCTGATTTTCCTAATCTCCGTTGACCCTCGCGGTCACTGAAGCGTGCCGGCTGTGGCTCTAGCTAGGCCAGCTCTGATCAACTGACTGAATGAAAGTAAAGAACTTCTTCCTTATATCCAATCTAAACTTGCCCTGTTTAAGTTTTAACCCGTTACCCCTTGCCCTGTCACTACAGTCCCTAATGAAGAGTCCCTCCCCAGCATCCCTATAGGCCCCCTTCAGATACTGGAAGGCTGCTATGAGGTCTCCACGCAGCCTTCTCTTCTCCAGGCTGAGCAGTCCCAACCTTCTCAGCCTGTATTCAAACAGGAAGTGTTCCAGTCCCCTGATCATCCTCGTGGCCCTCCTCTGCACTTGTTCCAACAGTTCCATGTCCTTTTTATGTTGAGGACACCAGAACTGCACACAACACTCCAAGTGAGGTCTCATGAGAGCAGAATAGAGGAGCAGGATCACCTCATTCGACCTGCTGGTCACACTCCTTTTGATGCAGCCCAGGATACGGTTGGCTTCCTGAGCTGTGAGTGCACACTGAAGCTGCCTCATGTTC
>NW_026892584.1:18500000-18510000 GCF_033815535.1 Pezoporus flaviventris | reverse complement strand
ACAGTAGTCAATTTGGTATATAAAGAAAGTATGTTTTGGCTGTGCTTTTAAACACAGCCTACTGTATCAGGCAAAAGCTGTTTACAGTGTGTGTATCTTCATAAGCGAAAAGGTTTTAGAAAGGAGTATTTGATTGTTTCTGAAGAATCAGAAACTAGAGAAGTAAATCTGTGGGCTAAGGAATATGGGAGCAGAATTATCACTGACCAGGGATAGTTACCATTTCACTTTGCAAGACTGGCAACAAAATCTGTTAAAAGAAAAAAAAAATGTTTTTATATAAAGATACCGATACTAATGAAGGAATTTTTCCACCACTGGCCTATACTGCTAGGAAGGGAGCTTGCCATTACAAAAGTCAGAGTAACTAACAATATAATACCTTTAGTACTCCTTTTAAAATAAATATGGAATGTGGACTTAAATTCTGCCCAAATAGTTTTAAGTATAGTGGGAAATTGTACACTATATGCCTTCGTCTTCGTCCATTCCAGGAAACAAAATTCTTGATTTGATAGCCTTTTTGTTTAATTTTCCATTAACTTTGGTCTTAGGGTAGAGATTACTGTACTATCACACTGAATTTACTATTTATTCGGTATAATGCTGTTGCAGTCAAAAATACTGTTACCTGCATTTTTCTTACATGAAGTAATAGTGCTTAGAATTGACTTATATACCACTTACTGTTTTTTTAAGTACATCAAAGACAATTTATGCTGGAGTAATCACCATTGCATATGTTGCCAATGAAAAGTATACAGTTTCTAGATACAAAAAAAATATACCCTTTTAGTGGTTTTACTACTTGGGTTTGAGCAGGAGAGCCTTGTGTACCAGTTTTTAGACTGTGACAAGCTTCAGGTTCTATTGGGATGCTGAGCAATTTGAAAAATGTGCTCTCCCTGTGTATCCTTTGACTCAACCAAGTTCAAAACTTATTATTCAACTGAGCACTGTAATAATTCATCTGCCTATTGCCTTATTAAATCTCTCAGATAATTCTATCAATGTATGGAAGATTAACTCCAAACAAAACTGTGGGGCCAAGTGGTGAGTGTGCCTTATACAAGCATAATGAAACCCTATAGACATAACATCATATATTACAGTTTTTTCTGTATCCTAAAAAGAAAAATAAAATAGATGTTGTCATTAAAATAAATAAATTCTGTACTTGGATACTTAGAATGCATTTTAAGACATTGAATTCCAAGTGTTGAATTCCTGAATTCCGGGGTGCAAAACAGCATCCTAGGTACGGTCTAATAAACATTAAGTAAAGGGGATAATCACTTCCTTCAATCTACTGGCTCTGCTCCCTTCAGTAAAGCTCAGGTTGCTGTTGTCTGCTTTCTCTGCCACCCGTTTGGTGTCATCTGTGAACTGGAGGAAAATTAACATCTTTACCAATGATCTGGAGAATGCAAAAGAGTTTAACAGGAATAGAAATTCTTAATTGCAACTCTGTAAAGAGGAAGAAAGTGCAAAAACTTACACATTTTTTTAATCTTACCTTTTCTGCCCTCTTTTTATTTACACTTAGAAAATAATGTAAAATACAATCTCAAGCTTCTTCTGTATGACTGCCTGCTATTGATTGTTAACATAGTGGCAACATGTACATAAGGTCAGAATATCCTCCCACCTTCCTCTACTTTCTCTTAAGTATTGAATCAGCAACTTTCTACAGAATGTTGTTTTTTTTTAAAAAAAGCAATGAGGTACAGTTTATGTGATCAAGTTGAGCAGAGCAGTGCTAGTATCCATCACTTCTTCATTTCTAAAACGCATCTGCAGTCCACTTGCCAAGTAAAGGCAGAGATGGAAATCAAGAATTAGAACACGGTTCTAAAACCAGCATTCTGTGGCATTACAAATTGCACTATGTAACTATAATAATTAAATTTTAGAAACTATGCATAATAGATGCTTATTTAAAAGTCTGACTTAAAAATTGTCTAGCGTGTTTACACAGCATACATAAATAATCTATTTGCTCTGAGAACACTACCTAAATGTGAGTTCCTTGTGTGTCAACAATCCTTAGCATAAATAAAATTGAAGTCATATCACCTATGCTAGAAAATTTTCATTCTTAGCTTTTAGAAGTTCTTTTCAACTTGAAGAAGCTCCTTACACAAGAATCTCAAATTGCTTCAATCTCCAAGAAGTAAAATACATATTTGAAACAGTCTTATTTCACATTTTTCCCTATTACAATGTGTTTGCTACCTGATTTATATACCGAAGGAAAAAGCTTCATTTTTCAGAAGTGTATTACTGTTGACTAATTATCAGAGTATTCTAATGCAGAATTCATGAAAGAAAGGTTTTGGTTTCAGGCTGGTAGCCTGGATTTATGTAAAAATGCAGCACATTTAAGAGGATTTGCTGTGTGCCTAAGAAATCTAGACATATAACAGAGCCAATCACTAGCCTTTCATGCTGTGAAAATGCTAAATGCAACATATTGCCAATTGTAAAAACAGACTTGAATAGAACACAGTCTTCACTTCATGTCTACTGAATACACAAAAACTTAAATAGCAGTAGGATGCCTTCTAGTAAAAATTACAGGTGCACAGTAGGTCTTGGCAGTGTTCTGTTATACTTTTTTGAGAGTGCTTTTCCACATGGATGAGATTTTCCTTCAAGCCAATTAGTATTTTGTTGGGTGACTTCTGACTGTGGTCCATTAAGTTTGCTTTCTAATGACTGACAGTTGATTTCACTGCTCAAAAACATTAAATTGCATAAATTACAGTTTCTTTATATTGGCACACATATTAAACACAGAGTCCTTAGGAAGTGTTAACATTAATACTGACCAATGATAGTATTTCTAAGCAAACATTTGAAGTTACTCTGAATTTTTCCATTTCTCCATCTTCCCTTCTTTGAATTCATACTGATAATTCAGCATATTTTTACAAAGGCAGGAACAGGAAGTATACCAGATGTTTCAGCTGTGCTCCCAGAAGTAGAGGTTCCCTGTCTGTAATAAAAAAAATATTTATTTTTTTTTTATATATATATATATATATATATATATATATACCTCATTACTGTGTATCTTCTTCTTGACTGGGAAACATCTATGCTCCTTTAGTTGGCTTGGTGAGAATGGAAAGCCAGTAGTATAGGGACAGCTTTCAAAGCAGATTTATTGTATTAATGTAAACAAATTCTCAAAACAGAAGCAAAAGATTCCTCTGTGTGTCCAGAATGGATTCTGCCCCTGAAATTAGAGTACACTCCAGGTTTTTTGATCGGCTGGTCAGTATTTCACTTGTTCTCATTTTGGGAATGGAGAACTATTTTTAATTCACCATTAGATTGACTGTTAACAAGCTGCTTTTTTAATCTGTCGTATTAATAGTCTTGTCATGTAGGAATGCTGTTACAGAATAGGTCTCTTACCTTGGTATTCAACGCAAACTTCTCTTACAGGTGAAAATTGCTGAAGAAACCGCGAATTCGTTCTAGAGTTCCAGTGTTGGATATATTTGAGCAGCTTCTTACCATCCAGTTAACTCTTGGATGAGAAAAGCACAGTGCTACAGAAGCAAGAGGCTGAGGCTACAGTGCAAATGAATGGTTTTCATGTGACCACTTTTACTGTATACTTTCAACATGAATACTGATGTTAATTTAGTGAAGTCGGCATCCTTGGTCTTTCTTTAGTATGTGGGGAAAATATTTGTTTTAATTTCCACTTACTCTGATCAGCATGCACAACTGAAGTGAATGATGCGGACATGACCAGGTTTCTAATCACTACACACCACCTTCTTGATCTTGAAATACTAGCTTGTTCACTAGCCATGCTTCAGTTTTGGTCCAGATGCTACTTCCAGTTTACAAATGAAACAGTTGAACCATGAACAGGTTAATTAACTTGGCCCCAGTCCTATAGAAGAGCTCATGTCAAAGCAAAGACAGAGAGATTCCATCTTACACTTGACAGACATGGATTTATGAGTGCTAGACACCTCTGAATCCACATGTACTTATTCCCTGCTTCCTCTTTAAGCTAGAAGGGCAAAAATGGATGAACACAAAATGAAGGGCAATTTTTCTTTTTAACCTTTGTAAATCTGTTGTCCACTTTTTCAGAGGAAATTCAGTAGCTTTTCTGTAACACAGAGCAAGGCTCAGTTTTCCCATTTCTGTATGAATGCAACCACAGTACTACACTGATAAATTGATGGTGGAGGGAATTTTTCTTGAGCCAGTATTGCTGAGAAAAGCTGTTTGGTTTCAGATCCTAAAAGTTACTTTTCTTTGGACTATTCCAGCTTCTCTTTGTAGAATATATTAGAGAAAGCCTGTGTCCTAGGTAGACAAGGAGCGTGCTTGGTGTTGGGCATGGCACATCAGTGAGCTACTTGACCAGTGTCATCTCAGATTTTAGATCATGGCCCTCAGCTACAGTAAGTTGTTTCTATTTATAGAAGTGGATGTCTTCAAACTTAGAGGAGGTAAACATCTTTTAGTGTGAGATGCATTCTTTCTATAGCAGGGTCACCAGCATCTATGTAAATATTGCTACTTCAGTGTAACTTACAAATAGCAGTGGGAATGAGCCTTCCTTTCTTCTCTGAAAATTCCCCTCACTGCAGATAAGCCTATTAAAAAAAAAGCAAACCAAACCAATTTAAACTTCTCTTCAAACATTCCCCTAGCATATATGCAGCACTCTGCTAACACACAAGCATTGAATCCCTGGAACATCTTGACACCAACTTTGTCCTGCAACTACACCATCCATGCATGTCCTTTGCATTGAAGGACCTAAAAAAGCATTGCATGACTAAACTTTGCTCTACTTACGAATGTCTCTGCTTGGGCAAAAAATATAAAAGCTAAAAAGCGTGCTGAATGCAGTACCTGAAGGTTGTTACTGAGACATCTCAGTCGAAAAGCTGGCTATACAACAAAATGCAGAGTCATCTGAAAGGAAGATCCAAATGTTTGACACCCTCAGAATTGTCTTAAGCAGCTAATGAAAAACATCAAAGAAAACACTGAAAAGCAGTTGAAATAGCATTTAAAACCCAATGAAAATTTAGTAAGGGCTACTTTTGGAATTTTATTTTTTTTACATGTAGGATCCATGACCCTGAAATCTCTCCTTAGGTTAGGTGTTCCAACCTTTTAGCTAAAGTAAAGCTCCTTTTTTCTTTCTTTCTTTTTGGGGTCCCTTTCTCCAAAAGATGATAAAGCCTGCAAGGAATACTTGAGTTTAATCACTTCTTTGACTAAGGAGATTGGACCCCACTATTTGAAAATCACAAGAAAATAAGCACGTCAACAAAGCATAATGTTGCCAGCTGAGATCTCTTCTGATTTTTAAATGAATAGTTAAACATTAGGTAGGCCAGAACATGCAAAAAATGTATGTAGAATCCACAGGCAGGAGGGGAAGACATATCATCCCTGCCCTACTCAGTCACGCTGCTTCATGGTTGCAGGTCAACAACACAACTCTGGGCTTCTGTATTAAACCACAGGTGTGCAAGGGAGATGCTGATCGACTGAGGAGAGTTCACTGAGGGGTCACCAGGATGGTGAATGGGCTGGAGCACTTGCCCTCCAAGAAGAGGCTGAAGGAACTGGTGCTTGTCCAGCTGGGAGAAGAGATGATTTCATGGGGGGCTGAAGAGCATTCTCCTATAACCTATGGGGAGGTTATTAGGAAGACACATTAAGGCTGTTGACAGCAGTGACATGGTGGTAGGATGCGAAAAAGGTGTAAATTGAAACACAAGACGTGTACAACTTAACAACCTTAGGTAACTTTTGTGGTCTGTTAACACTGTGTATTCTTCTTTTTGTTTCCCTGAAGTAGATGCTCATTATCTATAAAACAAATTTTGTGACAGATTTTAAAGATGAAAGTTGTCTTGTATAATTAACCCTTGAACTTATTTGGTAAGCCTTAAAATTATTGTGTTAAAATGATCAGGGCTGTTATCCAAAGCTTACTGTATATGTTTGACTAAAGAAAGAAACATGATCTAAGTGTGATTATGTAAGGAAAAATCTTACAAAAGACTGAAATTGAAGGCGGTAACTGTAATTATCTAAAAGGAAGTCTATTACTGTATGATAAAACTGTCAAAATAATGACTGGGGGCTCCTACAAATCATGCTGAAGATCAATAAAGCCAACCTTACATCACAGCGTGAGAATTTAGAAATTGTATTTTGACCTTAATTCACGATGGAGCCATTCAAAACATATTTAATAAATGGGTTATAGTACTTCTTCTTAATTAAAAATTAAAACTATTCCCAATAGTTTTCCCCAGTGAAATAGGGAATATATTTCCAGTCCACATGATGTGCATGTTATTTTACTGATTGCTTACTCTTTCTAAGGACTTATTAGTTGACTTTGATCTATTATTTGTGTACATAAAATTTGCAGTGATGCCTCTCCCAAAAAATTCTTTGTGGCTCCACAACCCTGTTTGTAGTGGTTAAAAAAAAATACTAAAATCTAGCCCTTTTCTACCTGCAATTTACTTTATTCTGTATAGGAGCTTATCCTTCATTTGTCCTACTAATCTGAATGCTTTCCTGTAGCGTGTAAAGCTATATGACTGCATATCTGTTATATGTTGGTTGTTTTTTTTTCCCAAGGTGGAGAGCCATGTGCAGTGAAGTGTGGTTTAGTGGGTTTTGCTTTGTTTTGTTTCGGTATACATATATAAATGTTCCGTATTTGTTAGAGAGGACAAAGTGAAAGAAATGTGCCTTTCATGGGGAGCAGGTGGGAGTGGGGGCTCTGTGTTCACTGCATAGTCTCAAATAGGCTGTTGAGAAGAATCTCTAGTCCTTCCTTCTAGTTCTACACTTTCCAGTACATATAACTTCTTAAAGCATGAATCCTGTTGGGGTAGACAGGGACAGTCTTACACTGCTTGCCTAAAAGGCCTTTTTTCTGCAGTATTCGCGTGAAGATGGGTCAAGAGAGTATTGAGGAATGTAGATTAATTTCTTTTCAAATCACTGTTCCCTGTGCAATGCATGTGTCTAGCTGTTGTAGCTCAAGATTCCTTCAAACTGTTTTAAAAATCAGATGATTTTTATCACCAGTTTATCATCTGGTGCTGAAGTATGTGCCAGAATAGATCTTTGGTAAAATGGTAGTTTTTACCATCACGCAGTTACAGCATTACTTGTCTAATTACTTTTTTTTTTTTTTTTTGGCTGAATCATGCTATGTATTACTGTGATAATTGTCATACCGGTCTCAGTTAGTGATCTCAATCATTAAATTGTTTAATTCAGATAACAGTTGCTGGAGCTATGAATGCAGCCCTAGTCGTGATAGGTTAAAAAAAATCACTAAGAATACGTTTCTCCCAATTCTGTCCCCCAAAATTACTAGACAAAATGTTGCTTCTGTCCATCCTACAGCAAGATAGGAAAACAGTAAAGGTGTTGTAATACATGTTGTCCTTCAGAAAGTGACAAAACCAGCTAGGTATTGTTGCTTAGGCTAGGATCCTGTTCTTGACAGTAGATAGGACAGGGCATTTTGGCAAGCAATATTTTTATGGGGTGGCAGGTGAGGGGACAGCAATTCTCTGCAGTACGCACTTAATGATATACTGTCCCCCCTTTTTGTTGTGCCTTCTAAAATAAATATTTAATTTGCCCAAGCTTCATAAGTTTTTTTTTCAGGCCACCACCGATTTTTTTCTGTCTTTGAATTCCTCATACTTTCAATAGACGGTTTTGAAATAGGATCACAGAAATGAATGTAATGGTTTTAGGGGAGTCTAGGCAGGAGGTACCAGTTATAAGGAGTTTTGTGGTATTTCCAAGTCGTTTCTTCTTCATCCTAATTAGAGTCAGTCATTAGGGAATTAAAAACCTTGTTTCAGCCTATTTAGAGACTCGTAAAATGTATAAATACCTGACCTGTTTCTTCCACTGTATATTACTGGATGCTGTGATTTGGGAATATTTTCTAACTTGGACTTGACTCTAGTGTCTCTGAAAGTATAATTTCTAAATGCTAACCCCCAAAATCTTCACTTTTTCAGCAGTGGAATTGCATAATTCAGATTTAATTTTAGACTGGGAATTGCAATGTAAAGTACCCTTTTTTGTTTAGGAGTTGCAACTGTGTCTGTTCCCTATTGTTTTCTTTAGGAAGGCTAAGAACTGAAAATTCAAGTAATAGAAACACATTTTAAAAATAATTTTTAATTAATATTTTGAATCTTTAGTAATACAATTACTTCCAAGCTTATCTTCAAGTCTCCAGTCCTTCTTGTTTGTTCTCAAACCATAATTTCATCTACATTTCTGAAGAACTTTCTTCTTTCTCCCTGCTTCAGGACTGATTCTTTTTTCTCTCAGTGCTTTCCCTAGCTGCTCCCACATTACAGAACTGTTTGCTTACGGTCAGTATCGAGAATTGTACACTTTACAGTTAGGTTTTTTTCAAATTGGTAAACGATTCAGTAGACAGAATGAAGAGGCACATGTTTCACTTACAAAATTCTTTTTCTCACTCTACTATTGAAGCTTGTATTCATTTAGCCTTAATCTTATGCTCTGAAATTTCTTTCATTAAATCAAATGAGGGCCAAGCTCTGTAAAGACTTATGCAAGACCGCCATGTCCTTCATCTGAAACTTGCAGCTATGTGGAGCTACAGCTTTTCAATAGGTGCTAGTTTACAAAGATGCATTTGCAGGATCATAACCTGGGTTTGACATTTGAATGCTCTATAACCTCATCACTTACTTTTGTTAGGTCCTTACAAAACATTTTAAACAACCTGATTTATTATGTTTCATCTTATGTCATGCCACTGTTAACTTTTGCTGTGAAGAAATGGACGTGTATTTCTGCTTGTTCTCAGAATGATCACTGGCAGGGCTTTGGGATTTTTCTTTCTTTGTGTGTGACTAGTGTGTTTCCTTAGCTGCTACTAATGAACTTTAATGAAGATTTTTTAAAAGAATATTTTTTCTTCAATTTTATTTCTTATGGCATGTCCAAAATTTGCGAAATTAGGGATGTTCAACTTTCCCTTATGCAGTGGTATGGGTCATTCCTTAGTGTATCACAGTCACTTAAGTACTTGTTAGAGTGATCATTAAAAAGATAATTTACTGGATATAGACTTTACTGTATAATTCCCTAATCACTTCTTACTTATCTAAGCATATAATTGGCACTAATATTTACCCCCTTCCAAGTTTTTTACACTATTTGCTAGTGTTTAACTTCTCAAAGTAGGTGGAGAGCATAATGAAAAATCCTTACCTAAAGGAGCTTATTTTCCTATTAATGGAAAATCATTACACCTTACTGAAAATCATGTCCAGGATGTTTAATGATATATGCCCAAAAGTGATGTGTGGATGCAAAAGAATTGCTATTGGCTTTGCTTTTTCAGTGCCTTTTGTTTGTTATGTTTGAATAACTTTAGTCTATAAAATGTGGTAACATGTTAGTTTGTAAACTGTGGTAAAATGTTAGTTTATAAACTATTGTAGAATGCTTTAAGTGTCTTTATAAATTGACGAATTTTAAGAAGTGTCTTTGCTGCAAACTGAGCTTTCCACTTCATCTAGTGAGTGGAATGATAGCTCTGACTGACCTATGAGCTCCAGTCTGCTGGTAGAATTTTGATATGTGATAGGAATTTTAAGTTCTGTTCAAGAACAATAAAAGGAAACTGGTGACTGTGAAATTACCAATCTGTTTTCTCATTCCTGACCCAGTACTGGCTGGAAGTTGCAACTTTTTTAACCTGGTAGAATGTCCCTGTGCAACCACTTGAAGATAGCAGTTCATGTGTAATGAACAAGATCAGAGAAATTTTGGAATTGAACAAAATATTATTTCAGAATTGTTTGTTCATCATATTTAAAATTGCAGCTTTTGGAAGCACAAATGGTTAAAAGTAAAAAATAAGAGTTTTTTATACTCAATTTGAAAGAGCCAAGAAATTTTATAGAAATAG
>NW_026892584.1:18362500-18495000 GCF_033815535.1 Pezoporus flaviventris | reverse complement strand
CTCTAAGAAATCATAAAATGAAGTGTGTGAATTTTTTTAGAGAGCATTTTTCTAGACTAGTTTTTCCACCTTTATTAGTAATTAAATAGTGTATGCAGCTACCCAGATTAAACGTCTGGAGAGATAATGCCTGTGCTTGCAAGACCTATTTGAAAATAAACTAAAGGCATCTCCTGATTTATGGTTGGGTTTTTTTTTTGTTGTTGTATCAATCTCAGTGAATGAAAGACTGGTAAATACTCCTAAATTCACTTCTGATTTCTTTTGTGTCTCATACATTTGAACATAGCACAGAAAGCCTTTTACCAGCTTTTAAGTACAGTGAGATAAACGTGTCAACACTGAATAAGTAAATAAATAAATTTGAAAACTGCTAAACTAGAATCATCAAATCATAAAGTGCTTAAGATTGTTCAGACCAAACACTGTTTTTAGAGGCTGTTTTGAATTTTTACATACCTTCGTCCTTAAATTCTCATAGGCTGTGGTTGTTATTTTGAGTTACATTTTCTTTATACTAAGCACTTTCCTTAGGAGCTGCAAGATGCTTTTGAAGCACAAATTGTCCTGTAAAACTGGTTAAGTAGACAAGGGCCTGCTTTCACCCTGTGCTAATACAGTCCTTTGGTGTTTCAAGCCTTTTAATTGTATCAGAATGGGTTTAAGTAGCTACAAAGTTTGTAGTTGCTGGTTTGATATTTTTCAAAATTATCTGCATCATAAATGTTTTCTTTTTATAAAAGTGTGTCTCTCTTCCTGCCAAGTGGATAACTGTGCTAACAGGGGTTTTGTATGTTTTTGTTCCTTATTTCTTTAGCCTCCAAAACTCTTATTAATAGTATGCTACGGGACCCTTCTCAGATTCCAGATGGAGTTCTGGCAAATCAAGTCTATCAGGTATTAATCACAGTTGTTTTTTTCTTTCTTTTTTTTTTTTTTCCTGTGGCGGTGCTGTTATCTGTCTAGCAGAGTAAAAGATTTTAAACCTCATTTAATTACTGTCATCATAAACTATCAGTGAGGTCAGGGTGCACCATAAATGGCAATGCAGTATTTGTGAGGGGAGCATTTCAGTTTTTAATAGCTTGCTTTTATAGTGAATAAAAGCATGCAGGTTTTGTTTTCTGTGATTAAATCTGAACAGCATCTGATAGCCTTTTTGAAGAAAAGTAATTACTGTTTTTAAGGTTCTTTTTAACTATAATGGTTTCGCATTGCCCATCACTATACTACTTCTCTTATTTGTCGGCAGTGTACTGTGAATGACTGTTGTTATGGACCACTGGTGGACTGCATCAAACAGTATCCTTTCCCATAAAATTTTAGGTGCACAATTGACGAGTTTAGGCTGTGTGGAAGAGATGTGTCTAGCTTTAACCTGACATAAAGTTCTGCTTCACAAAACACGTTTCATACTCCTCTGTTTTGCATTCAATCAACTAGAGGGTCACTGCAAAGCTTTCTCTTATACTGTTTAACAAGAATCAGATGGGGCACGGGAAGTTGTCAGTTTGCTGGCTACACGTTCATATGCCTGATTGAACCTCTTTGGTTTTGATTAGTTGAAATTCATGTCTGGTTTTCTATTAAGACTGGACAACAGTGCTTGGAGTGGTGGAGTTGGGCTAGATATCTCTGGAGATATCTTCCAATCTCAACTCTTCTGTTGAGTTTTAATTGTAAGGTTTTCAAGTGCAATTCAGGTATGATTGACCAGTTAGTATTTTGAAACTCTGACATTCCATGCAGTTCTTTTACTTTCTCTTCTTCGTAAAGGAAATGGGTCTAGCTGTAGGAAAAAACCCTATGTAGCTTGAATTTTAAGGGTGTTGGGTTTGGTTGGGGGGGGGGGAGGGTGTGGGGTTAGTGTTGAAATAGTTAATTAGAGATCCTCAATATCCAGTGAGAATCCTGGGGAAACCTCTCAGTGCTGGGTATTCCAGACTAAGAGTATAATTTGTTAGGAAAGATCACTGCAACCCTAACTCTGTTTTCATAGAATCATAGAATGCTTTGGGTTGGAAGGGACCTTAAAGTCATCTAGTTCCAGCTCCTCTGCCATGGGCAGGGACACCTTCCACTAGACCGGGTTTTAACAAGACCAGACTTCAGTGAAGTCCTGAATGAGTAGCTCTTCTGTTTCAGTCTGCTGTGAAAGGAAGAGTTTCAAAATCATGACCTCCTATCACTGAGCCAGCTAGCAAGGCAATTGGCTCCCAGGTCCTGGGGATTCCTTGCATAAATCTCTGCATGAAGTCTGGGGGAAGATCCTGATTTCACTGTACAGTTGCAGGATAGAACAGCTACAGTGATGTTTAGTTATGCATGAAAAGCACTTTTTTTAGGCGTGATACATGTGGTAGTCACCCGTTAAAAATATGTTCTTTCCATTAGAAATACTTGCCTGGTGTCTACTACAGACTCAGCCCTGCTCCCATTAACTTTAACAGGTGCAGGATGAAGTTCTAATTATACTTGTATTTTCTGGTTTTAATCATAATTTTATGTATTCATTCAACATATCTTCATATCTTCAACATTAAATACAGCTCTATGACAGTGGATTAATCTAATAAATCACAGTTTTTAAAAGATTGTTGATCATTAATTTTCACATCTAGTAATGTAAGATTAATATTTTTATGACAAACAGTCTGGCTATAGTCTTCTGAAAGTGTCATTTTTTAAAGTAATAATAACAGAATATGTAGAATTATGACCAGTTTTTAAGAATAACTTGCCTGCAGTCTATAAGTCTTTTCTATCCTCTTCAGATTCTGGTTCAAGTGAAGTTATTGACTCTGCAGTGACATCAGTAAGCATAATGAGGATTTTTTTTAATTCCGTTTTTGGTACAGAAAAGTTTAATACTAAACTGTGCAAGTGCATTATCTGCAAGTATGTTGCTGAATTAGATGTTAATTTTGAGGTGCATAAAATAGTTTAAAATCAATTTAAAGTTAAGGTTTTAAAAGCATAATGTCTTCTGAAGGATTGCATATTGATTTTAAATATAACTATCTAATTGTATATGCATGGACTAAAGTATGAAGTCAACCTCTTTGTAAATGCCAAGAGGCTATTTTTCAGTAATAGTTCAGATGCTTACGGGAAACTAGGCTGCTAGATTGCATGAGTAGAAAATGGCTTGTGAGGTTATTTACAAGTTTTGCCCCATGGTTATTGCCATACATCAATAACAGGTATTATTATGGACTAAGTCTAAGTGTTTCTGCTTACTATGCATTATAAATTCCATTTGCAGTATTTTTCTTACATTTCTGCTGTTTTTCATTTACCCCTTTTGTTCTGTAAATGCTCATAGAGTTTAACATAATATACAGTTTTATTAATAAAAACTATATGTGTAAATGCAGTGATTCCATACAATTGGTATTTTTGCTGGTTAGCATAAAGTGCTGATATAAATTAAGTAATTAACTCTCATTGTAATGTAGTTTAAATTTTCAAAAGTTATTCTAAACAGAGTTAGGAACTTAACTGTTTTTAATGTAAGGTCCTTTATCATGATGTTCCATAAGATTCTTCTTAAAAGCTTCCAGAACAGAACTTTGACCTCCAGGAAGATACATTAAAAATACTTAATGTGGTGACTTTTCTACATGTTGCTAAGAATAGCACATTGGATCAACAGGCTGTCAGTGAAGTGAAAAGGACTTCACTAGAAAATATTTCATCCTTCCCTAAGTTCATGCTTCTGAAAAATGAATTAAAAGGATGTTTTGTTACAGTAAGATGTTTCAAATGGCTGTGATGCCTATCAATTTCTGAACATAAGGAAAAAAGCAGTTTATTTCATTCTTTGCTGAATTAGAGAATTGATACACTTGCCAGTAAAGAGCAAATTAAAAGGTATTTCTTTACATGTTTTAAGCTCACTTTTGTTTAATTTTGGGAGGGAAATAAAGCAAAAATTTAAATATTAGCCTTACTTATGCTGAATAAATGTGATTTAACTGGTCTTATTTTTGTAAAATGTATGCTGATGATACAGTAGTCTAATTTTCACAAAGTGCTAAATGCCTCTAAAACTCCCTGTAAGGTATTTAAAAACTTAGAGTTCAAATCATTGTTCACTTCAGAAATGCAGATGAAGGCAAATGTATTTTATCATTAGCTATTTTACCTGTGATGTTTTTCTGAAGTTGGTTCTTCCATTCCTTAATCTAAAGCTATCAGCGCTATCGGGCATGAGCATGAAGTCTTGCTGCGAGAAATGCTTTTGGAAAAAAATCTCTCTTTCATAGGTAAGAATTTGTAGTAGGGGCTAGCCAGCAAATCCTTAACTTCAAAGATTTCAGTGACTGTTTACCTAAGAAAAAAATAAGTCTCAACACTCTTTGTATTAGGTAGTAAAGGAAGAGTAAGAAATGATTGATGCTGTACATGTTATCTTTTATTGATTTAGAACTGAGCAGGAACTCAGTTACCTAACACCCTCTATATACAGCACATGCACAGGCTTGCAATTAATATTTTATAGAATAAGTAGCTGAAAAAAATGCTTTAATATCTGCTGCAGTATTACTTTTGGTGTCATGAGATATTAGCCATAATCTAGGCCTTATGAGACTTAGGAGGAAGCATAAGAAATATTAACTTCAAAATGCTTTATGTATTAAAGAACTGCGAGAGAATTCACTCATTTAGCTTTCTGTGCAATTTCTGCTGAATTTTTGCCCCTGCCTACTAACTAATGCAAGTACTCATTTCACAATCCCTATATTTAAAATAATTTTAAGGATTCATTATGAAGTTATTTTCATTTTTTTCTTTTAGCCTGCACTATGTTTCTTGTGCATGAGTGCCATTAAAACAAAGATTAATATTTAAAGCATCATTTCTCTTATTGTGATAATAAACTGAACAGTGACTTCTTAAATCTGAACTTCTTATATGATGAGACAATAGCAAAGTGAAATGCTATCTTTTGTTGATGTTGCACTAAATTTGTGTGGCCGGGGAATTTTGCTGGTTTTATCAGAAACTATGATCTTTCTTAAATCTAGACTCACGTTAATATTTTGGAAACTTTAAACAAATTTAAGAAATTAGAATGATTATTAAGGTTTTTAAAATATTTGCCCATGTAATTAAGGAACAGAATTAGTACGATCTTTTATTTTAGAGAAAAAATGAAAAAAAGACAGAAATAAGTATTGCATACAAACCTGCAGATGACATTGTGAAAATGTGAGGAAGTAGTTTTTCCTACTTAGCTATAAGAGCAGAGGTACAGGTAATAGACTTAAGCTGTAATTGCAGAGATGATGATGAGTTAAAATACTAAGCAGTTCTAGGAGCTGTAAGTATAAAACAAACTGCCAGGGAAGGTTATGGAATCACCTTCAGTGGAAAATTCAAGGCTAGACTTGACATTCATCTGTCAAAGCTGGTAATGAAACCAATCCTGTCACGATACGAGAGAATGGACTAGATGACTCACAAATGAATCCTCAACCCAATGATTATCATTTTATTCGGCTTGTGCAAGCTTGTGTACTGCACAAATCAGATTTAAATTTTGATGTTTTGTGACCTTGGATAAGCATCAGTTTTATCTTTAAAAATAAGCTTTAAGAAATTTGTGTTGTCAAAGTATCTAGAATGGATTAACTCATTAGAATAGAAACATAAATGAGAGAGTTTGTTGTTTAGATACTATGCATAGTGAAATACTGTTTAGTCATGATTTAAGATCTGTTAGATGGGTGTATTTATTATTTCTGTCCATTGCAGGTGTTTTTAAGGTTTTAGGTATTAAAAAAAAAATAAAATTCCTTAGTATGTGCAAGATTAACCCTACTGAATCCCTCACAATAAAATCTTTCCTTTTTTAAGAATTACTTCCAAAACTGCTTGAAGATAACTTCAGCAAAACAGAAGAGATGACAGTATTTCCTATATTCAGGCTTTGTTAGGCTCTGAGAAAGACTACATTCCAGTTTTGAAGATGGCCCAGGACTTAGATTGCTGTAATTGCAATTCCATTACTTTTTAACATGTGTTACGAAAAACAAATTCTGCAGTTTCCATATTAGTTTACTATTCCTCAAGAATAGTAAGGTTTTGTAGCAGCTCTCTTCACCTGAGCAACAGAGAGTCTAAGGACATGGTGAATATAAATCGCCCCAGTATAGTCTTGGAGCATGAAACAGCTCTTCAGTTCCAGGACATAATTTGTCTGTTTCTAGAGCAGTTAGCTTTCAGAGCCTACAGATCAGATGTAAGGTTCACCCAGAAATTGATTTGAAACCTATATAAACTAACTTTGCTTTTTTGTTAATCTACTGTTCATGAGAACCATATCATTTACCATGTCCTCTCTTCAACAAAAACACAGCTTTCAAATACTTATCACTTTGCTTAGGATTAAAGTGATCAGTGTTCTCTCAAAACAGGCGAACCGTTTCACTTGCCATACTGAAATGCCAGGAATTTCTAGGTTCTGCGTAGGATCTTTATGGGTTTGTACCTTTGCCATGAATATATTAGTAAAGTTTTTAGCTGTATGGGGAGGTACTGACCTTTGTCTGGAATCTTATCCTCCTTTGGTTCCCACTGTGTCCTTCAGTAGTAGCCTGGATATAAATCATGAAATCTGGTCAGTGTTTTCTCCTGTAATCTTAAATTTGCAGTTGCTGTTCATTCATGCACCAACAGAAGAATGTTTGGTTTCTTTGTTATATCCAGAGGCTAGTATAAGAACAATGATGTGTTAAATGGTTATGATTGAGTGTGAAGTTACCATAAAGATGAAGCTGCAGTTTTGTTGGAAATCTAAATTAATGGGGAATCTGTAGAAAACTACTTAGTAGTGCTGTTTCAACGTAATTTTCAAATCTCAGGATGCATAAATGTAACTGTCAAAGCTGTTGGGGGCTGGCTTTCAGTCAGTTGTTAAATTATTCTCTCAACCCATGCAAAAGCTAAAAGATCTCTTTTAAGGTGCAGAATACTACCTCTGTAGCTTCTGGACAAATCTGAAACATAAGTGGGCTGAAAAGCTAGAGCTTCTGTTTTGGTGGGGTTTTGGTTAAAAAAACGGGTTTATGGTGATTGTGGGAAGTATCTGTATCTCTTTCCCCTCTCCTCCCCTCCTCCCTCTGCCAAATTTATAAAGAAATGGTAATCTATAATTATGTTGCTACACGATAGACATCTCACATCAATAATAAACATGGTTTTTAACCTTATTTTATAATGCTATTCACAGTACAGAATGTCAGGAGAAACCAAGTGAAAACATTCAGAAACAGACTTAAAGCAAAAACCACGTTCTTTCTAAAGCCATGTGTTACTATCACACAATCTGATTTCGACAGAATGATTTCTATGATTCTACAATTCTATGATTCTAAAAGTAATCAAGTAGCCTTGAAAAAAAGAATCTGCAGAAGAATATTGAAAGTAATGCTGATGCAGACTCCAGTTCTGAGACTTGCCAAGTTGACTTATCGTGAAATGTTTACCCCTTCCTGGCTTTCAGTGGGTTCTTTTAAGTTACATTTCCCTGAATTTCTGATGCTAGCATTTGTTAGATATGAAAGAAAAATACTGAACTTTCTATTGCTATTTGTGTCTTCTTAAACAATGAAAACTTCATCTTGAACATCCTGTTGTCTTTTTTGTACTGTTTCAAACAATTAAGAACAGACTACAGTTAAATAGAGTTGGATAAAAGTGAATTTTTTTTAATCAAGATTAAGAGATCACAGACAGTTAACTCATTTTTATGTTATGGCACAAAACTCTCGACTCATACGTTCTGTTAAATTAGAACTTTGTTAATCTTAACACTGTTTATCCACATTCCTGACAATGTTGACAAATTTGAAAAAACAGCCAACAACCAATTCTGTCTCCAAATCCTAAAAAGTTTAATAGCTGATCAGGTGATACAGTGAACTGTTGCATTGCAAAGACTTGTATTTACAATATGGTGTGGTTACAGTGAAGAAATACTCTCAAATTTCAAAAGAAATACTGCACCTATCAAAATTAATAAACAGCTATTGCAGTTTACACCTAACTGAATGTACAACTTACTTCGCAAAATCACTCCTGTCCCGCTTTCAGTTATGACTTCACTGTATTAAAAAAACACTTCAGACTTACATTCTTCAATGGGAACGGGGAGGAGAGCTTGCTTTAGGTGCTTTTAGAATATTTGGATTTCTAAGAGTGTATGTTTTTCTTGTCATTAAAATGTTACTTGGACTCAAACTGCTGACCTTTCAGGATATTCACAAAGTATTCAAAAACTGAGTTCTGAACATTGGCCATGAAACTACTGTCCTAACCTGATAAATGGATTGGAAATAAGCTACCCAACAGTGAGAATGGACCATTAATTTTAATCAAAGGTGATGTAGAAAGGCGAATGGGATGCATGACAATGTCAACAGCCCAGTAGGTGTTAAGGGGCTACACAGCCTTACTTGTTACTAGGTAGTGCCATTAGTTGAGCTTGGGTGAAGACAGAAAGCCATGCCTGGAATTGAATGACCAGGTCACTCCAAATTCTAATGGATAAATGGTGTTTTAGAAATGCCAGTGTAATGGTATCAGAAATCAAGGACAATAGTTTAGAAAATATTAAGGGCAATATTAAGGGCTTGCTTGGGCTTCCTTTTTTTTCTTTTTTAAGGAAGCGTCTTTTGTCTTCTGCAGTTTTATCTTGCTCAGTCATTATTGTTTCTTGGAATATTCAGCTCTAATATTTGTAAGCAATAGAGTTGTATAGTTTATGTTAGCAGAATTTCTAGGTCTTTGTATGTTCTGAAATTGAATAAATTCTATAGATTGCAGGGTGCAAGAGAAACTAAAATTGTGGCTTCTCTCCTTCATAAATTTCTGGAAGAAAAGGATTTTCCTGTTCTTTTTTTTAACAACTTTATGCTAACATTGAAATAAAACCAAGAAGGCAGCTACAGTATATCTACATTTGTGGTGTTGATAGGATTAGTCTTAATGCTTCCTAATGTGGGGAGACTCTTCTTTCAATCAGCAAATATACTTCTTTATTTTGAATATTTGGAGGTTATAAAATACTATATGACAGCTTGAATTAATGATGTTTATAATGAAGACATAAAAATGCAGGGATGACAAAGAAGCATTTTTATATCCATGCTTCAGTTTTTCTACAAAGGTTCATTTAATCTGACACAGCATTGCATGCATAAGAAAGATATGTATGACTGCATTAGTAATTCTTGCACTCTTATTTAAAATAAAAATAATTATGCTGCTGTCTACTTAACAGAAGAGTTTTATAAACAATAGTTCTTATTCTGTATGTATAGCTGAAGATCAGCTTCGTGCAAAGGGTTATGACAAAACACCAGACTTCATTTTAGAAGTGCCAGTAGGTAAGTCTTTTAAAGAATTGTTATTGTTTTATTTTGAGTAGAAGAGTGCATGCTAAAATATTACAGCTACACATTACAGCTATACAGCTGTATATTAAAGGATACTACAAAGTAGGGTTTTTTTTTCTTTGGTAGTTAACCTAATAATTTTAAGAACAGAACTTCTAGTTTGTGTCAGAGAGGTTTGCTCATAAGTAGTATTACCCAGTGCTTCTTCTTTGGTTGCTGCATGTTTTTGTCTCATTATCACAAAAAAGAAAACCAAGGAACAGTCAGAACCCCCAGATGCCTGCTCCCTCTAAACTGCTCTGCACACTGTCTTTCTGAACTGAACTCTGAAATACCTATTAATGTTTTAGACTTCTAGACCAAATCAATTCAAAGCGGTGTAGAGTATTACCATTGCACTTATAGGTCATTGCATGAAGATTTGTTGTAGTGCCATTATTCTCTTGCCATCACTTTGCATCTAAATACAACTCTGCAGTTCTCTTTTTTTTTCTTTAATCCTGTGTAGCAAGAAGCAAGAAGGAATAAAAGTAGGTATAAAGGTCATGTCAAAGCTCATCTACATTTTCTGGTCTTGAGGCCATGTAAGAAGGTAATCAGCTGACGTAGTGGCTGGGCCATGGAAGAAGAAGCATCAATGCTGTCTAAGTGTAAAGGATTATTAATCATCTTTTGTAAATTGACTTTCATGCTAAAAGATGATGACTTTGCCTCCATAGAACACAGCACCTGTCAGTGCAGGTGTCTGACAGAAAAAACAAGGCTGAAAGCAGCCTGTGAAAGTCATATACGTGACTAGCTTTTTGTTCTTCATATTGACAACAGTTGGAATTCTTACTAACTGATTTATACACTGATATAAGGAACTGACATGTGTACTATAAAATGTCTCACTACTCGGAAGTGCTTGAGATACCATCTTTCAGCACGACAGTCTGTTATTTAATAGATAAACAACTATGCATATGAGAATCTTCCAAAAAGTTCAGTGATGTTTGTATTTGTAATCATGTTTCCAGAAAAGAAAAATGGTAGTGATGTTAAGAAGAGGTTATATGTACAAAACAAAAAATACCTGCGTAGCTAAAGTACTCTGTATTTGAAACGGTGAGCTTTGGCATCCTGATGATCTGCAGTTCACAGACAGTTGTCAAGCCACACCTGGAGAGTTTTCAGTTATCTTCTACTAGTTCACTTCCATAATTCTTATTTGTGGAGGGTCTCAGAAAGCTACCAAGGACCCAAGGACATGAGGGAACAGTTGTTGTTTATCCAGTCTAAAATTATCAGGGAAGATTGTGAAATTACAGTATCACAAAATGACTGAGGTTGGAAGGCATCTCTGGTAGTCATCTGCTCAAGCATGTCCAGATGACTTTTGAATATCTCCAAGGACTGAGACTCCGCAGCCTCTCTGAGAAGGCTGTGCCAGTGCTCAGTTACCCTTACAGTGAAAAAGTGGCTCCTGATGTTCAGACAGACCCCCCCATGTTTCAGTTTGTGCCTGCTGCCTCTGGTCCTGCCACCGGGCACCACTGAAAAGAGCCTTGTTCCCTCTTCTTAACACCTGCCCTTCAGATATTTATATACATTAGTAAGTTTCCCCAGTAATGTGGACCACAATATACACAATACATACTTGATATCAAGATACTCACTTTTATACTGGTAACACTTAAGATTATATCCTATCCAGGAGCCTGATTAAATGGAACTAGGAAAGCAGCTAGGTGTAGCTAATTTTTTTAGTGCTTGAGAAGGGAAACTGGGAAACACCCAGAAGAAGTCTTAGGTTTGTAGTATTACCCTATTAGAAAGAAGGTTAAAAATAGCCATTAATTTGTTTTGAGTGGATTTGTCTCTAAAAATCGAAACAGTGCTAGTGCATTACTTTTCTCACATTATTTTAGTCACTTGAGATTGACAAGAAATAATTTTCTACCTGTTGTCCAGTCTGAACTAATGTATGGCCGTTCTTGCACTCTCTTCTTCATGACTCACTACCTGCCTAGGAAAGGCAAATGTTTCTTAGAAATTGCTTCTCAGTGGACTACACAGTTTATGCCTCGGCTGTTAGATCTCCTGGGGTCTAAAGGTACTAGGGGGGTATTGGGAGTGGGGGAAGGGTGTAGTAGTATAGGCCTACACAAGTTAACTTGGTTACTGATAGCATGGTAGTGGTGGCATATGGAGCTTAGTGTGGTGGCTTCATGTGGTGTTTACCCATATTTCCCAAGTAATTTTACAGTCTGCTGTAAACTGTGTGTCGCCACAGCTTCTTGTAATCTTTCTGTATTGTGTTTCTGAGATGGCATGCTCTCAGATGCCATACCCAACATTACATTAGAGACAGAATTATTTTTTTTAGAGTTAGTTTCATGATTTCTCCTGCAAAATTAGGTTGTCAACTTCAGAAAGGACTTTAAAAAAAAAACAAACAAACAAACTTTTACTAACATGAGAAATTCACTTCTACAAGCAGTGAGGAAAGATGTGAACCAGAGCAAATCCCACTGAGTGAAACAGAAATTCAGAATCACATTTTTTCACATAGGCCTTCTTATTCCTAGCTTCTTTCTGGTAAAGCATTACTGGTTTTGCAAAGGCAAGGAAGGAGATATGTATGTATGGTAAACATCCTTGATGTTCTCACACCTTCCACTCTTCATTGATGAGAATTTGCTGGTTTTAACAGCTTAGCTAACTGTTCTTGTTTTCAGTTCCTTACCTGACAACTCCTTTCCAGCAAAGGATAAAAGTACAATGCAATTGCGCATTGGTCTAGTCTCCTTCCCTTTATATTTGGTTTGTGTTAGAATAAATTCAAATATCTGAAATGGGGTGTAACTAAACTTCTATAATTATCCATTGAAATAGATATTTTTTTAAAAAATGTCCTGTGCATATTTGAAAGATATTTTTTGTAAATACATAACTCTGTTGCAATAATGAATTATGCGGTAGATTGAGGGAGTAAATAAGATATTCCCAAACACATTCTTCCAGGCTGCTGAGTGTGATTTTAAGAGTTCTGTTTATTTTCTGCTGTCACGCTAGCTGTTGAAGGACACATAATTCACTGGATTGAAAGCAAAGCCTCATTCGGTGACGAAAGTAGCCACCAAGCCTACTTACAGGACCAGTTTTGGAGCTACTGGAACAGGTACCTTTCCACTATTTTTCCTTATAAACAGGACTGTGTTTTTAAAAGAAGTTATGGGAAAAAGCATTAGTGACTATTAAGCTATGTTGATAAAATACATGTTACCAATCCGGCATTTTGAATGTCATTAATTAGTGTGCCAAACTGGAAAGCTGAAATATTTGTGAAAAAGTCACATCATAATTCTTTGCACGCAGCAGATACATATGGTAATTTACAGTAATGCTACTTTGGTACAGAGTAAGTTTGGTACAGAAGTCAAATTTCAATTTTTTTTTAGTACTTGCCTTTGAAGTCAGATTTTGCTGTAATGTTTTGAAATACCTGCAAGCTGCCAAATTTGTTATAAACTCTTCACAGTCTAACCAAGTGGGCTTTATGTGTAAAGAAATTTATTGCTCATTGGCATTGTATCTGGGGTAGTACTGTTTCACTGTTGGTTGGTTTTTTTTAATAAAGTATTTTTTTCATATGTTACCTGTATTTTAACTAGTAATAACAACTGTCTTCAAAATAAAAAATGTAGTAGGTATCTCAGGTACATAAGGAGGGAGATAAGTTATGCTGGACCGAATTTTTGAACATGTCAATGGCATACACAGTATACACAGTATGCTAGAGATTGGAAGGGACCTTAAAAGATCATCTAGTCCAATCCCCCTGCCGGAGCAGGAACACCTAGATAATGTTACACAGGAATGTGTCCAGGCGAGTTTTGAATGTCTCCAGGGAAAGAGACTCCGCAACCTCCCTCGGCAGCCTGTTCCAGTGTTCTGTCACCCTCACAGAGAAGAAGTTTCTTCTCAAGTTTAAGTGGAACCTCTTGTGTTCCAGCTTGTACCCATTACCCCTTGTCCTATCATTGTTTGCCACTGAGTAGAGCCTTGCTCCATCCTTGTGACACTCGCCCTTTATATATTTATATACACTAATAAGGTCACCCCTCAGTCTCCTCTAAACTATAGAGACCCAGTTCCCTCAGTCTTTCCTCATAAGGGAGATGCTCCACTCCCTCAATCATCTTAGTTGCCCTGCGCTGGACTCTCTCCAGCAGGTCCCTGTCCTTCTTGAACTGAGGGGCCCAGAACTGGACACAGTATTCCAGATGCGGTCTCACCAGGGCAGAGGAGAGGGGAAGGAGGACCTCTCTCGACCTACTAACCACTCCCCTTCTAATACACCCTAGGATGCCATTGGCCTTCTTGGCCACAAGGGCACAGTGTTGGCTCATGGTCATCCTGTCGTCCACTAGGACCCCCAGGTCCCTCTCCCCTACACTGCTCTCTAACAGGTCGTTCCCCAACCTATACTGGAACCTGGGGTTGTTCCTGCCCAGAAGCAGGACTCTACACTTTCCCTTGTTATATTTCATCAAGTTATTCCCTGCCCAACTCTCCAGCCTGTCCAGGTCTCGCTGGATGGCAGCACAGCCTTCTGGCGTGTCAGCCACTCCTCCCAGCTTAGTGTCATCAGCAAACTTGCTGATAGTACACCCAATTCCCTCATCTAAATCATTGATGAATATATTAAATAATACTGGTCCCAGTACTGACCCTTGAGGCACTCCACTAGTTACAGGCCTCCAACTAGACTCTGCCCCATAGACCACAACTCTCTGGCTTCTCTCCTTCAGCCAGTTCACAGTCCACCTCACTACCTGATCATCCAGACCGCACTTCCTCAATTTAGCTGTGAGGATGCTGTGGGAGACTGTGTCAAATGCTTTGCTGAAGTCAAGGTAGACCACATCCACCGCTCTGCCATCATCCATCCACCGTGTTATATCCTCATAAAAGGCTAAGAGATTGGTCAAGCATGATTTCCCCTTGGTGAAGCCATGTTGACTGCCCCTCATAACCCTCTTATCCTTGATATGGCTTAAGATGGCACCAAGGATAAGGTGTTCCATCACTTTCCCAGGGATGGAGGTGAGGCTGACCGGTCTATAGTTACCCGGGTCCTTTTCTTGCCCTTTTTGAAGACTGGAGTGACATTTGTTTTCCTCCAGTCCTCAGGCACCTCTCCCGTTTCCCAAGACTTGGTAAAGATGATGGAGAGTGGTCTAGCAATGACTTCCGCCAGTTCCCTCAGCACCCGCGGGTGCATCCCATCTGGACCCATGCATTTATGGATGTCCAGATTGCTCAGCTGGTCTCTAACCCATTCCTCATCGACTAAGGCAAACCGCTCCGTTGACCTGACTTCGTCTAAGGTCTCAGGGGTACAGGGCTCCTCAGGACTGCCTGCAGCAGTGTAGACAGAGACAAAGAAGGCATTCAGTAACTCTGCCATCTCTGTATCTTCTGTCACCAGGGCACCCATCCCGTTCATCAGTGGGCCTACATTGCCTCTGGTGTTAGTTTTATCTGCCATGTATTTGAAAAAGCTCTTTTTGCTGTCCTTGACCCTTCTCACCAGGTTTAATTCTAAGGAGGTCTTAGTCATCCTAGCTGCCTTCCTACATCCTCTAGCAGCAGCCTTATATTCCTCCCAAGTGGCCAGCCCCTCCTTCCATGACCTGTAAACTCTCCTCTTTCACTTGACCATACCCAGCAATTCCCTATTTAGCCACGCAGGTCTCCTGGTCCTCTTCCTTGACTTCCTACGTGTCGGGATGCTCCGATCTTGAGCTCGGAAAAAGCAATCCTTGAATGCCAACCAACTATCTTGGGCCCCTTTACCTTCAAACAGCCTTGACCATGGGATTTCCCCTAGCAATTGCTTGAAAAGGCCAAAGTTTGCCCTGCTAAAGTCCAGGGTTGCAATTCTACTTGCTATTCTACTAGTCCTACCACACAAGATCCTGAATTCCACCATCTCATGGTCCCTGCATTCAAGGCAGCCCTCAACCCTTACTGCTTTGACCAGACCCTCCTTGTTTGTGAGGATGAGATCCAGCAGCGCTCCTCTCCTGGTTGGCTCATCCACCATTTGCAGAAGGAAGTTATCATCCATACACTGGAGGAACCCTGGACTGTGGCTGGGTTGCTGAGTGGTCCTTCCAGCAAACATCAGGGAAGTTAAAATCCCCCACGACGACCACGGCCTGTGACTGTGAGGCCGCTCTCAGCTGCCTGTAGAAGGCCTTGTCAACTTCCTCACCCTGATCTGGTGGTCTGTAACAGACACCCACAACAGTATCGCCCCTGCCAGCCTGCCCACAGGCATTCTCACCCACAGACTCTCAACTCGCTCGTCATCTGTCCCTGGACAGAACTCGGTGCATTGCAGCTGCTCCCGCACATAAAGAGCAACCCCACCACCCCTCCTGGCTGGCCTGTCTTTCCTGAAAAGGACATAGCCCTCCATGACTATATTCCAGTCATGTGAGCTGTCCCACCATGTCTCTGTAATTGCCACCAGATCATAGTCTCCTGACTTAACACAGGTTTCCAACTCCTCTGGCTTATTTCCCATGCTGCGCGCGTTGGTGTACAGACATTCCAGGGAGCGAGCTGAGCACACCGATTTCACCCTAGGATTATAGGTGGCCTCCCAGTCTTCATCAATTCTGGAGTGCTGCCCCACTGGGGCAAGCCCAGCTACAACCTCATCCCCCTTCGAATCTAGTTTAAAGCTCTCCAAATGAGCCCTGCTAATTCGTGCCCCAGCGTCCTTTTGCCTCTGTGAGATAAACCTTTCCCACTTGTCCAGACTGGTACCCTATAAAACCAGCTGTTACCAAAGAATCCAAGGCCCTGCCTGTAGCACCAGTCTCGAAGCCAATCGGTTATGAACTGAATCTTCCCATTCCTTCCCACATCATCAGTGGAAGATGGAAGGAGTGAGGAGAAGATCACTTGAGCCCCAGACTCTTTCACCATCCTCCCCAAGGCCCTGTAGTCTTTCTTCATCCCCCTCAGACTGCGGGAAGCAGCTTCCCCCTCACCTGTCTGGAAGACCAGCAGCAGGTAGTAGTCTGTCGGGTGCACCAGGTTGGGGAGCGCCCTGGTGATATCCCTGATCCGGGCTCCAGGCAGACTACACATTTCCCCATGATGAGGGTCAACTCTGCATATCGGGCCCTCTGTTCCTCTCAGAAGGGAATCGCCTACTACAATGACCCTTCTTTCTTTCTTATCAGAGGCAGTCTTGAGGTGCAAAGTCGACCGCCTTTTCCTATGTGGCCTTGTAGGCTGGCCTTACACCACATCCTCACCTACCTCTCCTTCAAGATCCAGGGCCTCGAACCTATTACTGAGGGACACCTGGGGAAGCAGGGCAGGAAGGGGGGAGGGTTTCCCACGATGCCGAACTGGAACTCGCTTCCAACCCTCATCGGCTTTTTGGTCCCCTACCTCTGCGCAACAGCTACAGGGCAGGGTCTGTCTCAGGCCATCCCCCTCTGTGTGAGAGGGCAGGGGGTCCTTCCCCTTTTGGGGAGTACCTCCCTGGAACTGTTCCGACTGGCACGCCAGGGAGTTACTCCACCAGTCGATCTCCCTTTCACACTCCCTGGTGGTCCTCAGCGTCTCAACCTCCTCCTTAAGTGTTGCCACCAGGCTAAGCAGATCTTCTACCTGCTCACACCTCACGCAGGTGGAATGCTGTCCTCCCTCCCCCGGCAGCAGCAGGCTCTGTCACTCCCTGCATCCAGAGACCTGAACAGCCACGGTTTGGGACGGGGTCTCTGTCTGAGTTGCTGCAGTCACCTTACTGCAAGCTCTCTTTCTGGAGGCAACCATATTGGTCCGCAGTCGGACACCAGCAACAGGGTCAGCAACGCGACCTGCTCGTTCCTCACTGCCCTCTCCGAGGCTCTTTCAAGGCAAGGGGCAGGGGGGTGGTCGCCATCACCGTGGGAACGCCCCCGCCACGTCAGCCGCTCTCTCGCAAGGGCTGCTGGGGCTTCGGGGATCGGGAGATGTCAGGAATCGCGATGTCTCTGCTCTATCCCCTCTGATTTTCCTCATCTCCGTTGACCCTCGCGGTCGCTGAACCGTGCCGGCTGTGGCTCTAGCTAGGCTAGCTCTGATCAGCTGACTGAATGAAGATCAGTATGGTATGAAGATCTTTTCTTTTAGAGATGGTTAAAATTGTTCTGATTTATTCTTTTAAAGACAGTCATTGTATATATTTATGCAGTTTATGAAAGATCATGGCAGTCAGATGACGTTCCTAACGACTAGAAAAAGGGTAATATAACCCTCATTTTTAAGAAGGGGAAAATGGATGACCCAGGGAATTACACACCAGTCAGTCTCACCTCTGTGCCCTGCAAAATCTTGGAGCTGATTCTCCTGGAAGGCATGCTAAGGCACATGAAAATCAACAAGGTGCTTGGTGACAGCCAGCATGGCTTCACTAAGGGGAAATCCTGCCTGACCAATTTGGTGGCCTTCTATGATGGGGCTACAGAACTGATGGACAGGGGTAGAGCAGTTGATGTCATCGACCCGGACTTGTGCAAAGCGTCTGACACTGTTCCAGATGACATCCTTCTCTCTAAATTGGAAAGACATCAATTTGATGGATGAACCACTTGGTAGGTAAAGAACTGGCTGGATGGCCACACGCAAAGGGCTGTGGTCAATGGCTCAGTGTCCAGCTGGAGACCAGTAACGAGTGGTGTCCCTCAGGGATCGGTGTTGGGACCGGTCTTGTTTAACATCTTCTCACTGACATGGACAGTGGGATTGAGTGGACCCTCAGCAAATTTGCTGATGACACCAAGCTGTGTGGTTCGCTTGATACCCTGGAGGGAAGGAATGCCATCCAGAGGGACCTTGACACGCTTGTGAGGTGGGCAGACGCCAACCTTATGAAGTTTAACCATGATAAGTGCAAGGTCCTACACCTGGGTCGGAGCAATCCCAGGCACAGCTATAGGTTGGGCAGAGAAGAGATTCAAAGCAGCCCTGCGGAGAAGGACTTGGGGGTGTTGGTCGATGAGAAACTTAACATGAGCCGGCTTCAGTGTGCGCTAGCAGCCCAGAAAGCCAATCGTATCCTGATCTGCATCAAAAGGAGTGTGACCAGCAGGTCGAAGGAGGTGATCCTGCCCCTCTACTCTGCTCTCCTGAGAACTTACTTGGAGTATTGTGTACAGTTCTGGTGTCCTCAACATAAGAAGGACATGGAACTGTTGGAACAAGTCCAGAGGAGGGCCAGGAGGATGATCAGGAGGCTGGAGCACCTCCCATATGAAGACAGGCTGAGAAAGTTGGGGCTGTTCAGCCTGAAGAAGAGAAGGCTGAGTGGAGACCTCATAGCAGCCTTCCAGTATCTGAAGGGGGCCTACAGGGATGCTGGGGATGGATTCTTCATTAGGGACTGTAGTGATAGGACAAGGGGTAATGGGTTAAAACTTAAACAGGGGAAGTTTAGGTTGGATATAAGAAGGAAATTCTTTCCTGTTAGGGTGGTGAGGCACTGGAATGGGTTGCCCAGGGAAGTTGTGAATGCTCCATCCCTGGCAGTGTTCAAGACCTGGTTGGACAAAGCCTTGGGTGGGATGGTTTAGTGCGAGGTGTCCCTGGCCATGGCAGGGGAGCTGGAACTACATGATCTTAAGGTCCTTTCCAACCCTAACTATTCTATGATGCTATGATTCTATATATCTTTCCATAGTACTAGAACCTCCTCACAATCTTAAACGTGACATTTCATCTTCAATTCCATTTTTTTATGTGATGGAACCCTAACCTAAGTAGTAGGTGAGGTAAATGACAGTTTTAAGAATGCATTTTTAAAATAAATAAATTTAGAAGTCTGCTCAGCAGGCAGAAGAGATCATCAGGGAAATTTGAGGGATAGTGGAGAAGATGGGACAAACACGCAAATATGCAACAAATAGTGTGCATGAACATTAGAGGCTAGTCTTGTGACCGTTACTATTTCAGCTGAAGATGAGAAAGCGTTGGGTTGGGGAATAGCTTAAAAGCAGATTCGTACAGGAGGTAGCAGAGAAAGTAAAATCAAATACTGAGAATAACATCATCAGATTTTGAAATTATTCTCTGCAGCAGCATCCTTGATTGGCATGAGAAGGGTCTGTTCTTATTTGACAGTCCCAGAAAGCAGTGACTTGCAAAACTTGAGTGTAGGTAGTAGGAATCTCAGGAAGACTGTCAGTGGATGTATGAAGATGCTGTACTACAGGAAAGTTTTAGAAAAGAATTTGTGAAACATGTAACCAGAATACAAGACCTAGAAAGAAATTTCAGTATATGCAATATCTAGGCAAATAGTGAGAATGGCAGGAAAAATGCTGATGCAGAGTGCTAAACTTGCACATCAGTGTAAATAAGAGGGGATGGAGCAGCTCAGGGCTGCAAGGTGACCATAATGTGTACATGTAGAATATTTTCTGAGAAGAAAAGATGGTCTCAGATAAAAGCAGCTCCAAGTGAATTTTAAATAGGTAACATAAAGATACTCACTAATTTGAGATGGGGTGAAAGTTGAGTAGACAATTAGTATGGAGGCACTGTTCCATTTGTTGTTTGCAATAAAATTGCCATTGAGAAGTTGTAGTTTCTTTTGTGCTGAACAAAAGGACTATCCATGTTTTGATTTGACCTATAAAATGTGTAAAACATTTGAGAATAGTGTGTACCATTTGAATCTGACATTTCTGAAAGAAAATTCTCTTATGTTTCTATCAGGAAACCAAGACAAATCATGTATTAATTAATATCACAACTTTCAAAATGGAATAACATCTTTCACTGAGCTGTTGGTCAAGTAACTTTAATATTGTAAAAGCTAGACTGAAGCGACATGTGGATCAATAAGGCTTTTTTGGAAGTAGTTCTGAGATTTTTGCCAGATCTTTTGTTATAACTGCTCATATTGAAAACAACTACAGAAATTGATGATTCTTAAACATTCATATAAAGGAAACTAAAAATCTCCATAGTGAGATTTGTTACTTCCGAAATCCAGAATTTAGTGATAGTTTAACTGTGGAAATCAGAAATATTTTGTGGGGGGTTTTAAAGTAGAAATCCTTGGCGAAACTAACAGTATTACAGTATCTTCTGAAATGAGTTCTGAGTTACTGTAGCTTCTAATGTAATGGCAGTTGCATTAGCAAACACATGTTGACAGATTAGGTTGCATGTAGTTTAGACAATAACTTTCACTGCTCTCTGGAACTATTGGTATGAAAAGACACAGGTGTAGCTGCACAAATTGTGAATCAATTTTGTGTGATTTAATCAACCTGTGTGAGGATCTCTCAAGTGAGAATCGGTTTCCCTGTCAGTTCGCTGCAATTGCCTGTCTCCATACCTCTTGAAGGAAGAATCATCTGGAGAAGCAGCATCAGTTCACAATAGAGATATCACAACACTCAGCTGGTAGTTTAGGGGTTTGTAAACTTTATCTGTTGGTTGAAATTAAAGCCAAAATGAAATTGGAGAGAAAACCTGTAACATTGCCTGTTAGATGTGGATAGAAATACATTTCTAAATACTTTGAGAGGAATAAATGTAAGAGAATTTAGACCTTTTCCATTCAGCTATTTTATTGTTTCTCTGAAAATTAGGAGCAAGACTGAAAAAGTTTCTAGTTTTTTCCCCACATCTGTCACAGATGTAAGATGAATTCTGCACACAATCTGACTGAAAGCTTTGAATATAGTTGTGGTTTGTTTGCTGTTATGTGTATATTTCATTAAATCCTGTACTCTGTGCTAACTAAATCTGTGAGTGTCTTAAGCTGGTCTGTACTGACAGGAAAAAAATGGCACTTTCTCATTTAACAGTACAGCTCCCTAGATGCAGTCAACCATGTCTGTTCACCTCAGTGCAAAAGAACACCTTTTTATTACTCTGAGTTCTGCAGGGACAGCTTAGCAAGGTTTTTTATGGCTCATACATCAATGGTATTGTTAAGCAATTTTCAGTTGCAGTGCTGCACTGCAACCTCATCTTCAAATTAAGCTTCGCATTAAAAATATACAAAGTGTACCTTGTCAGTGGGTTTGCACAGTTGTAATTTAAGATGCTGTTTAGGTATTGAGATTTTTCAATAATAAAAAGGAAAAGGCAAGCTTCGTCTTTTTGCCACTGATTTTGCGCTGTGATGTTTTAGAAAAAAAGCTATTTTATATACTGAACAAACTTAGTATAAAATGTTTCGTGTACTTACAGAATCCCTTCCCTCAGTATGTTCCTTCAAAATGGTGGTATCCACTGAGTAGTCTACAGCTTTCACTGCCATTGGGTAAACAAGACAACTGCATGTACAAAACATAATTGCTTTGTGCATGTCATATATACCACACTTTTCTTTGTTCACTGGCCTACATTGGTGTATTTCTTGTAAACCACGAGGATAAAAACTGTTGACTAGTCTGTGTGACCAAAGGTAATTTGGAGAGCAAGAACATGAAGTAACACAGATTGTACTTTAAAACAGAGTCTGAGAACTTGCTGTATATTATTTTAGGGTTTAAATGAATGCTGCTGTTTATTAGTTTGGGGTTGGTTTGTTGGTTTTTTTTTTTATAGTGTCTGATTTTACAGTTCCTTCTAACTCTAAATGAAAAATTTGAGTTCTAGCTGTAAAAGTGTGTTAGAGCTGATAGGCATGACTGTTGTTTTCTGAAAGGCATATAGAGATCAGCAACACATGGTTCACATCAGAAATGGTGCACTGTCAGTGACTTGCTGTAAGAAGATATAAACTCAAATACAGCAATTTATATTTTCTATCTTCTGCAAGCCTGGCTAAGGCATATGTAGATTCTGGAATGTAATTTCTAGAGAGTCCCAGGAGAAAGCTTGGCACTGTTACTAGCTGAAGAAACTTTACTATATGTGAGGAAGACCGTAGGAAAATGTCATGTTTGACACTGATATTAAACTAAAGGCAATTTCACATAGTGAAAGAGAAGCATTTCATCATCTCTTTGAATAAGAATGGTAAGTCAACCTTGTACTAAATTCCTTCTCCCATTTGCTTGTATTCTAAATATTGTTAGTCCTATACTTCTGCTTTTTGAAAGAATAAATGAAAGCAAGTTTTCTATAAGTAATTTTAAAATAATAACCACACTTTTTGGAATCCTAAATACATTATGCCTGATCTTGAGACTTCCATTTACAACAGTAATAGTAAAATTATCATAGAATCCTGTAGATTAAAAAATGTGTTTATTTCAGATAAAGGCAAACAAACAATGCAAAAGACTATTTCTGTCACAAACAGCCATTGTATTCTTAGGGGTTTTTGAACAAAGCATTCTGTTCAGATTCATTTGCTGGTGACTATAAAGATGCTGAGCAAAGGCTGAATCAGAACATCAGAATGATTACTTTTTTTTCTGTTCAGCTGTTTAAAATGGTTTGACATGTTAACTGTGATGACTGTTTAAGTAATAATTGTTGTCTGATTGTAGGTAGTGGGGGAAGAGTGAGTTATGCTGTGGGGTTATAGATGGCTGTTCTATGACAAGATCAGTATTCTACAATTGCAAATGGTTTAAAGAGTTGTACTGGTGAGTTGAAAGTCAGTGGTATAACAACTTGACTTGGAGGAAACCTTGGGAGTTGCATTTGTCAAGTGGCTTGGAAAACTGTTCATGCATACCCAGTATCCAAAGCTTCATTGGCAGCAGATAAAGAACTGAAAGGTCATTCTTCTTCTTGCAGTATGATGGTTTGTTGACATATTTTGACATGCTGATGCAATGCTGAAAGGTTTTGACCTTACTGCAACACTGAGGGACTTAGAGTTTGTTTAGCTATCTAATGCCTGCAAATTTTCACACATGCTGGGTTTTGCTCAACTCCTTTTTCCTCTTTCTGCTGGCCCCACTTGAATTAATAAATTAGTCTTAAACAAAAATAGATGTAAATAGAAGAGAGAGTTTATGTTTATTTTTGCCACTTAGGACTATAGATAGTTAAGTTTCTTCAAAAATAATTCACTTTTTAAAAATTTGCCATGGCAACTTGCTGACCTTAGTAGTACTGAGTAAGCTACATCTGTTTATAGGCAAGAGAATCAAAAGCAGTGAAGAGTGCTGATTCCTGCTAGCCTACTGATTTGGGAGTTTTACTGTGTGAAGATGATAAAATTCTGTGTTCTTCTGCAAGTTAAAACAGTGATACATGTGCACACTCTTAAAACATTCATACACACACACATATATATGGGCATACCTCTGCTTTTCACAAAAGTTCTAGATACATTTAGCTTTCCAACAGCATTTGACATGAATTATTGTTATCTTTATTTAAAGATACATGAACACTATAAAAATGAACATGTAGTTTATTAAACTTTTTTTTTTTAATTTAGTTCAATAGTAATGATTTTAGATGTTACCCATCATCCTCTTTTTAACAACATGATTGAGTCACAGAGCATGAAGAGTTTGTCCATTGAGACCACACTTACACCTAGCATTGCAACGTTAATTATTTGGCTGAGCACCACAGGTTGTATTATTTTGTATCAAAACTAATTTTTATCAAAGCAAAATAAAAAAGACCATGCTGTATTCATATTGGCATTTACATTTGAATGATACTAATTAAGTATATATTTTCATGCTTTGTTCTCCTTAGATATTGTATTTAATATGGACATGAAATTGTGATTTTCATTATAATTTAATTCTATTACTTAAGCCTCTTTCACTACTAGATTGTGGCATTCTCTACTTTAGAAGTAGTAAATGAAGCACTACATAGCTTTTAATTATTTTTTTGTTATATTTTTCTGTACTGTCTTAAATATTACCATGTCATAAGAGGCTCGTGTAGTGCAGATGGAGCATTTTCAGCTTCCATCCACATTACTGCAAGGCTTCAACTCCAATTTTCCTGTTATTTCTCATTCAGATTGGACAAGCATCTAAGTTTATGTACAATAAGAGCTGACAGCAGAGATCCTTCTATGCTTGCCAAAGGCCTGGTTGCAGACACTCCACTATGTCAAAGAATGTCAACCCCCCACAGACCTTACCTTTCAGAATTCCTTGTAATTTTTAATTGACATTTACATCTGACATTTTCAATGTAATTCTTAAGTGTTGAATCTTTATCTATCTAGTAATAGTTAAACCAAATCAAAACAAAAAGAATCCCTTCCTGTAAACTATGATTTCATATATTTTTCATTTAACAAGGTCAAGTTGCTGGGCTGAAACTCAAGAATGACCAACTCCCCCTTCCTTCATGTAATCCTATATTTGTTAGTCTAATCCATTTCAAATGACAATTGAGGAAGGTAGTAGGAGTATAAAGTGGAATTTAACTCTTAGTACTAATGAACAAAGCATATTACTATTACTAGGCATTATGCACTGAAAGGACAGAGATTTTGAGAAAATTTTAAGAATACTAATACAGTTTTTCCTTTGAGTCAGGTATTTGAATACTGAAAGTGATACCTTCATACCAGTATTCGTGCAACATGTGCATGTAAACAGCATATTGCGAATGAAGTGAAACCAGCAAGTATGTAATTTAGCTTCATGTTGCAGTGTGTTTTGTTCCTTGCCTTGAGAAATCTGAAATTTTCATTCGGTTTAAAATACTAAAAGCCTAATAAATTAGTATGAGCATAATTATGCACCTCTTGAAAGTTAGAATGAAGGACTACAGTTGATCGTAAATGCCACAAAGTAAAGAAGTAAAAGAAGCCTTTTGTCACAAATAATGCTGCTTTTCTTCTAATTAGTTAATTTACATTTTGCAAATTAAGGGCAAGATTCAGACAGAAGATAATCTAGTAGCATATCATAGCTTTACTGACCTGTGTTTGTATATGCCAAATTTAAGTTAATTAGAAATGTAGATGTTGTTTGTTTTATCTGTCAAAAAGCTCATCTTAAAAAAAAAAAAAAAATCTAGATACACTTTTCCCCCCAACATTTATCATCTAAATAATAGTCTTGCCAAGATGGCAGCCTCATAATAAACTCTTTTCAGTGGAGTGATGGGTAATGAAGCTTGCTTGTGAAGGCAGCGAAAAATGTTGTCTAGCCAAATGTGTGAATATGATGGCTAGAGAATCAGTGGACTTTCTCAGTCATCAATCTTTTTAGTAGCCTCTTATACATCTGAATATTTTGATAGATGATCTAATAATTGAGTTATCTATCTTTCTAACTATCAGAGTTGCATAAAAATTATTCTCACATGCTATTGAATATTATATATATTGGGCACCCAGTAAATTTTTCAGAAAAGGGTCCAAGAGGTGGAGGAATTTAGTTGTGTCTTAAGCATCCTTTAATATATTAAATGATAAACTACTACATATAGAATATAAAACTATTTGTACTAATATAGGAAGAAAGTAAACAATGTCAATAGCTTATTACAGATAAGACTCACAGTAAATAAAGCATGTAAAAACATGAGACTGCTATGGTAGTGCAGAATCTAATTGAAATTTGAGGTATGAGTAGATTAAGAAGCCAGTTAATGGACAGCAGTCATATTTACACACAGCTGCACAAATTCCTTGTGTCTAGGAAATCTTGGCTGAGGGAAAAAGAAATACAGTGCCACTGTGGAGTCCAAAGTTACCGTTCCGATCTCTGTGAGAGCAGTTTCTCTTGATTAAAGATGAGACTGAAAAGTATGTATTGAAACTGCCCACATCTTGTTTTTTCTGGGTGATTATGCAATATGGATTTGCGTCTCCAGAGCACAAGAATTTGCTTTCCAAGGAAACTAATATTGCATAACAGGAGCATTCAGGGTATTTGGATGAGCTGCATTGAACACATCATCAGATGTGTCTTTCTAGGGCTTATGAGTAGAAAAGCAAAACGATTTATGGTGTTGGTGGTTTTTCTTTTTTAAACACTACACTTCAGACAGACATTATACACTTCTAGGCTTTGAATGCATTTCTGCTGAAAGAATCAGGAAAAAATTATTTTAATAGTAATTAAGATATTTTTGCAGTAAGAGCATTTTCTATTCAAATATCTTTTTTCCCCCTCAGTTTTACCGTTTATGTTTGATTACATGCTTTTCTATAGATTATAAAATGTTATTTCTTGTAAATTCTTGAAAACTCTATGTGAGGGGCTCGTTTTTTACAAAATGCAATTACTCTGAATTACAGTATATTTTAATTTTTTAGTACTTCTTTTGTCCACTTCATAATTACAGCAAGATACAAACAAGTGCATTTTATGAATGGTTCTCCAGTTTAGCAAGTGGCTTTTCTTTCTCTGGTCAGAGCTAGATTGATCAGGATGCTTTCTTGAGGATATCAAAAAATTGTTCACTTATTGCAGAATATTAATGGAAAAGTATCAAAGGGATATGCTTTACAGTTACTACCTGCTTAAAGGAGGAAGGCAAAGATGGATTTCAAGAAGTTGGGTGTTACCATCATTTGACAAGTACTTTGTGAAAGTACCGTTGTGCCTCGTTGGACCTTGCCACTGCATACTGATCTACAAATTTAACAGTTTTAGCTGTCTAACTGACAGCAGTTGTGACTTATGCTTAGTGAGCAAAGTCCTTGATGTTTAGGAGTTCTGGTTAAACATGCATAATTAGTTTGGTACAGTTTGAATACATGTAAAGCAAGACACTGAGTAACAAAAATATAAAAGCCAACAATAGAAATTTGGTTTGGAAGTTCAACACTTGCAATATTTCATTCCACGTAAGCAGTCTATATTTTTGTTTTCTATAATGCTTACATTGATTTTATGCAATCTTAAATTACATACGTGTAATTTCACATATGCATAATTTAAACCTAGAACTAAGGCATTAGAAAACAAATTAGAAAGGTTAAATTATTCTCTCTCATTACTTGGGGAGTTTTACTATAAGAAAGATAAAAAACTTCTGAATATATAAATTTGTAAGCAATTAACTGGAATTTATCAAAGCCAGTGTCTGATTTTCTTTACTATATATGGCTTCTTCTGATCTTAATGGCAGTTATTCTAGCTAGTATTTGTAGCATGTCTACTTGAGAACACACTGAGCTCCTATGCTTATACAGTGTGTTATGCAAACTTACGTCTGTATTTGTGTGTATGATTTTAGAGTGTTTATATCTCAATTTAGGAAAGAGCTCTTCATTTCCCACTCCTAATCAAAATAGCAAGCATCTGTGTTCCTTCTAGTTTGTCATTTGATTAGCATGCTCTCATCCATCACTAGTCTGATATGAACATCAAGAAATCATGTCCTTTTGTTTTAAATGATAAATATGCCTTTGTCATGAATACTTACAGACATTCCAAGATTTACATCTGAATTGTCAGAGTGTAACTGCATGGCTTCTCTGATGTGTGACATTATTAGTGAAATAAAGAACTTCTTAATTTTTTTATGGATGGCCTTAAATATTGATGTTACAAAGCTGATTTAGCTGTGATGCTGAAAAAAATTGTCCTTTTTTCTAAGATGTGTTGTTTATCAGCAACAATCAGCTGCAGAAGAGCCTCTGCGGACATCCTTATTTGCATGGTCCAAGCCTGTCTCTTCAGGTTTCATTATTTAGGTCTGATGTCTAGTTAGCTCTTATAAAAACTAATACCATCTGAAGTACCAGGCTTCCAGTGGTCATACAACCAACATGAAATTTTTTTCAATCTGACTAATCTTATTAAAGACAGTATCTCTTTAAACTCGAGCTTTGTTTCAGTGTCTGGATCAATTGCATCTTGTAAATGCATTTCTGTGAACATTTCACTGCTTGTTTCAGTGGATAAATGCATCTCGATTAAATTATATTCTGCAAGTTTTTTAATTTAAAAATTAGTGAAAATGCTGGTGTTTAGATTAAAGTTTTACTACCATTTTTTACTATGTCTTGATCCTACTAAGGCAGAAATAACTACTGTATTGCTGGCTTCCCATTGTTGAAATATGGCATTTTATCAACTATTTGTAGCAAAAATTGAGTGTGTCATGCAAATATGTAATTTAATTTTTAGTTCCTACAGAAAGCAACTGTTTGTTGAAATCTTTGGGTTCACTTACACATGATAAAACATCATTTCCTGTATTTCTTTGCAGCTGTTATTGTGTCCTGAGTTTTTCATGATCAAAATAATTTTGTGTTCTAAGTGCTGTAATGCTGAAATTGAATCTTTGAAATTTACAATTTCGCGGTACTCCAATTTATAATCTTTGAAACTTACAAAATGTTTTAGAGAGAAATTTAGCAGAGGGTCCCACTAAATTATTTAAAGACCCACAATCAGATTATAATTACAGTATTTTGTAATGCTATATATAATAGACTGCTCTATTTAGGTTTTTTTCCACCTTTTTATTGTTCTTTACCTCAGAGACTTTGACCACAACATATTTTACGTAATCAAGTTGATTTGATTGCAAGTTTTTTAAAGTCATATAAAACTGATCACATAATTATCACATTATTTTATCTCTTTATTTGGAATGTAGTCCTTACTTGATTTTAAAGTAGTGAAAGTACCCATATTTCAGGCTCTCTGTAGAAGAGTAATTTTGAAAGTATATTCTTATGTATTTGTTTCAAAAGGAGAAATACCTCGCATCCTTTGCAACAAAGCCCAGTAAATTGACATTTTCTGGCATATGAAGAATGCATGTGAGTTTTTGAGACACTGAAGCTGTAACCCAACTTGAAGAAGACAATGATGGCAGTGAGCTTCTGTCCAGAGTTAATCAGCTGCAGAATTTGTAAACTGCGTATGTGTCAAAGTTGAAAATGTTAGCACTCTGATAGAAGCTTGAAAAGGTTAGACCTGATAAAAGCCATCAGCAGTTAAAGAAAGTGATTTATGGGAATGTAATGACACAAAATGCCTCATTTATCACTCATATATAGATAGGTTAAGATTTCTGTGTCATACTTTAAAAACTTGACCACTTAGAATTGTCAAAATAGGTACTTAATTGCCCATCATACATTTCAGTTCGAATTTCCTCTTCTTAAATTTTGGTGATTTTACTGTTTTGTTTCTCATATGGTTCTTTTTAAAGTCATTCATATTTCATATTTATTTCATATTTGTTTCAAATGGTATGCTCAGTGCTCTGTTAGAACTTTTATTAGGTAAAGCTGTTGATTTGAGTGCTATCCAAATCTTTTGTTGATTTGCAGTTTCATTCAGCCTAACTGTAAGGAAAATAACTGAAGGTTTCGTTTTATTTTGTTTTATACCACTAATTCTTACCAAGAGTTTACAGCTTTCTAATTCAATCCTTACATTTCCTCTCCAAACTGAAATAGGAGAATTAAATGTGAGATCCATCAATTGGTTTCCAGTTCCAGTCACTTAAGTTACTGTTTATCTCCATATGAATTAAATTTAATCTAAAACTACCAGTACTGTGAAATGATCCTAACACAAAATAAAAATGTTAGGAAAAATGCACAGTAGCGTGTTATGCTTTTACTGGTTTGATTTGAGAATAACAGCAAGCAAATCCCATAGATGCGAGATGGTTTGTGGGTTTTTTTAAACTGTCCACAGTTTTATCATAATGATGAAAAAAAATTATAACAAACATGGGTAAATCCTAATTAGGGAATACCTTTAAGAACATATTTGTAAGATAAAGCAACTGCTCTAAAGTCATTGCACTAAAATACAGGTTCAGCTTGAAAGAAGTGTAATAATGAAGTTTGTAAGGATTTCTTTAGTTACTTATCTTTTTAAAACTATTCCATCCTCTTATTTCTTCATTTTATACAGGAAAGGAAAAAAAAAAGAACAGAAATTAGCCTGAACAGGATAATTTTAATTTTTAATATCAGAAAACCTTACCTTTTCGTTAGTTCTCATAATTTATGGCCCTGGTTGTATAGCATTTTGTTTGTTCAGTGATGACCTTCCAGGTTCAATTTAAAAAGAAGTCAGAGGCATTTGTCATGTCTGCTTGATCTTGTCCAGAGGTACCTGTTGTAATTATAAAGGACTAATAAGGTTGTTTATAATATAGCAGTCTGACAACCCTAAAAAATCTTTCAGAGAGTAACTTATTTTTTTGTCTGTCTTAAGGAAAAAAAAAAATCTGTAATCTCGCTTCAGGCTGTGCTGTGTCTTTTCAACATTTAGTTGCGAAAGCATAAAGCACTTATACCTTGAAAAACTTAACTTAGTTTTAAGAGATATGCTGTTTAATTTGCTCATTAGTAATACCTTTTGCAAATAGTAATAATGTGGCTACAGTATAGATGTGCCCTATATTTAATTGGTATATGTGGAAGCTATGAGGACATGCTAGGAAACAGTGAATTCCTTTCGTGGTGTAAAAAAACCCACACTTATTAACATGTCTGTTGCAAAAATGTGTGATACATTAATATAGTAAGTTCTCTTTCTTAAGAAAAAAATCCTAATTAAGAAATTCTCGTTTATTCCATTTTAAGCATTATTAAAGTACTGCTGTAAGTAGGTGTTATTGCAGTGATATTTTACATTATGTGTCAGATTTTTTACAACTGACTGATCATTTTTCCCTTCATATGTCCTTGTTTTGCTTCCTGTCTTCTCTTTCCTCCCCCATTTCAGCATCATCCAGCAATACTGCTTTTTATAGGTATGCATATAAGGTAAACAAAAGCATACTAAAACCAATGGAATTTGAATGTTTGAAAGAAATGTTTACCTCTCTTGTAGGGTATATAACAACACTGTAATACTGTCAGGCTACCATACATCATTTAAATACCCTTAGACAGCAAAAGCAGAATCTTGACAATTCAGTAATCTCATCATGTGATATCAAGAAGCCTTTTTTCATATCTACAATTGGGACAAATTTATGTTGTATGCATTTATGGTTGTTAAACTCAAAATTGTCTCATTTCATTAATTTTTAACATTGTGCTCTCTTAATGACTATGAAGAAATGTATTAAAATGCCTTAATTATAGGGCTAGGAGAAGAGAAAGTGCAAGTCTTTTTAGCATATGATCTTTCAATTGTTCACTAAAGGATAAAGAGGGCATTCAAGCGTGTTTTAGGTAACTGTCAGCAATAATAAAATGCAGGGTAGTTTGTAGAGCCTTTAAAGACCTTTTGGGGAAATAGATTTAATTAAAAAACAATATAATGGACTTTTCATTTCAAAGAAATCCAAAATGTTATAAAATTTCAGGATTTTACTGTATTAAGAGTAATGTATGTTTCCAAGGATGATGAAGAATAGCTGTAAAAATATTCTGCAGTCCATACAGCAGTGATAGCTTTATTTTGTGTATGTAGCTTTAGCTTTTAATGTGTGTGTCTTTTAGCTTTTAATACACATATACGGATAGCATATTAGAGCATATTTTAGGTTTTCTTAGCAGAGTGATTTTATCTGTTTGGGGTTTTTTAGTTTGTTATGCTTTTAACAAGGAATTATTGCTGTTGCTTTGGGTTTTGGGGGGTTGTTCTGTTGTTCTTTTTTCCTTTTTAATAAGTGAACGTTTACCTTCTTAATGTAAAATTATGTTGTTACATCACCACAGAACAATATAACTGACATCTTGACATATGTTCATTTGCCTGTTTGGTAGAGTCACTAGGCTCCTACTCATCATCTTAGTTATTGTGAAAATACATTTCACAGTATGTTTTGAATTTCTGCTTTTTTTCTCATGAAATCAGAAATTGCGTTTTCTAGTAATGTTTTTGATTGTGTGGTGTGTTGAAAAGTTTACTTAGACACTTGTTCTGCACTATAGAGTTATATGACTTCTGGCAAATTAGGGACAACTTAACCTGCATGTGGCACGCAGAGGTTTATAAGAAAAATTGATTGCTGTCTTTATACAGTGGTTTTGCTCCCTTGCTTACCCTTTTTGCGCGGAAGTTTTTGTGAGGAAATTGCTTTTGTGAGAAAGTTTTTGTAAGCTGTTTTCTCTCATCCTGGTGCACACACATGAATTGCATTGACCAATTGGTTTGTCATAACGAGTACCAAATGAATCTGCATCCAAGTTGTCTTTGTGTAGCGAGGTTTTTTTACAGATAAATCAAATTCACCAAAGTGCATTTTCCACAAATTCTAAAACTCTGTCAGATTTGTAGTTGTAGTTGCTGGCCCAAGTACATTATAAAGCATGTTCACAATGAAAATGTGACTTAAATATTTAGAGTCTTTGCTGTATCCTCTAGTAAATTATGTTTGGATTATTAATTCATATCAGTGTTCACTTTGTCACTGACTGATTAGAGAAATAGAAAATTATCCCTGTTAGTGGATTTGGTGATTTCTCTTAAGAAAAATAGGGTTTGTTTTCTGCTTGCGCACATGCCTTGGACTGCAGCACAAATGAATAGCATAGCCTCTGTATCATGCACTGGGCAATGACTGTCTGAGAAAGATAGCTAATCTTAATAGCTAAAATGTACGAACATGTGATACTGTTCTACATAAAAAAGCCTCACTATTTTCTTTGTTGCTGGGCTTCCTGAAACTTGAGGACTCAAAACTACCCAAACTGCAACCAATAGTTAGCATGTCCAGCCTCAGTACAAGCTGAGGATTTCATGATGCAAATAGATGATCACAATAGAATAATGGTGTTCCTTTACGCTGTTATGCGTTATGATTCTTAGTGGCTGATTCTCATGCATTTGCCTCTGGACAATGGACAGGGTAAGCTGTAATGGCTGTAAATTTAGCTTTGAATCTCTGTTCCATCATTAATCTCTTTTGTACTACCAAGAAAATTACTTGTTGCTTCCATATTTAAAATTCACTAACTGTAAAAGCCTGATACTGCATCAAAATTTTGCAAGGTTATACTTAAAATTGATAGCGTGTTTTCTTTAAACTCAAGGTAAAAGAGGCTACAGATGCAGATATATGAATACACTCTGTTATAAAATAATCTCTATTCTTACAGAAGAAGTGTAAACCTAAGCACAGATCTTCTCATAACTTTGTTTTTTCTTATCACCATTTATGGTGCGTCAAGGAAGAGAAAAAGAATCCAGGAGTACTGTCTGTGCTTTGGCATAAAACATTATGAAAACAACATAAAGTTCCAGATGTTTTTTGGCTTGCGTTAAGGAGATAAAGGATAGGATTCTAAGACAGATACAAATCATGTCAAAGTACCAGTCAGATCATGCTTCTCTGCAAAATGTCCAGGGGAACAAGTTCAGAAAGAACAGTCTGTTTTCTCACTGTTACAGAAAAGGACTTTCCCAGTTGTAAATGCATACCATACTGTCTTTTGTATCTTGTGCTTTTTTAGCCCTTCTCTGTAAAATCATCATGTGGACCTCTGAAAATTAATACCCTTTCTTGTAGATTATTTTCTTTAATAATTTTTAGTTGCCACAAGACCAATAGGATGTAATAGCAGTAAGACCTTTAGTCTGCTCAGCATCTGCCCTCTCCCTGACTTGAACATACCACAAAATGAGGCTGAGTCTGTGCAATTTGGCATGGTGGAAGATTCTCGTTCATATGTAAGTTTCAGGGAAACATCTGCATCACAATGGTAGATCTTATCTCAGAATATATATATGTGGGTGTATATGAGTGTACGGATGTATGTCTGCATTACATAGACATAACTAAAATGTGAAGTTTAAACATAATAGTGTAATGTTATCATAGTCCTTTTTGGCTATATCAGTAAAATACTTTAAAATAGTGCTTTGCTGTTTATAAAAATATTTCTTATATCTCTACTATAATATTCTCTCCCTGGTTTTGCTATTATGCACATGAGTGAATGTGTCTGAACTGAAACAAGTAGAAAAAGTGACTTTTTAACAATGAAATATATTAAAATTATTTGATTTCAGATAGGATGAAAAACAAAAAAAAAGGCTGTTTAGCATCATGGGATATTGTATTACCTATGGAGAAATACACTTTGCTGCATGAGTCTTTTCTATGACATGAGGGAATTTGTGTATAACATTCCTTTCAGTAGCTCCCAGTGTATGTTTTAGAGTATTAATTACCTAGTCAGGTTTTATTAGAGCCCATTGAGTTTTGCATAATTAAAATTGTAGCAACAGCTAAATGATATGAGATGTGGAATGCAGAATCTTTGCCAAGTGTTCATCTCTGGGGTTTCAGAGGAGTGGATGATCAGGAGAAACTTAGAAGTCTGATACTGAAAAAGAAAATAAATATGACATGGATGTGTATTTACCGTTGTATAAAATACTGAAGTTAAGTATAATAAATTGCTATGTTGTTCTTGTGGAGCAGCAATATTATGTGTAGAGTTTCTAAGGTAGTTACTAGTTTTAAAAAGGAAAACTTTATAATTGCAGTATTGGGTAACTGTAGACTGGTTTCTGTACACCTATAAGTTAAATGTTTTTGATGTAGTGTGAGAAAAGTTGTTTATTGTCTAGATGCTATCAAAGGCATGTAACTGAAAAACAAAAAAAAAATCATTAAATTTAATATTGTGTGGCCATTAGGGGTGTATACAGTAAATATACGTTATTATTTATTGCATAGAATCAGTCTATATAGCAGAGGTCTAGTTCTGTTTGAAGTCAGTGCAAAAATTTGTGCTGTCCTCCATGCAAGTAAGAATAAAGCAGCCATCAGTACTAGTTTTGACCTGTGTAATGACTTGGTCCTTTAGGTTAAGTGATCAGATACAGCATAAGATCTACAATTGTACTGATACAGTAACTTGCAGCAAATCCAGTGAAGGGCCACAAACACAATGAAGGGTTTGGAGTATCTTTCACGTGAGGAGAGGCTGAGAGAGCTCCAACTGTTTAGTGGGGAGAAGAGCAGGATCAAGTGGGAGCTTACCAATATAAATACCTTACGGGAGGGAGTAAGTAATATGAAGCCCGTGTCTTCTCAGTGATGCCCAGTGAGAGGACAAGAGGCAGTGGACACAAATTGAAATATAGGAAAATTTATTGAAATTTGTGAAAAATCTGTCTTTCTTGTTCTTGTCAAACCCTGGAGCAGGCTGTCTGGAGAGAGTGTGAAGTCTTCATCGTTGGAGATATTCAAAACCCAACTAGACAAAGCCTGGAACGTTTATCTTCAGTTCACCCTACTTTGAGCAGGACTAGACAATATCTAGAGGTCCATTTTTACCACAGTTATTCAGTGTTTGTGTGATTTTATTATTATTTTTATCAGGGTTTTTTTGGTTTTTTTTTTTTTTGAAGTCACAGAGGACTCAATGTTGAAATGAGTGGAAGGGAAATCTGAAGAGCTTTAGTCCAGTAGACTGTGCTGCTGTTACATTTACTGTCAGATTTCCTGAACAAGGAAATCATTTATTCAATATTCAGGGTGAGATAGAAAATTAGGCTGTAGAAATGAGAGGAAAAAACTATCTACCCATTAATGTTTGTCTAAAAACTAATAAGTACTAAGCACCAATATAATATAACAAAATAATAAGTGCTTAAACAGTAAGAATATGAAAGAATAATGGAAGGAAAGTAGTAAGAGGGTGGTTTTATAAATCTTGTTGGTCTGAAGTTTGGGGATCGGCTCACAGAAGAGTATACAACTGTAGACGTACAAAGTTAACAGTAATGATTAAAGTCAGTAACTGCCAGCAGATCATAATATGTTAAAGGTTGTAATCTTTTGAAAGAAGTTGGTTGGCTTTCCTGTTGGCCATCCTATCAACTTTAACCTCCAACCTTCTCCAGCATGTATCACTACAAATAAAACTGCTGAGGCTTGACAAGAGGATGTAAAGTCACTAGGCCATCGCACAGAGATCTCGACATGATTTTCTTTAACCTTAAGCTTAAATGAACACTGCTTTAAGTCAGGGTTTTTAATAAGAAGTCATAAATGCTCATATCACTTTTAGTTCTAATAATCACTGTTTTATCAGAGAAGAGAAGAAATATACATAGTAAATTATGTTTGACAATCAGAATTTGATTTCGTTATTGGTTGTCTTTGACCATTACATGAATTGCTGTTCTTCATTTTAATGTATATTTTTTCATGCAAGCTGCATATGATATTGATATAAACATGGCATTTGTGTATAGTGTTATAAATGAATTTTAGCTCTTGATTAAGGCAAACCAGATGACAAAAATTATGTGTTTGTATTTACCAATGTCAGAATAATAATCTTTAAATCCGTAGTCACCCATGCTAATTTTAGCTTTTCTTTCTCAATAATTTTTAATGCAACTTTACACAATACCTTTAAACAATCTAGGAAATATGCAGGCCATACTTACTCAAAGCTTTTCTTTATTATATCTCTCCTGAAAGCTGCCTGCATAGTGCTTCCATTTTGTCAGGGAGCAGCCATCCACAGTATTAACTTTTGCGCCATCCCTATTCTTATGAGCAACTATCTTTGAACATAGGCTGTACCTTACTGAAACTTTATTACAATCCCAGAATTCTATTTCTTTCCAGTTCACAACCATACCAACTTAAAATTAGGGTTTTTTGTTTTGTAGCCTGTAATATTTCCATGACAGCTTTTGTGGTGATATATAGTAATTCTTTTCATGCTTTTTTGTTGCTCTCAGATTGTCATCTTTTCCACTCACCCATATGTTTTCTTTAGAGTGATTATTTTAGGGGCTGTATAAGTAGTATCTTCTTTTTGAAGTCTTGCCTTTCCACACCTAAGTTCTGTTACTTGCATGAGCCATTCGTATATTCATTTCCAGGCAGACTGTACTTTTTGTCAAAGTCCACTTTCAATAATTAGAAAAGTACCACTGTTTATTTGATGACATGCATAGATCTTCAATTCTTACTTATGTTTTCTATGGCTTTTTTAGGCTTTCTTCACAAACTTAGCTACCAGATACTGGTGGATACCTTTTTTGTCTTTCCTATACAGTTTGCAGCACACTAGTCAGGTCTCAATAAGCCATGCAGCTTGCCTTTTGCTAAAAATTTTTAATTGGTTTTCGTGTATCTTTATTAAATAAAAGCTTGTCACATGCATGCTTTACTGTTGTAGATGCAATATGCTGTTGTCTGTAACCTGAGCCTGTGTTTTTCATCTGTGCTTGGACTGTATCTAAGTTGTCCGTAGAATGTAGTTAAGGAAAACAGACCTTTTGTATTGTCAGTTTTATATATGTGTATATATATAAATATACATATATATATAATATATATATTATGTTACATAAAGGTATGTTGTACATATATATATAATGAACCTTTTTGTTTGTCAGTTTCCAATTATATATATTGGAAAACTGCTATGCATTTACAAATTGTGAGAGACAAATTCTGATGTACACACTTATCCTGGTGGAATGCATAGCAGACTCCACTTATATTTCTGGTGCTACCTACCTGTATTCTGGGAAACAGTGGATGTTGCTGTTTGTCAGCTATACAGTATGTAAATGTTATTAGATATTCCTGGAAGATTAAGAGCTGATTGAATAGGAATAAGGGGAAGCTTTTTAAAAGCTAAATCTAGTTTAGTCATTTCTTTCTCTCAGCAAGCCTTTTATCCTGTGAGAATCTTCAGGTGATACTACTTTTATTTACCTTTGCAGGGGAGAACAATCAGTGTGGCGTCAGTCTGTGTTCTTTTACTGTTCCCCTTAGCATTTAACCATCACCGTCATCAGAGTGGGCAGAAAATAGTTTAGAAAGGTATAAGTGATTTTTGTCGGAGGAGACAGGTAAGTTGAGTTAGCAAATGAATTCAAATATTAATAATTTTAAGCAAGAACCGCTGGCTTCTAAGTTTCTTTTTTCGAGTCCGCATGTATTAGGTTCAGAAGACAAATATAGTGCACCAGCAAACCCAGAGTAGAAAGAAATAGCTTTGAAGTATTAAAGTTTTGGCTGATACTAGCAGAGGTTTCTGATACTTTTTATGTAAACAGTGGCAGTTACCACATTGCTTATCAAAGCACACGGAAAAAGTGTAACATCCTGTAACTAAAACATGGTTACAGGGCCGTCACAGCAGACAAGGGCATTATAAGAGAATAACTCATTGTATTAAGCCGTTGCATTTATTCACTGGAAACTGCTGTCTGGACACTTTCAGTGTAAGAATGTATTTGTGGTGGAAAAGTACTATAATCACAGTGTACTCAGTTAAGGCTTCAGAATCATCCTCAAGAAACAATAGTGACAGTATATAGAAGTGGCAGAACTGAAATGCAAGTATAAAGTTATTAATTGAGGGTTGATTAAGATAACATGTGTTATCCATAGGAGATGTTCAGAAAGCTTTGTAGTGGGTACAATGACAATGATTAGAAGCAGGAATGCTGATCCCTTCATGCATGAAGTAGTTTGTCCCACTATGGAGTTCAGAAAACTAATAAAGCTTCTGTGAACCAAAGCCATAGAGGATTATTTTAACTAGGTTAAGACATTTTCTAGAAATGCTGGCCTTTTTTTTTTCCTTTTTGTTTTGCATGACTTAGGGAATGAGCAGTTACCTCAGAAAAGGCAAATAGTAAAAAGTTATTTTAGAGTTACTCTTAGCACAGTACATCGATTATCCTTGCCTTTAAAAAAAATGCAAAATTTGACCATATTTTAAACTATCAAAATAGTTAAATTGACTTTTTCTGTTTTTTTACAAAGAATTTTAGTGACTCAGAAGTGCCTGTGATTCAGGAAATGTGAGCATAAATTAATTTGATGCTGATTAGAAACCTGGAAATAGATCAGCAGAACATAAAACAGCTACTGCACATATGTCTTAATAATGTCTGTAAATGTTTCTATATGAAACACACACATGAGGATTACAAAGATTCTTATTTTTTTGAAATGTTTATACCATTTCAAGCTACTCTTTTCTAGAAATGCTGTTCTATATTTTCTTAAAAGAGCTTTTCAGAAAAGCAAATGCCATAAATATATCTTGGGATAGTAGACAATATATAAATACTTCTCATATTTCTTGTATGCATACTATATTTCTTTCAAACCATAGTTACCAAAACTTTACTATGTAAATCTCATTATATGTTGTTTGTATCAGAATGAAAAAAATATAATATGCTGTATAATTTAAAACTAGTATTGAATTGCTGACATTTTCCATTGCATGTGAATGCCAAGTTGAATGTTCAGCTTTTAATAAGGAAATAGCATTTGTTTTAACGTATCAATGTATAATTCCTGAATATTAGTGCCACATAATTGCTTTATCCCAGAAGACTATGAAATCTGCTGACAAACTGAAAAATTGAAAGAAAACTTTAGTGGGAGCTAAAGGTCCCAATTTCTGTTCCATGTCCTAAAGTTAGTAAAAAAAAAAAAAAAAAAAATAAAAAGAAGAAGAACTTGTCAGTATTAATAAAGAAGTTTGATAAGAAAGTAGAATAGGAGTCAAATTTACTGATTTCCCTCTTTTATATTGTGATTCTAGGGAAATCTCTATCTGCTGGAGTTTAGTATGGCCCAGTATTCATTATCTAAGTTTTCATAGAATTTAACTGAACTTCATCCCAACTAATGAATCATTTTATAAGGTAAATTGATGTCCTATCTGCTATTTTCATGGGAAAAAATGCAGGCAGCAATCCTGCTGCCTTTTGCACATCATCATATACCCTATCTTTTTAACTAGGGCAAACTTGCATCATACAAAGATTAAATTTCAGACATTCAATATAAATGTTTGTATTTTTCAACAAGTAGAGTTAAATAGAGGTACAAACATGTTATCCATGTGTATCTCCTGACATATTTCCTCACATATTCATGGTTTTTATGTCTCGCATCTTTTCTTTTTTCCTATGGTTAATGGATGGGGTAATTCAACTGCATTTTTGATGCTTTTCTTGAGGTAAAGAAACTCTGCCTTCAGATATTATTCTTAGTTCTAGGTAATCCAGTTTCTTAAAGAGCAAGTCTGCAGAAAAAGAAATAGAAATAATTATGAAAAGAAAAAAAGCCTTTATAACATGATTTTAAAAAATGTTTTTCCTACTATTGTTTAACAATGATTTTTGAAATACAGAACTTCTAATTTAGTTTTACATACTGCACAATTAAACACTGTGATTGTGTTATTGGTTATCAAAGGTTACAGAAAATGAGAAGTATTTAAACATAGTTTTGTACCTATTTATGATAACAAAAAGAGTAGCTCTTACACAAGAGGAGACATAAATACTTACAAGATGTGAAGGACTTGTCAAATCTCTAATTGCTTTGAATTAAAAATGCATTGTAAAGGTATCGTGATATTGTATTTTGGGATTTTTGTTTTGTTATGGTTTTATTGCTGGTTTTGAAGTTGATTAGTCGCTATCCAGAATGAAGGAAAAAATTTAGAACAGTTGTTATTGTTCTTCATTCTTTCATTGTTCTTTAATTTGATGATATAGTCATCTTTGTTATGTGAATATGCTTTTTAAAAATAAATTCTTTCCTGTAAGCAGTATGAATTAAGAGTAAAATCTCAACATTGCTTTTATATTTCATGTTCAGAGATGTTCTGTTACTGTATGAAGTGGCTTTGGAATGAACTATTTCCCTGCTCTTATAATCTTGATGTTCGCTATGTGTATGGAAACTACCCCTAGAAGTCCTAATAAAATGTGTTAGAAATTGCTATAGAACTGAACAAGAGATACTTTTCCTACAGAGTTTAATGTTCAAGTATAATACAAGAGTCAACATGTTTACAGTGCAGTGCAAAGAGGCAATAAGATAATATTGGTCAGCATAACATTCACTGATCTGAGTACATCAGCAGACTGCTAAATTTTTCATGTGTTTTGACAGATGAGAGATTTAGAGGAAAATAACAGATTGCTTTTGTTAATGCTTTTTGAGAATTATTTCTAACCTTGAGAGGCAATTGGGGATAAAGGATAAAGGTGGTTTGCCAATTCAGAGTTGGATTTGACAGCTTACTAGAGAATGGAGAGAGATGATAGAACCGTGAAAAGCATATAGGCCTTCCTCTGTAATGGGTCTTCCACTTTCCAAGCACAAAGAAAGAAATTACATACTTAAATAGTCACACAATTTTTTTTTCAAAATTGGTTTGGATGGAAACGAGCAGTGCAGACTGCACTGATCAGTTCATAGAAAGGTACTTTACAGCAATACAGGGAGGAAATGAGCACCTTTAAGGGCATCTCATCTGTGTAGATGAAATGAGAAAGTAGGAGATAAAGATACCCTGAAGAATGAATTAGCTGTATTTGAACATGGGGGATAGGAGGAGCTCCAGAGAGGACTCCAAATGGAGACTCATGTGAGGGCAATAGGTGTTCTTAATAGATGAAATGATCGTCTTGACCATAATGATTAAGAAAGAAGGGTGAGAAGGATAATGAGTGAAAAGCTCTGTTTAGAGGTGTTGGCAATTATCTAGTTATGAGATACATAGAATAAATTGTTGGGTACAGGGATTGTCATTAATTTGAATATCTGTGAGACATACCTGGCGGAAAGTGGATCTTGCCTGTCATCCCCATATGTTACTGAGTTATGCATCATGAAAGGGGAAGGACCCCAAAGTGTAACTTTGAGAGATCCATTATGATTCTAGGTCCATATTTCCTTGTTGTGCCTTTACCAGCATTGAAGTTTCCACCGCTTTCAGTTGCTGAATGCACAGCACATGCTCATAATAATTTAGCTGCTAGAGGATCTGTCACCCACATCTCTAAAGGGAATGCTTAAGCAGAGTAACACCTTTTCAAGCACAATTGTGATGTTCTCAGGTTCATACTGCAAGATTCTACCATAAATGCAAGACAGATCTGCATTTAGCAAGACCTGTTGCAGTGCACTGAATCAGTAAGGTAGAGGTACTCGCTGAGGTTGCACTTGGAGTTTCTAAATAAGATGTAGAGAGGCTAAGCTCAAAGCCCTTGGGTACTCCCATGGAAAGCTGCAGAAGAGTTCTGAAAGTCTTCTATAAGACATGCAAGTCTAAAACAAAACCCTCAGATCTCAAATATCTAGCAGTGACAGCCCCACTTTCTGACTGAAGCCTTTCAGAAGCAGTGGGCCTCCATTTGTACCTGTGGAACCCAGGTATGGATACTGGATTTCTTAATTGAAATCACAGAAATGTGGTGGTTCAGATGCGTGAAAAGCCCAGTCAAGTAGCAGTTCACAAAAAATAATTGAACTGTGTACCTTTCTTAAGGGGATGGTTTAATGTTCTAGTTGTTTGTTAATTTGGAGCAACTCTTACCTGCATATCCAAACTACTAGATACTGAACTGCAACCTGTTGGTTAATAAATTTATGAGTCTGGAGGTTATGCTGGGCATAGAAAGTTCAAGAGTAGCAAGAAAAATGTTCTACCAAAACCATACAGTCCATAGCCAGAATTTGAAGGTAATCATATTCTTCCTTTGAGAGATATGGTGTGCAGGTAACAAGTCTTTGTGTTTACCATCCTACATTACAAGTACTGATTTTGTTCTTTTCCCAGCCCCCATAATGGTAGTATTAGAAGATTGTATTATTTGCATTGATAGTGAAACACTAATGCTGTCATTTGAGAGGGTTCTAGGGATTTTGATTTTTATTCAAGTGTGGTTGATCTAAATCACGATAATGTTTAATTCTTAAGTCTGAAGACAGAGTGAGATTTTGCAGTATTTCAAATAGCTAACAATCACAGTCCTGATGCTTTACAGGCCAGTAGTTAAATGTGATGTTACAGGACAATGCAAATTCCATTGACCTCATCAAATTCTCTATTAAGAACACATCAGGCATAGTCTCAGAGAGAGTAAAGGGTTTTCATTGTTACCTCAGCAAAAGATGCGTGATATCTTTTTTGTCCTTCCTAGTACTCATATGGTTTCTCAGTTCTTTTTGGAATTAATAGAATCTTTTAACTCATTGTGACACAAACATCTTGATATTATCATCTCAGTTAATAAATATTATCAACTCTGTGAGTTGATAATATTTATTATTGCTACTTTTACCAAGCAGTTCTACTAATGTGTTTCTCAGGTCAAGAAGAAACTTAAAATGTTTTTAAAAATTTAAAATACGTGTTGGCTCTGTTATGTAGACTGATCACTGTAATTTTTCTGTTGGAGATTTTAGAAATTTTGCAGCTTTTAGATAGGTATATAACTTTAATGCAATTTAGAGCTTCAATTCTTAAATTTCTTTTTCTAAATGCATACAATGGGCAAATATATCACTTTTTGAGAGGAAAAAAATGTCTTCTGATTTTATGAAAAGCTTCAACTGGACATAAATTATATCCTGAAAAGTTCATGCTGTTAATAAAATGGAACACCTAAATAAACTCCAAAAATGCTTACAGGTCAGCATTCTGAAATATGAACTTACAATGTATAAAATTATATTGTACAAGTAATGAAAATTAAATAAAGACAAAATTGGTAAAAGAAGAGGAGAAAGAGGGGGAGAAAAGGAAGGTGTTAGGGTAGTGAATATATGCGTTCCTGTTTCTATTGTCAACATGAATTTAAATCAATCCTATTACAAAATTTGGTATGAGTATGTGTGTGTTGTGAAAGCATAGTCAGCCTCTTTAAATTCAATGTAATTGACTCCTGTGATCTGTATATACTGCAATCTGGCTATTTAATGCATATGAATCTCAGCAGCAGAAGAAAACCTGAGATTTTTTTTTTCAGTAGTTACCTTTCTGTTCATGCTTTGAGGTGGTGTTTCTGAAAGTCCCAAATATAAGGCCCATTTATTCAAATTTTAAGAACATTGCTACTGTCAGTGTTTTATTTGAATATGGAAGGAACAAGAAACAGTTTTCACATGGAAAACAAATACATTTCTTCTTCACTTTCAAAATAAAACCACAACAAAGACACATGTCACTTTTACTTGCGCTGCCCCCTGTGTAGGATGTCTGGGGTACAGCAATAAATAGTGTGGAAAATGACAAATTCTGTATCATTCTCTAGATGAAATCATTGCTTGGTTAGAAACAATGAGTAGCTAGCCACTAACTGCATTGGGCTGCGATTTCACCTCTCGTGTCAGTGGCTCCTAATGTAATCTTCCCTCCTCTGTGACAGATTTTTTGCAGGCTTGGCTGCAGAAGTACATAATGTTGTTCTTCAGAAATGTCTAAGAGTCTAGTAATTGAAAAGTTTACAAGAAAACTTGTGCATACTCTGGGATTGGGTGTTATTCATGATCAGAGCTTTAAATTACAAATTCAACCTGATCATCTTGTGTTGCATAGGCAGATTCTAAACTTTGTTTTAAAAGTTTTAAAAGAACTATTTCATTGGAAATACATTGTCTTATGAAACAACTGACAAAATTCTGTGTGTCCTTTGCAAAAGGCTGCATGTTTAATGCAATAAAATTGCATCATCACACTTTAAATTTGAAGTAATATTAATTTCATGAATCATGTATGTAACTTAAAGGTTACTGTGGTAACATTGTCATACATTTTTCAGATAGTTTAGTAATCGTGTAATGAACAGACTTAACTAATCATCAAAGTATGTATGCAAAGTAGGGTAAATTAATATTACGACAGTTTGTGGACCCAAGTCAGCACGCAGTAATTGATTGGTTTAAGTTCCTAACTGAAACCGTTTTCTCATGATTTTTGTACTTAAAACGTTATTACATACAGTGGAATGTCTGAATGTAACTATCAGAAGTGCTAATAGATAAAATGTTATTAACTGTGTCTTTGAAGCCTGGCAATATGAAGATACACTGTCCCTATTGTCATCATCTTTTCTTATATTGCTTGGTGAAGACAGCTTTTGGGGGTGCATATTTTAATGCATCTGAAGATTTTTAAAGTTTACATTAGATAGAAGTTTAATTACAAAGATGCAGAATGAGCAGAATTGATTGCGGTATAGGAAATCTCACGAAACTATGAGCTCTGTTTTTGTCTTTTTCAGGATACAGCTGTTGCAGGTTTGGGGGGAAGAGGGAATTTGCTTCTTAACAATGTGAATTCTCATATGCAGTTTTTAACCTGAAAGGCTAAATTGATTTTCTGTTTTAAAATCTAAAGTTACAGGAGATACAACTTCAAAGTGAATCAGAGCTATGTTTATCCCTCTTATATGTCAGAGTTTAAGTGCAATGTTTTATGTATACAGTCATCATGACAGTTACAAAGGCTATAGAGAAAAGCAATTATATAATTGCCTTAAAGAATTAAGTAGCATGGATAAAGGCTTTTAGAAAATACAGAGTGGTTTTAATAATTGTATCACCTGAAGTCAAGCTGCAAAATTATGTCCTAATTATTTGCAATGAGTAATTATCTATAAAGTTATAAGCTTTGAAAGAATTTATGAGTGTGCGGGAATTCTTTGATTTATTTTTTTTCCCACACACACTAAAACAATACCCCATCATTTTCTATTTTAGCAGTTTCCACAACTTAAACATTAAATTCTTATTGTTGCTTTCTGTTATATTAGTAGTGTGTGTTTTGCAATTCTAATCTTCACGTTTTTCTTCCTTTATCACCGAAGTAGGCCTTTTGAAGCCAGAAAATTTTTCATAGCAATATTGACAGTGTTCGCATTTGCATGATGACAGCCAAGGAATGGAGCAGTAATTTTTGAAATTGCAGAAGTATTTAGAACAGTGATAAAAGCTGAAATATATTTTTGATGGATTGAAGTTAAGCATACATGATTTTTCCTGCTGTCAAAAGGCTCTGAATTTAGTGAATATTTGCCTGCTGTGAGAATGCAAGATTAACATCACAACCATCACCCGGGCACCCAAACCCTGCAATTTAATAGCTTTTTAGGTTCTTTCCTTTTTCTAAACAGCAATTAATCTCATTTTAGTACAATTTTCTCGTTTCTGAAGTCGCTCATTGAATCGCTGTTTTGTTCATATTTGGCTTCAGCTCCTCTGCATAGTCATTAAAGTCCCAATTAATGTCACCTTTAGCTGAAGAGTACTCATTTTTATTGAGAAAATGACAGTTGCTGCCATGAGTAGTGCAGTGTAATATACATTAATTGCCCTGTAACACTGGTAATTACGAGTTTTTCAAGCCTCTCAGTAAACTGTCATGCCTAGACAAGACTGTGCTAAAATAGATTACTCATTAGGGAGACCTGTCCTGTTTTCTGGTGGGTTCTTAGTGTCGGTTTAAAAAAAAAATCTTGAGTTTCAGCAAATAGTTGCCAAAAGCAATTTCCTACAACAACATGTCTGTGTTCGGTTTTCCAGTCATCACTTAAGCCTGCGGTCAGCAAACAGCCAGGGTGCTGTGGACTCTGGAGATGTCAAGATTTCAATGTTTATTTAGGTGGATCACAAGGATAAGCTTAGCAATTCGTAATTCAATGCTTAATATGGATGTTATTAAAGGTGCCTTTTTCAGTGTTGTGTTTATGACAGGTCTACCTGACATTTTAGAAGAGCAGTCAACATTGTCAATATTTTATGCCCCAAAAGACTTTAGCACAGTACTATAGACTGTCCAGTGAGCTGGAATTATTGAATCCATTCTCAAATAATTGTTATGTATGAACATCCGGGATTATGTTGTAGATGATGTGGAATAATTATCAGATCTTTGAGGAGCTGTATGCCATTGCAAGATGTATTAAAAAAAAATACAGAAAAAAAATGTGTGGAAAAATTTGGTTAATATTGTGACCCCCTCTGAAAATGAGGCTCTAATATGTATGTCGTTGGAAGACCCACCTGCTGATTGAACCAGGATATGGTGGGAAGCAAGTTCTTAATTTCAGAAGGAATGTATTTCACTGCTTTCTCTTCTTGTCTTTCTCATATTTTATGTTTGTTCTTAAAGACAAAATAGCCTCCTTTAAAGCTTATTGCAGCACTGAACTGACAAAAGAAAACCTTTGTTTTATCTCTGTTATAACACCTGCTTTAGGCAATCTGGTCTTTCGTGCTCTCTCTAAATGAATTTTGTCACAGCCTTTCATATTCTTCTGTGGTGATGAGCTAATGAAAGTAGATAGTACAATTTGTGCTGACCAGGTAGCAACTGCCAGCTTGCAGCTGAGGATAGTTTAAAGAAATAAATAAAACATAGCGTTATATCACTGATTTATCCATTACATGACATTAATAGTGAGAAACCTTGGTGTGTTTATCTGTTTGTGTTGGTGTGCATTTATCGAATTGTTTATGACAAGACTAATTGGGGTAATTGTAGACGCTGAAATTACCTGTCAGCTATATGTAACCACACTCCCTTTCTTTCTGACAAATGATGACAACTGAGGGACCCCGTTGCATTACTCATGATGGCTTTTCTAGTGGTAATAAGGACAATAGGGGCCCTGGCTAATTTGACATGGACAGCCTTCACAACAAGAAGCCAGCTAAATGACTTGTCAGTAGGGGAAAGAAGTCAGAAAAGTAATGGAGTCCCCCATGGCGCTCTGACAGGGAGATGAGGCAATTTCAACGGAAAGTGAAAAGGCTTCAGTTTGTCAAGTATTTAGAACAATCAGAGAACAGCTAGAGGCTGGAACCTGACAATAAATTTGTGAACCATGGTAGCAGTTTCATATAGGTCAGGTATTTCATAATGGCTGTGAAGCTTTCAGAGGTTTCTGCTTTCGTAGCATACTTCACATCAGCCAACTGGTGCCTTGTCACCTTAAATTTGTGCTTCACTTTACACAGTAGGAGTAATGGTTAAGGTTACAGAGGAACGGCAGTGTAAGACAGCATGATTTGCAGACACCAATCTGTTGAAAAATAAACAAAAATTTAGATAGTAATAGTGTGATTGCATCCATTACAAGCTAGCGGTGTTAACATGTTCTTTATGATTTTGGCCAACACCCTTTTTATGGGTAAGTGAAGTACTTTATTTCTTGTGGAAAAAAACTAGTAAAATCTAAGTCCCTGTTCCTATCCTTTCACCCTACTGTACGTAGTTAAGATTTCTTAAGGTTCATTTCATGCTGCTTGCTGTTGAAATGTATTCCAGTTCTACAGTTTTGACATCTATTGAGACACTAACTGATGACACAAAAGGAGAATTTGTGACTTTTTTTTTCTGAGTGCTCAGCAGAAAATAATGTTCTAAAAAAACACACAAAAAACAAACAAACAAAAAAACCCACACCGAAACCCAAACCTCCTAGAATTAAATACCAGTTCGGTGTCCACTGTTAGTAGGTCTTTTTATCTGTGGCTTCAGTAGTCTGTTAGGTTGGTAAGGTTTTTTATATCAATGGTTCTTACCTATTTATTCGCATTGAGAAAAAAGTCAAAGTATGATTAAAGCGCACTTCAGTACAGTACTGTGCTTTCTGAATTACTGACACAAACTCCTGAATTCTTTTAAAGTGTTTATGAATTGAGCACAGTTAGTGAGAAGTATCAACTTGTCTTTCTGGCAGTGATTGTTTTGTTAGAAAATAGGATTGAATATATTCATTTTAATGTTTTATTTACAGTCTGATTCCTTCATTTTGCCAAATGTCCTGTTTCTTGCAGATTTTAAAGCTAGTGCAGCAACTGTTTGAGAACTGTGTGGATTCTAGCTTTTTTAATAACTGCTTCAAGTTGTCTTATTGCATGACCAACATATTTCTTGACCTGGTCTTACTAACTTTAGTTACATAAATATTTTCTTACCCCTTCTCATTTAAATGTATAGCATAAAATTTTCTCTCTAGGTTAAAGGTCTTAGATTAGAAACTTTCTGTGCCATATTTAAAAAGTAAGACTGCTTTGTTGACATGATTCCAGCTCCTCCACCCCCATCCATTCCTTGTAATTTTTTTAAGAGTTATGCTCTTGCTCTTTTAGTCTTATCACTCAGATTTGAAGGAATCTTAATTTAGGACAGCCAGGAGCATTTCAGAACTATATTTCATTTCTAGTGATTTTGTCAAGGAAATATCTTGCTAAATTGAAGAAGCTTGTCATTCTGCAAGTTGGGCCATTGAGTCCAAGGTTATAAATGTAGCTCCCCTTTCCACCCCGAAAAAAAAAAAAAAAAAAACCAAACAAAACAAAAAACCCACTCCAGACATGAGGTGATTATTTTAACATGGTATGTCCACACCTGCATCTCCTTTATTCTGTTTGCCTGTCATGCACATGTTAATGTAAGTTTGCCAAATATTCTATACCTAGTTCTTTTCTAAGATGTGTCTCCAGCAGAACTAAAGAAATCATCAACATATGCTAAAGTGCCTATTAATAATGAGTCCATGGCTGATGTCACTGCCACAGTTTGGGGTTTTTCAATAATGGGATGCCCTACATGGTACCAGGTTTGCTGGCATTAGGTGGGATACAACTATGTTTCTATGTATATCATAGTTTCATTGCTATTAACTGCCTTCAGTAGTTCCACTGACTTTGTTAGTTCATCTTACTTCATCTCAGCTTTCTAAGAGAGGTAAGAGGTTTTTTTGTCACCTCCTCTTCCTCCCTATCTACCTCCATATGCTTTAATGTGCTTTGATGCTTAAGTGTTGTTATCCAGACCTCGATCAAAACGAGAAGCCGATATTTCTATTTCACTCTACTATTTCACTCTGTCGTGGTTTAAACCAAACCAGACAACTCATTCACTCACTTCCCCCTGCTTCTTGCCCTCCCCCTACTCCCGGCGGGACGGAGAGGAGAGTCAAAAAGAATGCAACTCCCACGGGTTGAGATAAGAACAGTTTAGTAACTAAGGTATAACACAAATCACTACTGCTACCACCAATGATAATAATGATAAAGGAAATAACAAGGGAACAGAATACAACACCTCAGCACCAGCCAACCGATAACTCGCCCCCCAAGCCCAACCAAGCACTGACCCATACCTCCTCCAACCTTGCAGACTCCCAGCCCTTCCGGCTAACTCCCAGTTACTTCCTGGGCATGACATGCTGTGGTATGGAATACCTCTTTGGCTAGCTTGGGTCAGGTGTCCTGCCTCTGCTTCCTCCCGGCTTCCCCTCCTCCCTAGCAGAGCATGAGGCTCACAAAGTCCTTGGCCAAACCAAAACATCCTTGTTATCAGCTCTGTTCCCAGGCCGAAAGTCAAAACACTGCACTGCACCAGCTACCAAGAAGGAGAAAAATGACTGCTGCTGCTGAACCCAGGACACACTCTCAGTCTATTTTCACTCTCTACTGTCTGCAGTTCAGCTGTATGACTCCTGCTGGGGTCAACAGTGGCATCCAAATAGTTGAAATTCCAGCTACATTTATTCCTTTACTTTCTTGACATATTTAATTTAAACAAAAATTTGATTTTCTAAATACATTATTTGAAAAGAGCAAATGTAAAAATGATAGACAAGTAATTAATTCATAGCAAAGTATGGACAAATTCAAAGCTGGCAAAGCAAAGGCTGGCATGGCCCAAAGTCTTTAATGCATGCTGTGTGAATCCTGGATGTTGTGGTACAGCTCACTATTTTATTTGGAAGCTGTATTTATTCAGTGGGTAAAAAAAAAAAAAAATCATTTGTTATTATATCCTTTTCTATTTTGTGACCTGTTGCTTGAGAAACAATAACTTAGTTAAAAATAAACAATTAAAATTAAGTGTTCAGTGTTTAGGAAAATGTCTTTCTTTAAAGAAAGATACCTTTGAAGTGTCTTTAATAGTATCTTAAAAGGGTAGTATTTCAATGGTACCATGAGTTTTGGAGACTGTTTCACAATGTAGTGGCTACACCTTGATCTTCCAATGTTGCTTGTTGAAAATTATCCCTCGTAACACCTTTTCTATCTTTTCTTCAATAAGAAATTTCATTACTAAGTTTGATTTAGGAGTATTTTCAGTGCTTTTATCACATTTAGTTACTGGTCTTGGAGGAAGAGGATTTCTTCATTTTTTATTTCTTTCAAGTCAAATGTCTATTTTATTTATTGCAGAAGATGCTAGAGCTTTGCAGGACTGACAGAAGTTATGTGTTGTGGCAAGAAGCATCTATATGGGAAAAAAGGAGGACACTTCAGTTCTGATTTAGGAATCAGGAGGGTATTTCTTTATGCAGTGGATTAATTTAACGAAACATTTATAAAAATCACAGGCTTAAAAAAATCATGACAGGACATTCCTTATAAAAGTTGTATCTAGACTAAACTGAATAATATTTTTAGCAATTTGAATTCAATGATTTTTATATAAAGATAAAAAGGAAAATGATGAGTAAATTCTGAAAGGCATTAAACAGATATGTTAAAGTTTTGCACCTAATCTGGCTGAAACAATGGACGCTATTTTCCGTTGCCAGACCTTTGAGTACTTGCCAAGCTCCTGTATTTCTATGTACTTACGACTTTTCATAAATATTTCCATTATATAATGGTGCATAGGTCTATAGTTAGTATATTCGAAAAGCTGACATAAAACTAGTGCAGAAAATATTTAAACGGAGCTTTAAGTTTTGAGGTTTGTTTGGTTTTAGATTTTTATTTTTCATATAAAGATATGCAGGAATAGCATAAATCAGTTTCTTGAATACCTGTCTTAGTCTGGCTAGAGTCTAACCAGTACAGCCAATGACAATCTCAGTTCCTGCACTGAGTATCCCTGGAATAGAAATACAGAACAGACTCATTTATTCCAAAACTGCAAACAGGTCTTTGCGTATCAGTCCTGTTTCTATTAAAGCAGATACTGCTGCATAGTTTTAGGGGATGTGTGTGTCATAATTCTGAGTTGGCTTAAGTATTAAGTCTTCCACAAATATAAAATCCTTTCACCTATGTTCTGTAAATTACTTTGAATTCATGAAGGTATTGTGAATAATAGCAGATTATAGTTCATATGGCTGCTAAATCAGATTTTTTAAGTTCACAGCCATTAGGAAAATGTCCTGCTATGTGCTATTCCTTTATTAAATCGTGGAAGGAAATGTTTTTGCAGAAGTACAATACCATGTTCAATTCTTAAATGCAGAGCTCCCTTACACAGAAAAATGTTTAAGACCTTTTGTACTGTGTAATGCTAAGTGCCCGTTCTACATTCCTGCAATGTATTTACTTACTTTATTACAAGGAAGCAGTCGCTGCCTGTGTCATTAGCAGGTATAAACAAGTGATGAAAAATCTGGCATAAATATGTAGGTTGAAATATAAGTAGCTTTATACATAGAAGTAGATATATTTACATATGATTAAACTGCCTATAACCAATGCTTTTGTATGTTTTCACTAACAATTTTAATTGCAAAAGAAATCCAAACAATCTGAACTGTATTTGCCCAATATGTAGTCTTAATATCCTCTCAGCCATCTATTCCAGTAAGTATAATAACTTCCATTTGCTTTCTTGGCATGTTCTTTCCTTTCTCTGAAAACTAAGGAAATAGGTTGACTGGGAATTTAATATACACTTGCACTCTAAAATCAGGAGAAGCATCTTCCAAACAGAAGGAAAGAAAACAGCAGAAGTCACTTCTTCTGTCTGGACATTCAGTAGGAGATGAAAATTAAGCCAGCATGTTCCATTCTTCACTACTGAAAAGAGATACACAGTCTTTTTTAGTGAAAGGTAGTTTAACTTCCCTATTTCCTCCTTTTAGTTTTTTTAATGTAGCATTGTTATCTTTGGCTCATCCAAGTTCAGAAGTTTATTTCCTACTCAAGTAGGAAAACAACTGGACATGCAAAGGAGAAGCATATGTATGCCAAAAACTAGTTACCTAATTATTTTAAAGCTACTTGAGATAGAAGAAATATATGAATATATATGTAGATACATTTATTGTTAGTGCATAGTTGTAAAGCAGGAGTATGTAACCATCACCCGTAATAAGTGAAAATCTGCATAGGTATTACAAGCATCATCATTTTATTATCAAATGTAAAAACACTACCCAAGATGTTGGTAGTAATCTGTAACTAGATCACTAGGTCTCTCTGTCAGTTTTAGGCTTGATCATTCCATAATTATCAGAAAGGGTGGATGGACTTTGATTTCTAAAGTCCAGATTCATATGTAATGTCTAGAATCACATTAGTACCAGTAAAAGATGGCATGAAATAAATTTTCCGGTTAACTGATGGCATATGGGAAAAGTCTGTGCTAGTTAATCTATGTGGGGTTAAATTTCATTTCAGCAGCTGGCAAAGCTTGTTACTCTAATAATTGGAAATAATCAATACAGAAACTGTTGAAAATAATCAACTGCATATAGGAATATTATTGATGAGCAAAATGCCATTTGCTATTTTTACTGCCTTTTATTGTATTTATATTGTAATTTAACTACCTTCTAATTAGTTTTAACTTAGCTCAATTGGAAGTAGTAAAACCTACTTATCTAATAACTGACACGCATCATAAAGAAACATACAACCTCCTTATTTCCCCTAGGTCAGTCATTCATGAACTAATTAACTAAATTTTTGTTTCCCCACTTTTTTGAAGAAAAGCAGTACAATTGAATTTGTCCTTTTTCCCCTTCCCAAAGCAAAACACAGAAACAAGCTTCCTCCCCCCAAGCTGCATTCTTAACTGTTAAAATATCCTAAAGCACTTGATCACGTTGCGTTTTAATTTCCAAGCCATGTGTTGTATTAGTGAAGTGCACATGTTACTGATTTGAGCTGAAAGTTCTCAGTCTGTTTAGCAGAACACCAGGCTGGCACGAACGAGGTCCTTGATAGGTCAGAGGCCTTAAGTTGACATCTTTCTTAAATCTTACTTTTGTGAAAACTAGAAGCACAGGTCAGGGCAGCTAGCTGATGGCATTGCCTCTTACAACCACTGATTAGATTAGCTCAACATTTATCAACTACACACAGACTAACACTTAACCTTTTAACTGCAGAGTTTTGATGTATCCTTATTTTTTAATGAGGATGTTATTGTCCCAAAGTGTTGCTTAAAGCTTTAGTGCAGGTTTTTTCTCCCATTTAGCTGACTAACAGGCTTTAAATGCTTTAAAATTCAAAGTGCGGTGTTTATAACTGTGCTTTGTTTTGAAGTCAAAAGCTGAGAAATTTTGCTCTGGAACAATTTATTCTAAATATTTCTATTGTATCTGTTCCATTAACCTAGAATTCAAGATTTAATTTATAGCTCGCTTAAGTGCTAGCTGGTTTTTATCCTAAACCATTAACAGAGAAATATTTACAATTGGCTTTTTCCTTACGAAAGATGCCGTAACTTACTACTTTGGATGTACCTAGTTACTTGTAACTCATTCTGAATATGGACTGCAATCACCTGGGTTTTGAAAACTAATTCATATCTCTACAGGGAGCAAAGTTGCCCGTGATTCCACATCCAGCAGGCTGAATTCAAGGTTTTAATTCTCTGTTTGAATTTGGGACCTATAAGAGATATATTTTGCTAGTTACAAGTGTGGGCACAGTAAAAGACTGCAAAAAATATTGTCACCAGTAACCTAAAATAATCCTGAACTTACAGACTGATTGGAAGATTTGAAGCTCTTACTGTGAGAAACCAGCAAGCAGGTAGCAAAAAAACAGCAGATGCAGAATTGTACAATTTCAATGTAGGAAGCACTGAGATCTCAATACCATACTGAGGTGAGCCTCAGGTAGCTGGGGATTGTAGTCACTGCATTTCTGAACTGGGGTCTTCCAGGGCCCAGGAGTGGCTGAAACAAGTGCCAGTAGTGGCAAACCGTGACATAACACTGGCATCAACAACCTAGATATAAAGAAAACTGAAATTACATTGTGAGTATTGCCAAGTATATTATCTACAAACAGTGTAACATCAACAGGGCAAAATAAAAGCAGAAAGTCACAAATAAAAAAATGGGAATGTTTACTAAGTAATAGCATTAACTAACTGGTCCACTGTGGTTTAGTTTTGTGTTGTAAATCCTGACAGCCAGTTATTTTTACCATGAGCAGCTGGGGACACTGCATCTATTACTGTCATTTGACTCCATGAGTGTTACTTTTTATTGCACAGGTCAGTTAGATAGAGATTTCCTTAGGACCTCAGCATCAGGAGTATAAGGTATGAAGGACTTGAAAAGCACATAGGGTGGGTGACCACATTTATGTATCACCTAGTGAAAATGCCTTGTCAGCAATGAAGAGGACTGTCAGTGGTCTAGAATAGTATCTGCTGCTTCTACTTAAAAGGAAGCATTAAAAACTCCAATGTAAGCAGTAAGTGTCTCTCATTACCATCTAAGTATCTGGAATGGGAATTTCCACAAAGGGAAGAAAGCCCAATTCAATAAAAGTTTGGTTTGGGGAGTAGGTCTTCTTTTTCATTATTAACAACATTACCTCTTCCTATGTTAATGTGATGTCAGTAAAGATGAAATGTGTGAAAGCAAAGTAGAAATTTTAATGTATGGTTTATGTTTTCAAATCCAAGTTTGTAAACAGGACAGAGGACACTAATGTTTTCGGGGGGGGGGGGGGGGGGGGGGGGTGGTGTGAAAGGTGGGGAGAAATTCCTGTTTATGTGCTTCTGAATTTTTAAAACCAGTTTTGGGAAGCAGCATTATTTTCAGTCTGTTTTTCACCTGCCTTTAGACTGTGTGTTTCAGCTCTATGCCCTAACTCCAGTCTGGGTGTTCCATGGCAGACTGCCATATCCATACCTGTGTAAGCAAAATGTTTCTCGTATGGTCCCACTAGTAAAAATAGTGATCTTGGAGCAGGATTCCAACATCTGGGGGTGGAAGGGTAGGCTGACAGCAGTAACCAAACAGATCAAGACACCATACCAAACATGAAAGTTTCATTAATCTAGAAAAGAAAAGCAGAAGAGGGACTTGCATTTTTTATTACTGAGTCTCATGTTATCTAGCCATACGTAAACAATTTATTTTCCTGCTTAAATTAACCCTTTGATATTGCCAGATGACTTCAAGGCCCTATTTTGAATCAGTCGTGTTGTTCAAAGCAAACACTGTTTCCTAAAAACATTTTTTCTTAAAATTTAATTATATGCTCTTTAGAAAATGGTTAGACTTAGCACTTCCATCAGTATCACTGCAGACAACAAAGTCAACTTGAATATCAGTTATTATATTTGAAAGTGGTTATTTTATTGTTGGCAAGCAATATGAAAAACAGACGTGTTTAGGTTTAGTCAAATTGTGGTTGGTGGAAATTAATATACCACTCTCTAAATAAATTGAAGCCATTTGAAACTGCCCAGATCCTGGAAGTTAATAATCTTGTTCTATGAAAAACAAGCTCAATATGATGAAAGCTGGGTTTAAAAACCATGGGCGTATGCTATAGCTAACATAAAATGGTGGCACTTCATTGTTGTCACTGTTGCTATCTAAAACACAAAGTGTAGTGGTAAAAAAACATTGCAGTAGTAATCAGCTTCTATAAGCTCATATTTTATCACATAGTAGGGAAATAACAAATTTACAGTGGTTTTATTGTATTATACTTATTAAAAAACAAAACAGTTTGGTTGAATTTATTGATATATAAAAGTGACTCTTGACTACTTCTTAGCACTTCCCCTTGGCATCAGTTAATTTTTTTAAGTGTTTTAAAGGTGGTAAGTTGTTGTAAGGTTTGTATAGCTTCCCATTCACAGAAACCACACAAACCATAACAATAAATATAGTATTTACCACTCTACAGTATATCAGCATTATTTTTGAGGTTGCATTCTGTTTCTATGAACACCAACTTTCTTTTATTTATAGTAGGCAGGACTGTGGGCATGTGCTTAATTTCAGGTGAATACTTCAGATGTTTCTACAACATCCATGTGCTAATGCATGAGTGGAGTTTGGTTGTCTTTATATACTTCAGCATTTGAGGACAACCAACATGATAAGGCTGAAACTTTCAGAGATATAGAGAACATTTCATATTTTAACAGCTTAGATTGTCTACAAATCTATCCTGCCAAATGAGGTAAATATATACACCAAGCCTCAAGCCAGACTTCTATTAGAGTGAATTTTTACTGGCTTGATTAAATGCATAGGATTTGGAAGATACTAAACAGTCTTATACTTCCCTCCTTAAAATAACTAAAATGTTATCCTTGGAATTAAGCGCTTTAGGTGCTTTGTCACTTTCAGTAGAGAAAAAAAAAAGCGCAATCTGCAGTACATCATGTCTGTTTTGTCTGTATATATCTAGGAGTAAGTGGGCTAAATATGAGCCAATACATCTGTTTTCTGTAGGTACATCAGAGGTTACGCAGCTAGGAGAAAGCTATATAAACTTAAGGATTGTAATAGCACACAAGTAATGTCTCTATCCATTCATAAAATCAGACTAACAAATTAAAGAGTTTTGGCCATGGAAGTGATAAAGTTCCAAACTAGTTTCCCAAACTGATCAGTGAAAGCAAAAAAACTATTTTTCAATGAACTTCAGTCAGTGTGTGAAAAGTAAAGAGTGGTTGGGGTTTTGCCAAGATGTAAATGTATTATAAAAATATCCATTTTAACAGTGCTTTCCACATTTTTTTATTCTTAAAAGTCAGTCATTCAGAAAATATGCAGTTTTCTCTTTACTCAGCTGTGTCTTGATAAATTCAGTTTGTCCTGTCATAAAAGTTGTTACAATATTCATGTTGATTTTGCACATATGGAATAGACTCCTACACTGAAAATAAATTGTACAATCTGCTTGGTTTTCAAAACAAAAAATAAAAAATACCCCAAAACAAATATTTTACATTCCTTTTATGCATTGTATTGAAGTCCTGATGAAACTAACTCTAAAAAGAAAGAATGTGCCCTCTTAGAATTCAGGTAAATGTCATGAATCTATAATTAAAAGCAATCACACTTTCATCTGGAAAGGGCAGATTATTCCTCTATATCATGTACTTTTCTTTAATCAATTTAATAAATTTATACCTAAAGGGTAGGTGAGTGGGGGAGGGAGACCACAGAAACTTTTTTCTTTTAACACAGATTGTACAGAAGGTAAAATTTATGGATTAGAAAGCAGGGGTGGTACACAGAGTTGGTTGTAAAGTTACTGAAATCTCGCTACATTTGCCTTGTCATGAGGAAAAACAAAATTTAGCCAAGATTAATTTAGCATAGAACATCCCATCATGAGCATACTCTGTCTCACCTATATATGCATACATATTCTTGTATATGTAAACATATAACTGTGCTGCTTTTTACTACTAAAATATATAAATCATCAGGTTAGCTCTTTCTCTGAGCTTATTCTCCAGGAATCTTTTCAGATATAATTTATAAACAACTTTAAGTTAAAAGACAGGACCATGAAGTGCAAAATAAATACTGAGTTCAAGTTGCCAGGTTGTGTTTCATTTCTTACAAAGCTTACCTCCAGTTTTGAGGTGAGCTTTTTGGTTTTTTTCATTTACCTCTTTTGTACTTTTTGGAATTATTTTTTTTTTAATATAGAGATCAGCTTTGCATTTCTGGAGGTCTGCAAGTGGATAGCATTGTTCATGGAAAACAAGCTACTACTTATAATAATTTTTTGGTGTCTTTTGACACTTCCTTTTGGCTCAGCCATTAAAGCAGACCTCTCAGAAGATACATACATGCCTGAGTATATTAACAAAGATAAGCAAATACTAAAAATCTGAAAAGCTTCATCAGACTGCACTGGTGATAAATTCATTTATGCCATTTTTATGCCAAAGCACTCCAATGGCCCATTTCTTTGATTTCTTACAGTATTCTTCTTTCCTTTATTTAAAGATAGTCATTGTCACTTCAGAAAATCTGTGTTTTCTTGGCTATTGGGGGCATTTTTGGACAGAGAACAAAGTTTTCATATGTTTCAGCATTTCTGCTGCAGTGTCAAAGTATACTGTCTGCTTCAGTTCAGCTGAGACTATGTAAATTATTTGAATAAACTTGAAATGTTTGCTTTTTGATAAAGCAACATTTTGATAGTTTTTGATAAAGCAACAACTGCAGTCCTGCAGTGCACAGTATTTAATGTGGATGGCTGTTGTGGCTCTGAAGGATCATATCTCCCCCTACTCTTTTTTCATAGTACATCATTAGAGTTGAGGAAATCTAATCATATTCCAGCATATTAAAAGGGGGGAGGAAATGCCATTTAAAGCTGAATTACATTTCCACAAACTAAAATGAAAAATTTCTTTGTCAAAAATTTTATATGTTTAATTTTGATCAAAAATTACTGAATTTTAGTGTTGCTAAAAGTGGTAACTTCTGCATTAAAACTCCAAATTGTTAGTCTGACCTCAAACTGAGTGTTAAAGGTTGAGTGTCCAGATTTTGCACAGCCAAATAGTGATATGGTGCATTCTTCACTGCTTCTCTGGTGTCTGTACAGGTGGAAATAGCAACTGGAAAAGTAAATTGCTGGGACCAAGCTGAATTATGAAAGCATGCTAGTTACAGCAGGGTTTTATTAGAAGAAGTGTTTACTAAAGAGCCACGGATAACAGTAACATGAGGCATCTCATGTCCATCCCTGACTTCTTAATAAGACAGACTTAGAAGTGATTATAAACTGGCAATGGCATTTTATTTTTATTTTATTTTTAACTCTGAAAGCAGCTTTTTTCTTGCTTTTATTGAATTTCTGGGACTGCAATACAAGGAAGCATTCATTACTCTTAAATCTGGTACTGACAAGTCATGCACTGCAAACATAATTCATGTTCAACTATTATTTTGTAATTCTGTATCATTTTGTTTACATCTCATCCTGTTTCTTGTATTGATGTCAAATTATGATATAAAAGACAAATAGAGTTGGTGATCAATGACTAAAATACATGCTGATATAATCAAAATGGCATAAGAACAGAGGATCCATTAAGTGTGGATCATAATGTATGCCAGAAATTAAAATACATGGCTGTGAGATGCTTTAGTGTCATGTGAGATTTCAGTGCCTCTGTTTACCTTCCATTCATGTAAGGGAATCATGAATGAGATAGAATGCTTCAAAATAAGGAAAAAAAATAGAAGTAGTAAACAAGGTTATATCTCAAGAAGAGAGTAATTTTTTTGTTCATTACTGGTTTTAATTCATTTTGAACTATTGCAAAAATTTCCACATCATCATGCTGACCACCTTGCTTTTTCATATTGCATCCTGTGAACTATAAGATGACTGTCTGTGACTTAATGGGCAGAGCATTATTTATGAGATACATTTTCTTCAATTGCATTTGGAAGGTCCCTATCATACAGTCCAATGGATGCAACTCCTGATTGAATGGTCAATATTTCTTTGTTTGTGTTTTAGTGAGGTAATCAAAATCATTTTGCCCCCACATTTTGAAAAAAAAGACCACATATATAAACAGGTCTGTGTAATATATGTGTGTTTATGCACAACATCCTTAACATTAGGCACTATTATTTTAAGATACTGACTATTGTAATAGTTTTACATTAAACCTACAAAGACAGGGAATTCAGAATTACTGGCCTACCCTTCATACAGTCAGTGAATTATATCCAGGCACAAAGTGGTGAGTAAAGATTTTTAGCCTGATCTCTGAATTTCTTTGTGGCTGTGGGTCTGTCAGTCCTTTAACAATACACTAAAGCCGCTGGTTAGGGGCTGTGGTTTAATATGGACTCATGCACATGGCAGAGCTTTTACATTAGTGCTATTTCTTTCAATGCGTTATAGTGAAATTGTATTTTAAAACTAGGCAAACTATTGATGCTTTTATTGAATGGAATAATTTATTATTGAAATATTTTAGTCAGTTGACATTTCATCATCGAATAACAGTAAACATAAAACACATTTCCCATAAGACTGTTCTTGAGAGCCAAATATTTACCCTTCACTTAGTCTAAAGGTAACATTGTAATAATTAGTCTATGGGCAAGATAAAATATAGAATCATAGAATGGCTAGGGTTGGAAAGGACTTTAAGATCAGTTAGTTTCAATCCCATGGTTGCAGGGACACCTCATGCTAGAATGTTTAACTTCCAATTACTATTTTTAAAATTGGCATTTAATTTTACTCTTCATGGAGTATGGGTTTAGTCATTGAAAAAGCTGAACTGTCAAGATTACTTTTCTGGTAATCTCTTAAAATTATTTATTAGACTCTCATGCATCTAGAATGACCAAAATATGTAAAACTGTAAGTCCAACATGATAATTAGTGAGTTTTTGAGATTCATCTGGAAACATTGGAATTTATATTAAATTAAATAAAATTATATTTAATAAATTAAATAAGTAAATAAATTATTTTAAAAGGTGTTTCAATGTAAAATAACTGTAATATTTATTGTAAAAATTAAGAGCTTCACGTTTAAATTCACCTATCTGGTAGTACACTAAAATCGTTAATTTTTTTTCTGTTTTATGGAAAAAATGCTGAGAACAAATAATATTTCACTTAGTCCAGTATACGAGGTTGAAAAAGGTGGTTGCTTGTGTGTCATATAGCTTATCTTTGACAATTTATATTTCTGAAATTGGGAGACCATTTAAATGTCATCATTTAGTATCATCAGCTTTCATTACAAGTTTCTTGGCAGGTGCCAGTTAATGCTGAATTAAGAGGTTAACTTAACTGTCTGCTTTTCTAACATAAAGCTTTTGGGATTTTTTTATTGTTGTCCAGGTGTTTCACCCCACACTTCTGTTTCACATACCTTTCTCCATTTTGTCTTCGCAAAGACTAAATCCATGGTGACAGTGGATTTAGTAAACTTTTTTTCATCTCTCCTGCCTCTCATTTTTTAAGCATCCTAAAATCATGAGTTATATGAAAAGGATTCTTGTTAGAAGCAATATGTGGAAATAGAGGTGGTTCTTCCTTCAAACTTCTGACACTTAATGGCTCACCCATACAGTAAATATTTTTGTTCTGTAAGTGACTGGACAGGAAAGACGGAGTAGTTGAGTGTACACTACCCCACCGACCCCCCACCCCACCCCCCCCAAAATAGTCATCCTCCTTTTTTATTCATTCAGTTGGTGAATTACCACTCTGTGTGTGTAATTCAGTTGTAGCCATTCAGGAGCATAAAATCACTAGCTGTACAAACAGAGTTAAGAACTGCAATAAAGTGTGTGCATAAAACGGGGGTTTGCTGTCACATTTGATTCAGTTGCTATTGCTTTGTTCAGTTTTACTGTAAAGTTAAGCTCTATTTGTAAGCAAAAGAAAACAAAACCCAAAACTGTTCAGCCGTTTCTGCTGTGATCAAGTCTGTTGGAGGTGGCAGGCATTGCATTATACTCCATGAGTAGGCGCCAGTCACACTTATCTCTGCCAGGAAGGTATTTTACAGGTAAAAATTCTCCGCTGAGAATTTTATGTGTTCATTTACTATTAGAATTGCTCTGTGCTTTATGAAGTGCGGTATCCGCTTTGAGTCCACTTCTGCAAGTCAGTCAGGGGTGAGAAGGTGGTCAGCTGATACCTGGAACCTTTTATGAGCTATGTACACTGCAGTTAGAACCTTAGAAGGAATCTAGAAATTAATTTTAAGGGGAAGGGTTATGGGGCTGGGGAGACAACAAAACAACAATGGAGTGTGTGACTGGCATGGGTATTGCTTTCAGGTAATCTTTTTTCGTTGAAAACTAGAACAGGGAACTAGTGATGGAGCTATTACTCAGGTTTCTGAGGTTTGGAGGTTATGTTTCTTTCAGTGTATCTTTGATTGTTGAATTTGCTCTAGGCTTGAGGATTATGCAAGAGTAACCGGGGTAACACTAAACCAGAAGGAGCTTCAGGTTGTGCGTATGTGTTATAAAAACAAGACAAATTAGAAAAGTTGTATATACTTCTTCAATTAGAAAAGTTTCCTTGTCTTCATGTGTTTGTTTTCCATGACAAGAGAACCTGTGCAGCTTGAAGATGTTACCTTTGATAAAAATCAGACAGTCCGTTATTATTTATGAAAACTAAATTGTTGAGCTGTGTCTGTGGGTAGATAAACAATGGTTCAAATTCATACTGCTCATTTGAAAAGGAGATTGCTTTTCATCTTACCTGTTTTAAAACTCTTTATCTTCCTGCATTCTGAATAACTTTCTGGTATCTCATTTTATAAATATATAACATCTTATATAGGCATTTGTCTTTGTTCCTCAGATAAGGAAAAAACATTTGGGTCTGTATTTAATTTTGTTAGAAGTGGTGATATAATTTGAAATTGCTTGAGAGTGTATATTGTGTTATTAGTTTCATGCACGGCATTTAGAAATGTATTTTCTAGAAACAGAAAATACATTTCTATTCTACATTTCTAAAATAGAAAAATAGAATAGAAAAGTTAAAATGGAAAATTTTTTTGTCACTGTGTCTAGTACCCATCATAAACACAATGATAAACACATTAAACTCACTAGGTGGGATTTTAAAATCATTTAGTATTTTGGTCCCACTGCCCTCACTGAAAGTTTTTGCTAGACCCAGAGCACTGGTCTCCCTGATGTGTTTGTGGAGGAGTTACACCCCTTCTCCTAGGCTATAAAGGCCAAACTTACCCAGTCTTTCCTGTGAGCAGCTCTTAAGTTTTTCTGGACAGTGCGGTAGCCTTGCTCCATATCTGGCTTTACATGTCTGTCTTGGATGACCTATCTACAGTTTGCAGATGAGGGCTAAGCAAGTCTTTAAGGCAATACAGTATTTCTAGACTTTTACTGAAAATCTGTCTCCCAGGGCTTCATAGGATCATTTTGCGCTTTCCTTAGCTGCATCACTTCACACCCCTTTACCGATCAGCTGTTATTCAGATTGATTTTTCCTTCCTCTGGGAAAGTAAATAGAAATATAATTTCTTTATTACAGGATATATATCTATGTGTAGGTTTGAAAAGAACTGTAGCAATATTTGGGTCTTGCTACAGTTAAGTTGCAGATCATGTACAAAAGTCAGAACAGTTCTCTGTGGTAAAAACAGTAGATAACTTTAACATGGACATAGAAAAAAAATGTTTGCTCTAGTTTCTGGATCTTTACTATTTAAGACAACAGATGTTGTAAGATTGCTCATGGCTGCCAGACAGTGATATCAACAAGTTAAAAGTTTTCCTTTTCTGTCACTACATCTGCTCTTCTATTAAGTTTGTTTATTATGTGTTTACACAGTAGCAATCCAAATATAGTATCTGCTTTGGGTTTGTTTTGTTTTCTAAAAAGTGAAACACAGTTTGAGTTCCTTTAACATAAATATTAGACAATCTCCCACTTCTTGCAGTATATAAGCAAGGTAGTATGCAAATGCACAATTGTCCTTACATATCCATGGAACAAGTTTATAAATCTATTGGGTTTTATCTGTCACTTTTATAGTCATGGAAGAGACTTTTTTGCGAAGTAAACCAATGTAAAAGCAGTCAGATTATTTTACCCACAGGAATGTTACTATCCTCTCAGCATGTCACAAGACATCGTTACATGCTTCTCAGTTACATTTCATCTATTCCAGAATCTCATCAAGTCACTTCAGTATAAGTATATAAAAGAATTAAAAAATCACTCAGTACCACAAAGCTCTTTAAAGTCAGCTTTCCATAAATTTGCACAGTACTAAATATTGGCAATGTTAAGCAAATGAGAGCAAATAAGTACATTAAAGTGGAAATATTGCTTAAGCAAATAGAAGCTGTTGTATACTGTTCTATACCATTGCTTTAATTTTTTATGTGGTCTGACTTGTTTGGGTTTTTTTCTTTTAATTAAATAATGGTTCAGAAGTGCCTGTATGTAATCAAGAAGTTATAAGTTATTTTTTTATTCTTATTTTTGCTGCTTCAGCTGGAATTATAGCTCTCTTAATCTCCTGAATTTACCATTTTTGTGCTGTTGCCATAGTGAAATCAGGTAGAGCAGGCAAAGCTGTACTCTTTCTTCTCTTTGAACTTAACTAAAAATAATGCTTAATCTATTGGTATGGCTTTTTAAAATGTTAATGTGGATTTAGCAGTTGTGGAGAGGGAAGGTATTCAGTCTCTAAGTGGAAGTCCTATTTACCCTCAGCAAAAATACAATACCTGTATGACATCTTTAGGCCCAGGGAGCCTTGAGGAAAAAAATGTATATGCCAGTGTCCATTTATACATCTTGCTGTAAGATACTTCTGAGCAGGGAAGGAGAGTGGGGCAGCTGGGTTTTTTTGACTGAGTAGCTAGTTTTTGAAACCACTCTGTTCCAAATGATGATTAGTCTGTTTGCGTCTCGGTAGCCTGATCATGATGATAACTTCATCGTTGGAGGAATTCCATAAAGGAAAGACTTGGTGTTTAAAAGCTCCTAATCCTACTGCTTATTCATCTCATTCTTCAGGAAGATGTGCCAGACTTGCTGAGTTTATTAGTATTAGTGTCTAGTAATATGCAATAGCTAACTAAGCTGTACTATTCTGTTGTGCACAATCCTACCTCTTAAGTCAGTTCAGTTACTTAAAACCATGTGTAGAAGTTACCTCAAGTGTAGGAATACTAATTTGTAAAAGATATGGTACCTCAAAGAGACAGCGAGTGATTTTCAAATCTTTGACAAAAGTCAGGGACTGGTATGGAGAGATCCTAGAAGGATAAGGAAATAATTCTAATTGCCAAAATGTTCTCTGTTAAATTTAAAGAGGTGCAGTTGTTCTTTTTTCTCATTTACTGACTCTGCTTTCCTCTCTCTTTTTTTTTTTTTTTTTTTTGTGTGTGTATGTGTGTTTGGGGTTTTGAATTTTGTTTTTCTTCCACACAGTGGTCTAGCTTGATCACATAGGACCCCCCCCCCTCTTTTGCTACAGACTGAGGGGACTGACAGGAAAGATACCTTCAGTATCTTTTTCAATGTCTATAGAATCATAGAATAGTTAGGGTTGGAAAGGACCTTAAGATCATCTAGTTCCAACCCCCCTGCAATGGGCAGGGACACCTCACACTAAACCATGACACCCAAGGCTCTGTCCAACCTGGACTTGAACACTGCCAGGGATGGAGCATTCACAACCTCCCTGGGCAACCCATTCCAGTGCCTCACCACCCTTACAGTAAAGAATTTCTTCCTTCCTTATATCCAATCTAAACTTCCCCTGTTTAAGTTTTAACCCATTACCCGTTGTCCTGTCACTGCAGTCCCTAATGAAGAATCCATCCCCAACACCCTTATAGGCCCCCTTCAGATACTGGAAGGCTGCTATGAGGTCTCCACGCAGCCTTCTCTTCTCCAGGCTGAACAGCCCCAACTTTCTCAGCCTGTCTTCATACGGGAGGTGCTCCAGGCCCCTGATCATCCTCGTGGCCCTCCTCTGGACTTGTTCCAACAGTTCCATGTCCTTCTTATGCTGAGGACACCAGAACTGCACACAATACTCCAAGCGAAGTCTCAGGAGAGCAGACGGGCAGGATCCCCTGTTTAAGTTTTAACCCATTGCCCCTTGTGCTGTCACTGTATTGGGCTTCCATTACTTAGTTCAAGTTGAAGGTGTCATTCCTGTCTTCAACATATTCAGTGATCTGTGCTCAGGCTGGAGCAGATGGAAGCCTTATTTCAGCACCTCTCCTTTGGCTGCATCATGGCTATTCATGATAAGTGGGTTTCGGTGAGAGACAGCTTTCTTGAGAGGTTTTTGTAAGAGAGAGTACAGCAACCATGGAATTCAGGAACTGTTTGTAACCTCTGTCCTTCGTTACTTTTTGAACGTATGACATGCTTTGGAATTGCAACAAATACAGAAAGAACACCAGAAAATAGGCACTTTAAATAAGAAACAAAAAACTCTTTGCAATTTTTGGCTGACAAGGGAGAGTTAAAGACAGCTAGCTGTTCATGGTAGATCCTAATTTTGTGACTTAATGTATTTATTCTGAGCTTCTAGGCAATGTAAGATCCAAAAAACAGCGAGGTATCTGAGCTCAGGTGGAAGTTACCCTAGTCTCAAAAAAGTTGATAAAATTGCTTGATGTTCAGCTGTTCATGACATTCCAAGCTGCTTAATTGAGTTTAATTTATTTTTTTAGGGAAAACTTGTATTTCTTTACTTTTCTTCTTCTTGTTGCTTTTCTATTAGTTTTGCTTTTGTCTTAAATGGAGCAGGAATTGAACAGGACTAGCAACCCAATGGTGTTATCTTTGATGCCCTTAGAAGACTGCCAACCAACAATGTTCCTTTATAAAATACACTGCATATAAACCAAAAAGGTTAAGAGAAGCAGTTAAGGTGAATAGACTATTCAGTACTAGAAGTTTTCAATGCTTAATATATTTTTTCTTCTTTTATTAAAATATTAAAAATACTCAATAGTAATATTTATTGATATAAAAAACTCCATTTATAAATGGAGTTACCAGACACCAAACCAGCCATAACTGAGAAAAATGTTTGTATCACACATAACGTTAATACTGCAATATTTTGCATGGATTCTATTCGTATCCTACCCACTGATTGACATTAGACTCCCTTTTTCAATACAGCAGTTTTCACAGTGACTTCCAGTAGTCCAGGTGCATATATTATACTGACCTTTAGGAAAAAAAAAGTCCGTAGTCGCTCTCAGTTTGTTTTAAATTTGTCTAAAAGGATTTCACTCTATGTAACATAGAGGCCTTGTGGCTATTTGCATTATAACCTTCATACCATCTTTGGGAACAGCTAACATACAAATGGCATATACAGAGTAAATGACTTGACATACCAATGTAACAATTGCATGGCAAAGAAAAAAAAAAAAAAACAAACCAAAACCAAAATCACAGGAATACAGAGTCCAACTTGTCTTCTGCAATTTTCAACATATTCTTATATCAGGGAAATTATTCATACTAATGTGACTTTATTGTGTTGCAGACCTCTGGCTCAGTTCTCATTAGACATGGGTTGTAATATGTCACTGGCTATCTCAACTAATATGCTGTTGCTTTTAAACCTTCAAGAATAACAGCATTCTTGGTTTGATTCTTCCTCTCCCTTCTTCTAGGCTCGCTTACATGGCAGTGAAAATCTGTATATCTTGTAGACTTGGGTTCAGTCTGCCTGTGAAAACTCAAGCTTGCATTGTTGCTGCACTGGGATTAGTATGGTGCCCACTTCAAGTTGTTGTGGAGAACAAGTTTATGCTTTCAGCCTTCTGTATTGAACACCTTTGCATGAAATATTTAAGGACCAAGAAAGGTGGTGTGCTTGTTAGATGAAGCATGACCGTGAAGCAAGGAAGGAGGTTTCAATTTAAGTGTTAAATGTTTCCTCAGAGCTGAGATTATAATCGGGACTTGCTTCCTCCTGCATGAGTGCCTCTTCCACTAGACCATAGTATATAGCCTTTGATTAAGTGGTTCTTTTATTATGCAAAATTGACTGGTTTGAAATTTGCATCCTACAGTTCTTCTGTTGTTGCTTAGCATTTAGGCCAGTCTCCTGCATGGTAAAGGCAGGTTTAAATCTCTTTTGGTAGAGACAGGAAACGAATTGGTTTCCCTTGCTTTGGTGTTATAATTCAGTTATGTGTTGACATGTACAATCACCATCATTCAAAAGAGGGACAAATGTTAATGCATCTTACTCCAGGAGGAGGCAGCAGGTTGGAAATATCAGGTAGAAAGAGATGCCTTATACCTGCAGAGAATTTGGGTGCCTGATACTAAAGTTGAAATTAAATAGTGTTGGTATATACTAAGAAAGAACAAATAACTTGTAAATAAATCTAAATAGCACTGTGAATTTTTCAGAAGGTGCATGTAGTAGACCTCTGTGTGTGTATGTAAACAGTGAAGAAGACAGAAGGCAAAAAAGGGGAAGTAGATGTCTTTGTACATCGCCACTTATGCACTTATTTCATCTGATAATTAGCATAACAATTCTGCAAATTGCTTTGGTGCCCTCCTAAAGTCTCTGGAACAGGCTCCACCTTTCACCACATGAAATGTTTTTATAGTCTTCTGAAACACTTGGTATTTTGCAGGCAATGCATCAGGCTTACATATCTTGGGACGCACTCCTTTTCCAAATACAACTGAAAAGCAAATTATTTTCAAAAATGAAGTGGGGCAGGGCCAACACCAATTCTGCAGGCACTAGATATATGTATCAACTGGAAGACAAGCTGATAAGCCCCAGGCATTACAAGTAGGTGAATTCCAGATACAGTTAGAGTTTGCCATCAGATTCCAAAGGCGGCAGTGATATTCCAGTTCAGATGAGGTGTTTCTTTCCTTCTGGGTGGGCATGAGGTGCTACAGTAATGGGCAGCAGACGTAGTACTTTCTTTTTCATCTGTTCTCTGCTTAATACAGATAGGTGAGTTGCACTTTGAGAGAGAGTAAATTTAAGTACAGCATCACAAAATATTTCTGCCTGTCAGTTATGCATAATAGTGTGTTTGGCAGTTAACTGCTAAGCAACATTGTGTGAAGATGCTCAGTGTGATTTACTATCCAGTCTTGGACTAATTCTCTGATCTGGAAGGCTGGAAGCACAAATGAGCTGCCCTCATTGTTAATTTGTTAATTCATCTGTTACATTATTTTATTGTATATTTGTGCATAAGGATTCGGAGATACAGAATTGTCTAATAATTCATTCAAAATTTCTTGAGATACCTTTAATGCTGGCTTCAGGATTTATTCTCAGCAAATGCTAAATACACGGGTATATAGTGTGTTTATTTATCAGCATTTTTGCTATCAGAAATTGATGGACAAGTTTTCTCAGTTTGGTTCTATTTTACAATAATTATTAAACAGAAGTTAGTTGCTGTGAGAGCAGTGCCTCCTCTCTTAAATGCACTCTTGGCATATCCTATCACTCTGGCAAGTGCTGTCACCAGAAAAACAGCTGCAGAGAAAGAACGGATTGCTGCAAGCTGAGGCACTCACAGATTATTCAGATATCATCTTGCACTGGCCTTAGGATGGCCTGTTACTTCCAGCCCTGAAAATAAACAACTATTAATCACCTAATGGCAACATACATTGACCAGCCCTTAATGCTGCCTGGACTTCAATCTAACTGTACTCAAAAGCTTTTCTCATGTTTTCTGTCACCCGGGACAAGAGAGAGTTTGCAGCCAAGCATTCCTTTGGGAGGACTGCTGTGAGTTTAACAAAATGTTTGAAATAACCTCAGTAACTCCTCTCAGCACTGATCCACAGCTTCACATGTGCAGAATCAAACAATAGCACCCTTGCATTGACAGTTTCTGGAGAGTGAACTAATGGCATCAGGCTTTCTCAGGGAAACTGAGTAACAAGCAAGTACCTCAGGAAGCTATTGTCTGGGTTTAATCTGAAAGCATTGCTTCCAGTGAAAATATATGGTATATAGAAATAGCAGCCTTCACTACCTAAAGAGGACCTACAGGAAAGCTGGAGTGGGACTTTTTACAAGGGCATGGAATGATAGAACAAGGGCCAATGGCTTTAAACTGAAGAGAGTAAATTTAGATTACACAGTAGGAAGAAATTCTTCTCTGTGGGGGTGGTGAGGCACTGGAACACGTTGCCCAGAGAAGCTGCGGCTGCCCTATCCCTGGCATGTTGAAGGCCAGGTTGGACAGGGATCTGGGCAACCTGGTCTAAGTGGAAGGTGTCCCTGGCTGTAGCAGGGTGTTGAAACTGGATGATCCTTAAGGTCGCTACCAACTCAACCTATTCTATGATTCTATTAATAATTCTGTAATGCAGTCACATTTTCTCCCAGCTTTTTTGGATGACAACATTCTTAGTGCATCTGCATGCAGTGTCTTAACTGGTAAATACAAAGCACAACTTAAATAGAAGTAGCATAGCTTTAGTAAACTAGTCATCAAATTGCATGTTGCACAATAGAAGGGTATTGCTGCTTTGAACAAGAGCACTTTAATGCATTTGTGGAGGTGCATTAAATCATTGTGCTAACCCTGAATTATAAAGGGCAAACATGTAAATGCAACAACTAATACAGAGTATTAGACTCTCTCCATCAACAAAGAATGTATGAAACTTCAGAAAAAGACGTAGGAAGCTTTCTTATATTGTGCTTATTATACCTTTCAGGTTGAGATTTTTTTAGTTGAGCTTCTTTTGCTTAGTTATGCCCATCATCAAAGTGCCTGAAGTCACTTTGCCCTGAATTGAGATGGTTAAGTGATGCAAGAATCTTATACCTCAGGGAAACTTGGATCTATCTCCAAATTACCACATAAGGTACCTGGAACACTGTCTATTATCTCTATTATCTCTTTTTTTTTAGACAGATACTGGAACTAACTTCCCAGGCAGCTAAAATGCATTGTTTTCCAAAATGTATATCCAAGTCATCTCTGTTAAAGCCAGAGAAAACTTTGGCCAAAGTTCCCATGAAACAGTCCAGCAGCATAAGGATTAGCAGTTTCTCTTCTAAAATGGTAATATGAGTACCATGTTAATTTTAAGTGCATCGGCCCAGTCCAGGCATAGGGGGCACCTGCACAGCACATAAGAGTCTGTCTTTACAACACAAAACCTCAGTGTCTGATGTGCAAAGCACCTACCTGATTTTGAAGCTGCTAAATATAAAAAAGAGAAAATTTTAACTTAAGTACACACAGCCACTTTGAGAGTTGAGCATCTGGAATACTATTAATAGTAAACAATATGTTTCAGTAAAAGTTAGGACATGAACCAATAAAACTGAGAAATTCACTCAAGGCTCCCTTGTCTTAATGATAAGCTGCCTTGAGCAAGTATGTATTTTCTTTTTCACTCACTTCTTCACTTAGAAAGTCATCAGTCTTCACTTAGAAAGCCTTGATCCTTGTAAATCAGTGTAACCTTAATGTTATTTAATCATAGCTTTTAAAAGTTAATTTTCATGAGAACTATATTTAAAAAAAAAATAATAACTTGTCATTGAGGATTATGAAAATCCTTTATTTGCCTGGAGAACAGTACTCAGATCTGAATGAATAAGTGTAAGTGAAGAATGTGTTTCGACAATTTGTTTATTAAAAATTTATTATGCTGCTAAAAGTTATATTGTATTTATAGTATTTTAATGACAGTGATGCACAGTTTTGTGCATTCTATTAATATGCATTTTAAAATTCTGCTATGCAAAATTCTAAAATATTTTAGTCTCTTATATCCACATAAATATTGCTTTTTTATTTCTCTAAATGACAAAATCAATTAAATCATATAATAAGCCTAATGAAATGCTTCTATTTGACTGATGTCTTAACAATTGCACAGATAAGATGACAGCTAGGATTAAGAAAAAAAGGTCATTAAGATTTAATCGTATCCAAGAGAGGTGTGACTAGAGACACAAACCTGATACTAGTTTCCATCTACCTTTGCTTCACCTAACAACTCCACATTCCATACCAAATGCATGTAACTTCAATATGTGGCATTCATGGAAGTGCCTGCCTTTGTCAGCCCAAAAGAAATTCTCACTTTTGAGTCAAAGCCTCCTTGGAAATGGGAGTCTCATAGAATATTAATAGACTTTAATATTTTTTCATGTCTTCAGTAAAAATAAGACTTCCCCTAATTAGTGTCATAACATCAAAGCTTAAAGCAGATTAGGTTTTAACTTGCTTAACTTACCTTAAGCAGCATAAACTGTGTGCCTGGATCCTTGAGACACCATATGCTGCAAACTTTTTCATGCAAAGCTTGATTCAGTGCTTGCTAGTGTCATGGACAAGTTTCCTATTATCTTTAAAAGTATGTGATCAGAACTTGTTAAACTTGTTACTAAGTACTGGATTTCTTTCAACCAGATTTGGTGAAGTCAAAGAAATAAGGTCCTGTGTAATGCCTTGAAGGCATGTTTTATTTAAATCAGTGCGTGTTACTGAATCACAAAAGCATATGGAGGATTTAAAAAGTGGTGAGGATAATAAAACCCCACAGTTATCTTTAAATTGCCTTCAGAGTTTTAAAAATGCACTCTCTTCATGCACAAATACCTTTATTTGATTTTAAAATTCTATAGAAATGAACAGTAGCAGAAATGCCCTGTTACAAACTCTTCTGAGCCACTCTTGTGGTAGCTGCTTATATGGAAAAATTCTTGCTAATCAAAGTCAGTGTCTGAGCAGCAGCTATTAAATGTTTGCCAAGATATATAACGCTGTGTCATCTGCAGTGGTAAACTGGTCTAGACGTAAGGAAGTTGGCTGGCTGATGCCAACTGACCTTACTTGAAAATGTGGTCTGCGGTTGTTACCTACTAGCCTGGCCCTGCAAATATCTAAATTCCCTCCACTGACACAAATGAGACTTCTACAGGAACACTAAAATAAAGTTGTGAGTCCTTAATCAATAAATTTATTAGCTATTATAGGGGGATTAATTATATCTTCAGGGTTCATTAGTACTACAAGTAAAACCACTTTACTCACAACTGTGATTCAAAGGAACTGTGATAAATGACTTAGAATATAATAATTTATTTGTGATTTTTTGTAATTCCCTTTTCCCATGAAGTAAGTAGTCACATGCAAGTGGTAATGCTCTGATTTGATATTTAAAAAGAAAAACAAGGAAACAAAGCCAGCTTTTCAGCTGCCCCTGTTGATGATCTGACATTAAAAAGCAAGGGGCCGGAATGAGGTCCCTTCAAAGTCACATTCAGATGTGACCTTCAGAAGTAAAATCACCAACCAGGTAGGCTGTTATGCTTTCGTATAACAGGAATACTTATCTGAATCTGTTTGATAAAATACTTGCTTAAGTACATGCATATTAGAAATAATAATTTATATGCCAGCATTTCATTAGGGGAGTCTTTCGGAATTAAAATTATTTACATTATGCTGAGATGCATACAGCCCATCCGTAACAAATAGACTGAGAATAAATAAAGTGAACCTTTAGTTAAAAACAGCTGCAAGATGTTTTACATTTCTGCTCAGTATCGAGCAGTGTGTTGAAAATGCATTTTTCATAAAACCACATGCAAGGCTTTTTGATGGTGAAAAAATCCACTCACAACAGCCACATGTCTAGGTGAATCCTTAGAAGCTAGCATGGACCCCACACAGATATTCCAAAAGAAAAGACATTACTAGAAAGTAGTTTCTCTTGAAGTGAAGTAGAATGTGTGTGATCCTACTAGACCACTTTGATAAATAAATAAAAGTCTTTTTTCTAGCACAAAACTGGTTCAATTGGAGGGCAAGTGAAACCCAGGTTCACGTTTTACTTAGGGTTTTTTTTTCCATATTTTTTTCTTAAGTGATCCCTTGACTTACACAAAGATTATTTTTTTTAGGAAAAAAAAAACATTTGGCTTTGGGTTGTAAAGTAAACTTATGCAACCTGCATGGACAATTTTCACTTGCTGTGTTCTTTATACTCTGAAGGGGGCTTGCCTCTATATTTCCTATTTATTCAATTTTTACTGCATGGAATTAACCAAACCTTAGTTACTTGGATTTCTTTTCAGCTTTAAAAAGATACACCATATAAAAATAAAGTTCTAAAAGTAATAGTTTCACTGAAATAGGTAAAACTACCGTTTCATATAACTTTTGGACACATTCCTTCACACTTAAGCTTTTCAGGGAAAGAGCTAAAGATGGAGGGAAAAATGCAATTTAAGCTCATTTGCAGGGATTTACAGAACTTTTCTGAGCAAGAACAAAATCCATATGAGTCCACAGTTTGTTACAATCTAAGCTCGATTTTCATATTAAACTTTCTCCTGTGTGTCTTTCATATGAAATGGCATAACCTAGCCTATATTGCATATCACATCTATATAGTTTTAGAACCATTTGGTGCATTCGACGTGGGGTTTTTTTTCTCCTCCTCAGGGCTAGTGGATCCCCTTTCCATGGCAATACTATGTAAGCATTCTGTCGTTTTAGTTTATTCTCCTGTGTAAACCAGGGTTAGTCACTAACTTGTTAAATGTTACCATTGATGCAGAAATCAATTTGAAGCTTTACTTTGTGATTTACAGCATTGTGTTTTGTTCTTCATAGTGTCATATCTGTGCTTTGGAAGGAGTCAAATTAAAAAGGATAGTTCTTACTTCTAGGTTACACTTCAACACCTCATCCCCTTGCACAAAAAGGTTAAGTGTCTTTTCAAATTAAGGCAGCAGTAATTAACCAGTGGTATTGTTTGTGATTTGCCAACTCTGGGTGTTAATGAGAGAGAAATTAACACTTAGCAGCAGGAGTTCCTGATAGTCAGTGGCAAATGCTTAATGTGCCAACAAGTTATTTTGATCTTAAGTACTGCACTTAAGTGTTTTTAAACAAAAGTATGGTATGTTTTTTATGTGATCATACATATGGGAGGTATGATATAGAGCTATAATAGAAAGAATGGCACAATATAGTGGAAAAAAGTGCAACCTAGGCAGTACAGGGAAAATAGTTTTCCTATATTACAGCCAAAAGCAGGATTGATAGATGTTTTCATGCTAAAGATGAAATTGCACCTGCAATTAACAGTATGCAGATGTTCCTGTATATAAATTTTATCACCAAATCTGATGATTTCTGAAGGTAACTTTTAAAGCATGAAATATTCCTGAAAAAGTGTGCTTGAGCTGCGATGATTTTCTAGAAAGACATAAATTACACTTTAGGGGCATCTCGAAATACTAATTTTATTTAAAATTTCCTTTTAAAAAAAAAAACTTTTCAAATTACACGAGTGCAGTGCCACATTTCTTTTGTGGTGGATAGGGGATTCAAACTGCCACAAAGAGCAAAATGAGCCCTTCAAAACTTGGGTGAGCATTAGTATGAAGATTTTACCTGGCACATGCGCTTATAATGAGTAAGTATTTGTGGACATTTCATAGCTTCTCCCTTGCATAAAATAGCCCACTAGAAATGTAAGGTCTGCTCCTATCTTCCAGGGGCTTTATCTTTGCTTTTAAAATAGTTTTGGTTAGCACATATATACATCCCCTACTAGATTATCCTTTTATTATGTTTGGTTGATGTGGGAGCAGATACATAGCCTGTGAAGTAGCAAAAGTAGGCCCATCCTGCACCAGCAAATTGCAGCCTCCTACTGGAGGCAAGGAGCATCAGTCCTTGGCTTCACTTGCCACTTACTTCTCACTGCTGCTAGGCTAGCTGGCCTCCATAGTGCAGTGGGGTCATGCACATCTTGTCCCCACATGAAGTTGTTGGCCAGCCAGAGAAAACTTAGGAATTGGGTGTAGGCAGCATTGCCCTTCCATAGGAGCCACTTCTGAATCTGTGATTTCTTCAATGCTAAATTTGTTTGAATACATTAAGTAGTGTAGCTGGATTTGTCAGAGTTTCAGCCTCTCTCTCCTTCCAAATATCATATTTCAGTTGTAAAATCCACATTTGCCTGTGTTGCCTCAGCTGTGCTGAGGAGTAATTTACTTTGCCACTGAACTGCGGCCACTTCTCGGTTGAAGAGTAGTAGCCATAAACAGAAATGTTACAACGCTATGCAGCAGTTTTGGACTAAAGGCTACCGTATCTAATTGAAACTGCAGGAGGAAGCCGCAGGGTTTCTTCTTCCTTTGATGCCTGTTCCATTACATGAGCACATCAAATAGAGTTTTCCCTCCATTGCTGGGAAGAAACCACCCTAATGAAGCTGGTCTGGCACTACCCACGTTTTTGAGTGCTTGTATTGTCTGCTAAGTGGATATTTAGGTTACTGTGCAAGCCCTATAACACATTTTTATTATAATTAAACATTAACAAAAATTGGGTACCATATTGGTTGAGTCCAGAGCACAGCTCTGCATATAAACCATTACATGACATTATATTGAACTTTTTCTTGTACAGACGGTATCTAACAGCTCATCCTGCACTGTTGTTTTTGGCAAGTTCACTACAGCATATAATAAATCAAGAAAAGAAAAAGCTTTTTGGCCTAATGTTGTACAGACTGCTGTAATGTTAGACTACAGAAAGCAGTTCTGTTTTTAGACATCCTTTTACTAACCCAACATTCATAATTTATGATTTCACTGTAAAATTCCTGCAACACTACACCAAAAGTAGCGCTGCCCTTTAATTAAGTGCTCTCAGTAGGAAAAACGTGAAACTGATGTGCAAAACATATCACAGTATGCAGTGATTGATAGTGATTACTTCTTTATGAACCCAGCCTGAAGGTCTGAACTTCCTGATGGGTAAAATGGTGCATGGGGTTACTTCCTGAGATTGCCTAGTGGGGATCAGTCAGAGTTAGCAATATCTGAGGAATTCCTGAGACGCATTTCGGAGATGTTACAGCAGAAACTTTCTATTTCTTTCCGAATTGTGCTTTACATTAATAATTACCTCATTTAGCAGCTGTATTTTAAGGATTCATTGTTATCGTCATGGTAGTGTAATTTGCGTGAACTGGAAGTTGCATAAACCCCTTTATTTTAATGCCTGCATGCCCAAATCTGGGAGAACAGAATGCAGGGCGGGAAAGACTTCTGTATGTATCAAAGTTACTGAATATTATTCAGTATTTAAAGCATAGGTCTTTTTACTGGTATGTGCAGATTGTTCAAAGAAAAAAAAAACAGAAGTCTGATCTGGATTGTTTGAGCCTCTAAATAGCATTTTTATTTAAGGAACCAGGCATTAATGACATGATGGTTCAACACTGGTTAAAATTTGAAAATTGAATGGAGGTCCAGTACTGTCTGTGTTGAAATAACTAGAGCTGGGAAATTAAATTTCTCATAACACAAGCACATAAATTAACTTTCCTTTTTGCTTGATAGATTTGGCCCTGGATTAGTCATTTACTGGTATGGATTTATTGAAGAACTGGACTGCCATCGTGAGCGTGGTATCCTGCTAAAAGACTGCTTTCCTACCGACATTGTGACTCTGCGACACAGCATGGCTCAACGCTGATGTTGGGAGGAAGAGGTAAATCCGGAAGCAATTTTACTTTCCTTCAGTGTAAACTAATGGCAGCATCTGCCCTGAACTTCAGCTGAACTCCTGCTGCCTGCCCTTATGCTACTGCCTCTTTATACAAACATATCAAGAGTTTCTGTTTTGCTTCAGACCTCTGTTGTGATCAGCCAAAAAAGACAGACACAACCCACTCATTATCAGCATTTCTGTCTCTGTCAAACAGCTAGTTTCTAGATACTCATAATATTTCTTCCTTCCGGATGGCTTCTTCTAGCATTCTAAACAAAGACAAAAATGCAGAGGCTGAAAGGTACAACTTTCAGTTCTTATGCCTATTAGGGAGTCACCTTTAAAAATAAGTGGCTTTTTATGGTTTAACTCCCAAATTTATTCAGTGCTAGTGAACTGACTGAAACACCTACACCAATGTGGAAAATTGGTAAAGACTGTTATTCTGGGGCTTAAAACATAATGCAGATCTCATAAAGCTAAAGTGATAAGATAGGATTGTGTAAGTTCTGGCTGTTACAGTAAAGAGCCAGATTTTGAGAGAATAATTGGTATATGTGTTTTGTCACTATCTAATTGCTAAAATCAATAATGGAATACGGAGTTAAAAAATAAGTTAGTGGATTTTGGGGAGTGAGATTTGGGCTTACACTTGTGGGTTTTCAATAAGTAGTTTAATGACTGAAAAATAACTTGTGTTTGTCTTTTCCAGCCCACCCCCCAGGGAATCTGTACCTAGGAATTTTTCCCTTAACCGACTTTAAGGAAGGAATCTGTCTTGACCCCTGTAGGTACTGTAACATACAATTTTCTGGCGTACTGAAGTCCACAAGAACAATGTGCAGGAGCTCTCTGTGTGGGTTACTTCTGAAGGAGATTACCATCCTGGTGTTCAACAAGAGGAGTGAAAAAAAAGATGATGAAACAGTGCTTTTTACTGGATCAGTGCCGCAGGATAAATAGACACACAAAGTTTGCCTATAGAAACTGTGCTGGGTAGAGCATAAGTTTCCACCGTACTTATGTATACTTGTAAAAGCATTGTTTTTCTCTTTGTTGAAACCACCAAGAGCAGAAGAGCATTTTGGTGGGTGCTAGCCCTCCTTAGATTTGAGTGAGTTCAGTCTCGCCCTATTTTCATGCTCATCACCACTTAGAGGGGCAGTGTTGGGCCTCAGGTTTGTGCTCTCAGAGATTTCTTAGTAGCAGCTTACAGAGCTTGACACTCTTTAATACTCTTTTCTTCACTAACTGGCATTTGGGAAAGGACAGAATATTTTTTAAAGGCGAGAGTTTTGCATGTCTGCTCACCATGTTCTGATTTTCAGAGAAGCAAAGGTACGGATTTTGTTGTAGAATTAAAGGTGTGATAACAGTTTTCCTAAAGCACAAGTTGATAACCTCTTCCATAAGGAAAGGGTCTTTAAAACATTACAGTACATATTCATCATCTTTTTGCAGCTGAGGTGATACTCTGTGTGCCTGTATGATTTCAAAAATCACATGCAGGCTTTTTATAGTCTTGCCTTGACTTAAAAGGGTATTAATCTTATTCCATTTTCTTTCAGCTATAGTTTTCAGATGCATATGCAGTATTTTTATTTTGAACTTTTAGTTCTCATTTTAACAGTTTGCTATGTTTCAGAAAGGACCTTATCATTTTGACTAATCTTTAATTTTCAGGAAAAAATATCTTTCTTTAGTCTTCCTAGTACTCTGTTCCTTGCTGCAGAGATAAGCTCGTATAGCTCCACTGCAGTGAATTATTGTTGCATAGAGATTATTATCCTAGGTTTTAACATGCTATAGTGAAAAGATTTATTTTACAAATAAACCTGTTACAGCTGTAATTCATTCCTGTTCAGCTATTTAAGGTATTGTGCTTAGCTTATTTTGCCTAACCAGCTTTAAGGATCTGCCCGTAAAGATACACAGGAGCTGCATGTATGATGTTGCTGCTGCCCCTGGGCTTGGGGTTTAGGCTAGTGGAATGTGTGAAATCCAGAAGAGAATAAAAAAGAAGAAATAGCTGAACATTATTGGAGTAGAAAATTCAAAAGTAATGGTTGTTTGAGTAAATGGGTTTGAAGGGCAAACTGAATTTGTTTTAGCTAGTGCATATGCTTTCTGTTGTATGAAATCATTTAAATCAGCTTTTACAAGATGCAGTAATGCTGTTTTTTCTTTTTGAATAAATTAAATTTATCTGCACAGATGTTGAAAATCCTGCTCAACCTCCATCAAAGCTTTGCTTTGTTTTTACATTAAACAAATTTATATGGGGACACACAGATAAATCAGGTTAGGCTTGTATTTGTTTCTTTATTCCTCTACCTAATACCATGACATAACAGGTTGGAAAGCAATACAGCTGTCTTTAATAAAAGCTTTGACCTCATCTTTATGTATTGCCCCCTTTAAGCATCTTTGTATTAGAATGAGGATGAAATAAGCCACAAAAGTGTACCTACTGTATTAATTTCATTAAATGCTATTGAAGAAGCTTTGCCACCGCAAAAAATATGCTGTGTCACTATTTTAAATGCTGAAAGAACATAGTTTGGTTTTTTTATTGTTATTCCTACTTGTGTCTTGCAAAAAAACCCTTGTGTATTTTTTCTGTTTATCATATGTAAACAGCAACTTCAGTATTAAAGAGGAGAGACTACTATTTGTGAGGTGCTCGTTGGTTTTGTTTTCTTAAATAATACTGTAGTCATTAGAACCTTAACATTAAAGCCAAATCCAGTTTTATGGAATATTCTGTAGAGTCTGCTAATGAATTACGCCTAGCCAGAAAACAGAAGTGTGCATAACACCGACTGATGTTCACACTGGCATATATAGACTCACCAAGCATCTGCTCTTACAAGCACTGTAATAAGGCCTGTTCTGAGCTTTAGGAATTGATGTCATTGCGTTGAACAGAGAAGTAAAACTTCCTTGTAAAGGGAAGCAGCACAATGCTGTGTCACACTCTAGTGTAAAGACAAAACGTTTTTTAACATTTCTGTATTCTGCGGACACATTGTTAGCATGAGTTTAATGATCTTTCCCTGAAGCCAGCTCAGAGCAGAATAAAATTTCCAATCTAAAGCTGAAGAAAAAAGACCAAATGTCTTACTGCTCTTACCTTATTACTATTTATCACATTAATAGTACTGATAGTTTATGAGTAATTTTCATCCTGTTTGGTTACATCAGTGTATTCAAAAAGTCATTCTGTCCTGGTATTTGCTTTTGCATTTCTCCACCCTCTAGACTACTATTACATAAGACTTTTCATGGCTTTTTTCATCTGTCTTTAAATCCTCCCCTTCGAATTTTCCATCCTTTTTTAACCATTTCACATTTATTTATTCAGCATCCTCCCATTTGCCCTTGTTTCCCCTTTTGAATAGTCTGTCCTAAGTTTTCTAGTGACAGCTTCTGTTTCTGATACTAATCTGCATCCATGCTACCAGAAAATAGGCAAAGCCAATATTAGGAATATAGCTGTTAGAGCGGCCTCTTTCACTAAGGAGACTTCCTTTCCACATGTTCATGCCTTGCTTGTGCAGCACATCTGCAAGGTCTGTTGAAGTCAAAGGTTTAGCTTTCCTCCTGTACCAAAATCTACTTGTCTCAGAAAGGAAAAGATGGCTAGATCTCAGTTCTCAAACCAGTTGTTCTGACAAGAGCTTGTCCATCCTACAGGTTGTTCTTGTTTAACAGAGTTGATTAAAACTCCTTGAAGGTCAACAAAAAAAAGTAAGCAGAACTCAACTCGATTCTTCCTTTTCCTTCAGCTGAAGTAGTCTCACTATTTAGCTTCTGAAGGGATCTTTGGCAGTTAGACAGTGAACACTGAGCAAGAATAACTTGTCAGAACCATGCATTTGTTATTTCGAGGACGAGTTATACATATGCTAAGACAAATGCTGCTCAAATATTAATTTAATAATATGGAATAAAATAGGAGGCTGCCTGCAAAAAAAAACAAACCAAAAAAATCCTGCTATCATGTTATTCCAAGTCACAAAGGGCCATTTGTGATGGATTTGCAGGTTATTCAGAAATAACCATTTTATTATGTTGACAAAAGAAGAAACCTCAAGGGCTTGCTCTTTACAGTGGTGTGATAGGAACCTAAAGTATGCCTGTTGAAAAATGAACTAGCTAACAATGGGAGCTTGGCAGCAACTTCACCATTTATAGAGAAACTGTCTATCTAGTACGATCTGTATAAAATAGACCTCGCTTAGGTTAGGGAAAGGTCACAAGTTACACAAAGTTTGGATAGTCTAAATGCATTACTGAAAACTAACTCTCCTGTGTGTAGTAAATATTAATTGAATCTGTATTATTAAGAACATGCCAGGATTCCAAAGATTAAATAAGGAAGATCACACAGTATCACAGTATGTTAGAGATTGGAAGGGACCTCGAAAGATCATCTAGTCCAATCCCCCTGCCGGAGCAGGAACACCTAGATAATGTTACACAGGAATGCGTCCAGGCGGGTTTTGAATGTCTCCAGGGAAGGAGACTCCACAACCTCCCTGGGCAGCCTGTTCCAGTGTTCCGTCACCCTCACTGAGAAGAAGTTTCTTCTCAAGTTTAAGTGGAACCTCTTGTGTTCCAGTTTGTACCCATTACCCCTTGTCCTATCATTGTTTGCCACTGAGTAGAGCCTGGCTCCGTCCTCGTGACACTCCCCCTTTATATATTTATAGACACTGATAAGGTCACCCCTCAGTCTCCTCTTCTCCAAACTATAGAGACCCAGCTCCCTCAGTCTTTCCTCATAAGGGAGATGCTCCACTCCCTTAATCATCTTAGTTGCCCTGCGCTGGACTCTCTCCAGCAGCTCCCTGTCCTTCTTGAACTGAGGGGCCCAGAACTGGACACAATACTCCAGATGCGGTCTCACCAGGGCAGAGTAGAGGGGAAGGAGGACCTCTCTCGACCTACTAACCACCGCCCTTCTAATACACCCCAGGATGCCATTGGCCTTCTTAGCCACAAGGGCACAGTGTTGGCTCATGGTCATCCTGTTGTCCACTAGGACCCCCAGGTCCCTCTCCCCTACACTGCTCTCTAACAGGTCATTCCCCAACCTATACTGGAACCTGGGGTTGTTCCTGCCCAGATGAAGGACTCTACACTTTCCCTTGTTATATTTCATCAAGTTACTCCCTGCCCAACTCTCCAGCCTATCCAGGTCTCGCTGGATGGCAGCACAGCCTTCTGGCGTATCAGCCACTCCTCCCAGCTTAGTGTCATCAGCAAACTTGCTGATAGTACACTCAATTCCCTCATCTAAATCATTGATGAATATATTAAATAATACCGGTCCCAGTACTGACCCTTGAGGCACTCCACTAGTTACAGGCCTCCAACTAGACTCAGCCCCATAGACTACAACTCTCTGGCTTCTCTCCTTCAGCCAGTTCGCAGTCCACCTCACTACCTGATCATCCAGTCCACACTTCCTCATTTTAGCCGTGAGGATGCTGTGGGAGACTGTGTCAAATGCTTTGCTGAAGTCAAGGTAGACCACATCCACCGCTCTGCCATCATCCATCCACCGTGTTATTTCCTCATAAAAGGCTAAGAGATTGGTCAAACATGATTTCCCCCTGGTGAAGCCATGTTGACTGCCCCTCATAACCTTCTTATCCTTGATATGCCTTAAGATGGTACCAAGGATAAGGTGTTCCATCACTTTCCCAGGGATGGAGGTGAGGCTGACCGGCCTATAGTTACCCGGGTCCTCCTTCTTGCCCTTTTTGAAGACTGGAGTGACATTTGCTTTCCTCCAGTCCTCAGGCACCTCTCCCGTTTCCCAAGACTTGGTAAAGATGATGGAGAGTGGTCTAGCAATGACTTCCGCCAGTTCCCTCAGCACCCGCGGGTGCATCCCATCTGGACCCATGGATTTATGGATGTCCAGATTGCTCAACTGGTCTCTAACCCATTCCTCGTCGACTAAGGCAAACCGCTCCGTCGACCTGACTTCATCTAAGGTCTCAGGGGTACAGGGCTCTTCAGGACTGCCCGCAGCAGAGTAGACAGAGACAAAGAAGGCATTCAGTAACTCTGCCATCTCTTTATCTTCTGTCACCAGGGCACCCATCCCGTTCATCAGTGGGCCTACATTGCCTCTGGTGTTAGTTTTGTCTGCCATGTATTTAAAAAAGCTCTTTTTGCTGTCCTTGACCCTTCTTGCCAGGTTTAATTCTAAGGATGCCTTAGTCCTCCTAGCTGCCTTCCTACATCCTCTAGCAGCAGCCTTATATTCCTCCCAAGTGGCCAGCCCCTCCTTCCATGACCTGTAAACTCTCCTCTTCCACTTGAGCATACCCAGCAATTCCCTATTTAGCCACGCAGGTCTCTTGGCCCTCTTCCTTGACTTCCTACGTGTCGGGATGCTCCGATCTTGAGCACGGAAAAAGTAGTCCTTGAATGTCAACCAACTATCTTGGGCCCCTTTACCTTCAAGCAGCCCTGCCCATGGGATTTCCCCTAGCAATTGCTTGAAAAGGCCAAAGTTTGCCCTGCTAAAGTCCAGGGTTGCAATTCTACTTGGTATTCTACTAGTCCTGCCACACAAGATCCTGAACTCCACCATCTCGTGGTCGCTGCAACCAAGGCAGCCCTCAACCCTTACTGCTTCAACCAGATCCTCCTTGTTAGTGAGGATGAGATCCAGCAGCGCTCCTCTCCTGGTCGGCTCATCCACCATTTGCAGGAGGAAGTTATCATCCATACACTGGAGGAACCTCCTGGACTGCGGCTGGGTTGCCGAGTGGTCCTTCCAGCAAACATCAGGGAAGTTAAAATCCCCCACGACGACCACGGCCTGTGACTGTGAGGCCGCTCTCAGCTGCCTGTAGAAGGCCTCGTCAACTTCCTCACCCTGATCCGGTGGTCTGTAACAGACACCTACAACAGTATCCCCCCTGCCAGCCTGCCCCTTAATTCTCACCCACAGACTCTCAACTCGCTCATCATCTGTCCCTGGACAGAACTCGGTGCACTGTAGTTCCTCCCGCACATAAAGAGCAACCCCACCACCCCGCCTGGCTGGCCTGTCTTTCCTGAAAAGGACATAGCCTTCCATGACTATATTCCAGTCATGTGAGCTGTCCCACCACGTCTCTGTAATTGCCACCAGATCATAATCTCCTGACTTAACACAGGTTTCCAACTCCTCCTGCTTATTTCCCATGCTGCGCGCATTGGTGTACAGGCATTTCAGGGAGCGAGCTGAGCACACCGATTTCACCCTAGGATTGTAGGAGGCCTCCCAGTCTTCATTAATTCTGGAGCGCTGCCCCACTGGGGCAAGCCCAGCTACAACCCCATCCCCCTTCGAATCTAGTTTAAAGCTCTCCAAATGAGCCCTGCTAATTCGTGCCCCAGCATCCTTTTCCCTCTGTGAGACAAACCTTTCTCACTTGTCATTGTCCAGACTGGTGCCCTATAAAACCAGCCGTTATCAAAGAATCCAAAGCCCTGCCTGTAGCACCAGTCTCGAAGCCAATTGTTCATGAACTGAATCTTCCCATTCCTTCCCACATCATCAGTGGAAGATGGAAGGAGTGAGGAGAAGATCACTTGAGCCCCAGACTCTTTCACCATCCGCCCCAAGGCCCTGTAGTCTTTCTTCATCCCCCTCAGATTGCGGGAAGCAGCTTCCTCCCCACCTGTCTGGAAGACCAGCAGCGGGTAATAGTCTGTCGGGTGCACCAGGTTGGGGAGCGCCCTGGTGATATCCCTGATCCGGGCTCCAGGCAGACTACACACTTCCCTATGATGAGGGTCAACTCTGCATATCGGGCCCTCTGTTCCTCTCAGAAGGGAATCCCCTACTACAATGACCCTTCTTTCTTTCTTAACAGAGGCAGTCTTGAGGTGCAAAGTCGACTCCCTTTTCCTATGTGGCCTTGTGGGCTGGCCTTGCCCCACATTCTCACCTACCTCTCCTTCAAGATCCAGGGCCTCGAACCTATTATGGAGGGACACCTGGGGAAGCAGGGCAGGAAGGGGGGAGGGTTTCCCACGACGTCGACCCGGAACTCGCTTCCAACCCTCGTCATCTTTTTGGTCCCCTACCTCTGCGCAACAGCTACAGGGCAGGGGCTGCCTCAGGCCATCCCCCTCTGTGTGAGAAGGCAGGGGGTCCTTCCCCTTTTGGGGGGTATCTCCCTGGAACCGTTTCGACTGGCCTGCCAGGGAGTTACTCCACCAGTCGATCTCCCTTTCACACTCCCTGATGGTCCTCAGTGTCTCAACCTCCTCCTTAAGTCTTGCCACCAGGCTAAGCAGATCTTCTACCTGCTCACACCTCACGCAGGTGGAATGCTGTCCTCCCTCCCCCGGCAGCAGCAGGCTCTGGCACTCCCTGCACCCAGAGACCTGAACAGCCACGGTCTGGGACGGGGGCTCTGTCTGAGTTGCTGTAGTCACCTTACTGCAAGCTCTCTTTCTGGAAGCAACCATATTGGTGCGCAGTCTGGGACACCAGCAACACGACCTGCTTGTTCCTCCCTGTGCCCGGTGGGCACCGACCCGTCGCTGCCCTCTCAAAGGCTTTTTCAAGGCAAGCAGCAGGGGAGTGGTCGCCGTCACCGTGGGAACGCCCCCCTCCACGTCAGCCTCTCTCTCGCAAGGGCTGCTGGGGCTTCGGGGATCGGGAGATGTCGGGAATCGCGATGTCTCTGCGCTATCCCCTCTGATTTTCCTAATCTCCGTTGACCCTCGCGTCGCTGAAGCGTGCCGGCTGTGGCTCTAGCTAGGCTAGCTCCGATCAGCTGACTGAATGCTAGTAGCGAGTTTAGGCCGCTTTTAAATCTGATGTAATTATGAGCTAAATAATAAACAGAGCAGTTTTAGTTCCCCTTGTGTTTTTCACTTTCCTGCTATTGTTTCATATATGGCTGTTATACAAAGAGCAGCTTAGGTCAGCTACTATAAATTATGGGTTTCGTACAATAGTAATCTACCAAAATTATTTCAGAGCTGGATCAAAGAGCTTCAAAAGACTTTCAAAAAAACTTTTCCACATCATAAAAAGGCTTCATTTTTATGCCCTATTTTTATAGGGATTTCTCAATTTAGAGTTGCATCTTACAGTATTCAATTGCTTAATTAGATACTATGTTATTGAAAGACACCAGATTTGAATAACTTATTTGCAGCCTCAATGAGCATGAAATGGTAATATCAAAACCCCTCTTTTTAAATACATTACCTGGCATGTTTTTCAGGCTGTTTTTTTTTATCTGATCTAAGAGTGGAAAGATTTCTGTCTGTTAAGAAAGCCAACAAGTTTTCAAGTGAAATTTTATCTTTCTTCCCTTTACAACATGCAAATCATGTTTGCTAACAATCATTCACAACACTGATTCTGCATAGTGGCTTTTAGCTGGCATCATGTCCCTGTGTAAGATGTTCCCTTGCCCTCACTCCTGGGCAGGCTTTCACCTAATCTGAGCAATCACATGTCATCTGCACAGATCCATAGATGTGGCACTGCGATGTCAAAACAAAATGAAATGTCAATGCAAGAGTATGGAGACAAAGTAACTATATTGAAACCATGTCAGTGCACATCTACAGAGACCACGTTACTCTGTCAGTGTGATTTTAGGAAGATCACTTTGAAATGTTAAAATGAAATGAAGCTAAGTCAATTAGGTAATAACAACTGAGGTTCAGGGATTAACTGAGGGCCTAAGGTGAAGCCAGTGACCATTAACCCAAGCTAGTTATTAATTCTCAGAGAAATATCCTTGGTTAAGGTTACTCTCATTATTAGAGAGTTTGGAGGTTTCTTTCCCCTGTATTGTATAAAGGTTTTTTGCTGTTGCCTCTAAGAATGACACCACAAAAGTAAAGTTTTCATAGAAAGTAAATCCACTTAATACCAGGCAAACAACTTGTGTGTGTGTGTATATATATATGTATATATATATACACACACACACACATATATATATATACAGACACACACAGAGAGAGAGAGACATTTAACAGATTTATCTTGATGTCCAGATGGCTGTCTATAAAGAGACAGTTTTACTATAACGTACTTACCTCTGAGAACTTGCCAAATTAAAATAAAATTAACACGGAGAAGTGTTCATTGGCACGGCAACTACTATTTGTATGGCCCAAGTATTTATCATTAAAATAAAGCAGACATGTAAGCTGCTCAGAAAAAAACAGCAATATTAAATAATTCTTTTAAAAAAATACCTAAAAAGCAGAGTCAAGGTTGCAAATTTTATGCCAATTCAGGTTTCTACCTATACTTTCTCATATAGAAGCCCCTGTTACCTGTGTGCTCTTCATAGATGTGTTCACAGAGGTCCTCAGGAAAGGGCAGTAACTCAACACTTGTCCCTGTCATACAGGATGGTAACTCACATCAAAGTGCTCATGAAAGCACAGAGACATTTCTGAAAGCTGACAAGCGACAGTGATGGCGAGAGAGCATGACATAGAAGAGGGGATGAGCTGCACCTGAAGGAGGTGAGGCCAGGCCTGGCCCTGCTGGTTTTAGATCTTGAACTGGGTATTTTGGAGCTTCTGTCTCCAATGTGAAGCTACACAGATGTGGTCACACCTCACAAAGTGCCTCAGGGATACAAAGAACATTTCTGAAAGCACTCTGAAACTCAAAGTAGAAGAGTACTGTGAAAACGCAAGCTTTCTTACCAGAAAAGACTTTCCATTACAAATGGATATATTGGATTATTTTTTTTTTGCTTTTCCATAATAAGCATTCACACCACACTTCATTTTGTATTCTGCCTCAGCATGATACTCCATAATGAGTGGAAAAACATAAAAATTAATTTAATCAATTTGTTTCCATACTCACTTTAAGCAGCCTTATTTTAATGCGTTTGGCATTGCGTTACATACAAATGATGAAATACATGTAGAAAAAAAATACCATAAAAATAAAAAAGTGAAGGCACAGTTGGGTCTGAAGACATACAGGCAGTTTCATCCTTCCTCTGAGGCAAAATTGTCTATACAGATCAGCTTACATGTCTCTCTAATCTATCCTTAAAAAACTCCAGCCATAGAGATGCTTAAAAAGATTATGGGAATCCATTCCACTACCCATCTTTATTTAGTTAGAAACGTTTTCCAATGTCTTATCTAAATCTTTTTTTATATAATAAGCCTGTTACATCTCACCGAATTACAAATTAATATGGAGAATGAATCTTGTGACTGCCTTTTTTTCTGACCTTACCCATATTTCAATATTTTTTTTCTCAAATAAACACCACAAACTCTTCAAAAATTTTTTCAAAATGTTTTAAATTTTATGATAGTTGTTACTTTACACTTGTCTGTTCCAGTTTGTCTATGTTATTTTGTTCTAGTTTTAGAAACAGCATCTCAAGATCCCTGCAAATATATTCCCTCAATGACCAGTTGGTGGCTTCTATTTAGCTTGGGGCCCTTTATAATGTCCACATCCAGATTCATCTTAAATTCATCATTTTTAATCCTATTATTCTTTTCCTTCTTGCACATATAGCTTGCTAATGCATTTTTAGAGTTTTTACTTGTTGACTTCAAACTAATTAATTGGGGCCTATAGGGATGCTGGAGAGGGACTCTTCATTAGAGACTGTAGTGATAGGACAAGGGGTAACGGGTTAAAACTTAAACAGGGGAAGTTTAGGTTGGATATAAGAAGGAAATTCTTTCCTGTTAGGGTGGTGAGGTACTGGAATAGGTTGCCCAGGGAGGTTGTGAATGCTCCATCCCTGGCAGTGTTCAAGGCCAGGTTGGACGAGGCCTTGGGTGATATGATTTAGCGTAAGGTGTGCCTGCCCATGGCAGGGGGGTTGGAACTAGATGATCTTAAGGTCCTTTCCAACCCTAACGATTCTATGATTCTATGATCTGTTAAATTCAGTTTGAATTCTAATCTCACCCTTTGAAAACACCTAAATACTTGTGTGATTAACAAAGCTTTGTACATGTGTAATCTGACTGGAGTCAGTAAATTAAACATTCACTGTTTCAAGTCTGGTAACATGGATGAGTTTGATTTTTAGCTATCACAAATAAAACATAACACTAATGTGATGTATCTATCATAGAATGTCCATCATAAAACTCCTACCAGTCTTCATAGTCAGAGACATGTGGCTACAGCTCAGCTTGTGATAAACATTTACTGAAACAAAATACATACTAGGAAAGAGTATGTTAAATGGAGCATGCAACAGCAACAAGTTCTTTTGCATAGATGCACATTTGCCATGGAGGTCCAAACAATTCTCGCGGTTGGCTTATCTTAATTCTGTTATGACTAGCCCAATTACTTAGCTATACTGATGAGCTCATACTGGCTTGCCAAAAAGTTGGTGGTGTGAAATGAAAGCACAGGAAAACTTGTGTTGACTGCAGCCTCCCTTTCTGTAAGGTTTGCTGTAGGCAGCCAAAGAGGGTAAGAGTTCATTGAGTTGTTTGTGCCCCAGCAACCTACAACCCCCGAAAACTCTGCACCATTTTCTGGCATGATAAGCAGACGTGTCATAGGAATATGAGATAATAAGAGTCACAGATTTACCTGTATCTCCCATTTACCTGATCCATGCTGTACTTAGCTTGAAACAATCCTGTATATTACTGCTATGCATAACTACTTTATGCTCCTTGACCAGAGATAGCTTTAAATTATGTAATACTAATGGGAGACAAACAAGAATTTTAAGTATCTAAGATTTGAGCAACAGTGGGGAGTTTTAATTACATCCCAGATAAGAGATCTCTTAGCTGGAAAAGTAGCATTGAAGAGTCTACTTAAAGGGAAAATATAATTTGTTATAGCTAGCCATTAGTGTGTAATTCACAGTCTTCCCACTTCTATTTTACAAGCTGCATCCCTTTCTCCGTCATTCTTCAGTTACTCAGGCACAGAAACAAACATACAAAGCAGTGAGTTTGTCAGGAAGGCTCAGAAAGAGACTGGTGGATCACAGCTTCCCACTGATCCACTAACAGTGTTAAAATACCACTTCCTCTGTCTATTCAGCCCTTGTATGGCAAGCCCATAAGTGATGGCTTCCTGGTTTTATAAATACTAACAGCTAAACAGCAAAGCATTTTCTGATTTCTTGGCCCCATATTTCCTTCAAAGATAGCAAAAAGTATTTTCCCGAATTCTTTGGCAAGGCATGTTTGATGTGGACTGGTAGAGGAGAAAAGCAAAGGCAAGGACCCACAGTAAGGATGAAATCCCAGGTTTAGATCCAAGCCTTGACAGTCCAGTGACAGAAGAACCAAATTATAACTATTTTAATCTATTTAGTTAGTTTTAGCATTTTGCTCTAAAGAATTGAATCAGCAACAGGATTAGTACTGACCTTAGCAGAACAAGTTGTTCGCTACACTGGCTTCTTTCAGGGGCTGAAAGCAGTTTTACAGCGTGTTCCCATCATCTGCGGTTTTACTCTGATTTCTCGCTGTCTCTCTCCTCTTTGCTAAGGTACTTTCTCTCAGCTCCACAGGTCCAGATTGAGAGGCAGCTTGTGAGACTTATATACTTAGCTAGATGCATTCCATTTGCCAGTGTGCTAAAAATGAAGATATAAATAATTGTTTCATTGTCTAGTTTGTTTAATCTTTCTGCAATGTTCTCACTTTCTAGAGTTCCATTCAACCACATGACTGGAAGAATATCTTCGTCAGAAACACCCCAACTCATTTTATCTGCTCAAGTTGTGGAGCCAGGTCTTCTGTCCTGTAAATCAGCACTCCTTCAGTAACTAAAAATCATTTACATATTTGCAGATTTACAATTATCGAAGCTCTGGTGATGCAATAAAAATCAATACCTGGATAAGGAAAACAGAGCTGATATACAGTGAAGTGAAATCTGTGGCCTCTACCAAAAATACCATGATATAGACACCATAAGAATATAGGCAAGTTTCAGATGTAGTGACAGAAAGTATTCTGTATGACGGATGAACACAGTAAGGGAACAGAGGTTTGTCATAAAATAAGAGATACCTTTGAGCTGATAAAGTTACCTCTGTGTACCATTGTTCATTTAGTGAAAAGGAAGCATGAAGTACTATTTTAATTCAGTCAAACAAGAAAAGAAAACACCACCACTGCTTTCAGAGGTGTAACTGATTTGTTCCAAAATCATTCACTGGGTGATGATATATAGCATACTGTAACATTATTTTGGTCATGTTTTAAATGATGTGTCTTGAGTCACTGATCCAGCTCAAGACATAAATCTCAGATCACAAAATGCTGGACAATTTTCAAATAAGTGAATGAGTGCTGATGCTGGGCTGTGTGCAAGACACAGACCAACCATTCTTCTGTATTTCTAAACACTGAAAGCTAAACAAGATGCATCTCCATGGGATGAAGTATGGCTGACCTGAATCAGGGAATGAAGGGAAATGCAACTGTCTTGTAATGCACTTTATCAACTTGTCTCCATATTTCAGTCTTCCTTACAATGAACTAACTACTTAGAATTTATGAGATGGAGGTTAAGACAAACATTTGAACCCATGGATGAATATGGCTATAATGAAATAGCAATACAATGATGCTTTACTTCCCTTGTGCCCTAATGTGAGCTGTGCCACTGAGGGATTTTAAGTGTGCTAGGCTTGGCGTTTGGATTTTTTTCTGCTTGGCTATTAGTTGCTGTAGGTGGTAAATGTCTTAATTTCCCAATTATAGAAAAGGAAAGAAAAAAGGGAAAAAAAAATAAAGTACTTCAAGAAGGGCTGGGGGGAAGGAATGCCAGGAACACTGGGAGGCCAGGAGAGACAGAGGCCTGGTAATTTAATCAGAAAGTCTGTTCATATGCAATCTTCAGACTCAAAAGACTATCAGATTACACCGAAGGTGGTCAGAAGGAATTCCAGCATAATGTGTAAAGTGGAAAGACAAGAACTGGACTATCAGAACCTGAACAGTGTATTAGATATGACTTGTCTACTTGTGCAACTAGCAGATTTGTCACAGAAACAGTTCAGGCAGAATGACATAAGAAACTTCTGAACTGCAAGAGGAGATTTCTCTTTAAAGGACCTTGCTAACCAGGTGGCAAGACAAAAAGCCCAGCAAGCATGATACTAAGAAACACCACAGGTAATATCCTTATCAGGTTCCAGATTAGTCAGGGGAAGAGATGGGATTTATATGGTGAATTTATACTAAACTCTCTTACTTGGAGAAGTTAACCTTAAGTCTTAAAGAATGCAAGTGAAGTTCTAAGGGTACAGGAAGCTTTCCTGGCTATACCATCAGGAACACATCACTACCATATTCTGCAGCTCCTGTATGACACCCTACTTCAGCTACCTCTCTTGTCATTTCAGGGAGAGAGGCCTTGGCCTTACAGCAGTTCCATCTGGGACAATCTTCTAAAAACTTTCATCAAAAGTTATAGCTTGAAGTACAAAATCATACTGTGTGAAATGAAGCATCTAGTGACCTCATCTGAGGCTCAGGGACAATTCAGTTGTGCAGCATAATCTAAGAGAAAACAACTTCCATAAGACATGTACAAAGCTAGAAACTTAGTGCAGATGCCTGCCTTGGACAGCCCACCTGCTAGGATTGTAAGAATTACTGATTGTGGGGTGCTCATCTTTGTATGTTCTACACTTGGGAAGTATTTAAAGTTTACTGGAGCAAACAGACTATGGTAATGAGACAGGAAAGGATTACAGCAGAACAAAAGCAGCCCAGTGCAATTCTAAAAATAGTCCTATTACAGCAGTAACTAAGAGCCCAGATCAGATATCTGCCTCTGACTTCAAAACAGCCTTGGATTCTTCCAGATACACAAATCTCATGCTGAAAAGTCCCAGTGAACACCTTCATTTGTTCTGCTAGTATTGTGTAAGGGTTGGTGAACTCTTCTGAGGCAACTGATCTAACAATACTCACAAGATATTAGTTTTCCCTCTGCCCCTCTGACATAGGTAAACCGAGGCATTAAAACTAAGTTTGTTGCCAGAGACTGACTAAAACACAGACAGTACCTCAGTTTTTAAGTCCCAGGTGTAAAGGTGCTTCTGTACTCCTGTGCTTTGCTTTTTTGATTTATCATTTGGTTGGGGTTAGATATTTTTGTTTGGTTCATTCTGTTTCCCATGTAACACTCAAAGTCAATCTTACACCACACAAACCAAAACATCTGCAGTGTACTGCTGTTGTTCTTGTGTGCTCGGATTACATTTTCTTCAAAGCAAGGCAAAGCGAGATAGCTGTGTACGGAATATGAAGAGTATGCAAGTAAGTCAGCACCCATATTTGTTTTTTCATTTGCCCCATGAAATTCAGTATTGTTAGCAGCAGAAATAAGCAACTTTAATGTTCAGCCTTAGTTCTAAAAAGTCTTATACATAGCTCTTAGAAGTAATTTAGCCCTGCCACTGATGTTCAGAGGAAGATATTGACCACTTAATTCAGACAGATACATAGTGCAATCCGTATACTACAACCTACAAGAGAGAACTTGTCATATCTTCAAGAAATGAACTCAGAAATCATGAGTGGGATTTTTCTAGTGCAGCCAGCACTAGCTTAACTCATTGCCTCTAGACATCACTTGCCAATTATTTCACAGAATATATTATTTTAACTGAGATCAGTTAAACCAATTGCCAAATGCTCTTTAAAAATCCCTATCCCCCTTTATAAAAGACTTCAGTTTGAAATTAAATGCAGCTGCATTTTTAATTTATTTTTATCTGAGAACATAGACAGTTACATTGGATGCTCTCAATCAAGGAGAAGCAAATCAATTATATATCCGATTTGTTCAGGTATAAAGCTAACCTTTTTTTCTCATAATACAGACTATTATTTAGCAGGAGATGTAGTAAATGGTAAGGCAGAATCACAGTGGGTTTACTCTTAGCAGAACGTTTGCTGTGGTCCCTAACAGAAAGGGCTTTAGTCACTGATGCTTAACTGGAGCATAAAGCAGCTGTTACCAACTCTGCAAAGGTAAGAAGTCCATAGTATGAAATGCCGTTGAGCTCACACCACCATGTGCTGTGCAGCTTAACTTTTCCGAGGAAAGAAATTTGAAATCCTTATTTAGGGACCTCAGCTCCTCCCTGTGTCATTCACTAAAGGAGCTGTCCACCTCAGAAGGTGCCTTTGGAACCACCTCCAGACTGAAACGCACCTGAAGGTCAACATACCTACTGCAGCAGGAACAAGCTGGGGAGAGCTATATGCAAATTATTTTTTTCCCTTGAAACAGGAGTCTTTGAACATACCCATGTCTCCACCTACATACAATCCAAATCCTTAAATGTAAGTGCCAAAGTGCTTTCCCAATAAATAAATGTAAAAAATTCTTCCAAAGTACAGAAGACACAGAACCCTCTCTCAATACACTTGTCATGGAAAGGCAGGTGGTTACAGCACCTTTTTGGGATCAGAAAGATGCAAGTGGGAGTCCAAGCCGATGGGCACTATTAACAGTCTCCATTTTCATCTGTCACAGTCATTGTGACAAAAACAGAACTCAAACTTCCTGGGACAGGAAGTGAGAATATGAAAGAGCATCACAGTACTATTTCAGGTATGTCCTCAGTCAATCTAAATCTATCCTTCATATAAAGGAGAAAACCAAATACATATTAATGTACTTACCAACATGCAATTGTACAAGAGGGACAGTAATTCACTCTCCTCCCATATGTGTTCTATAAAGAAAAAAGTTGCTATCACTGCACTTCAAGTAGAGATTGATTGATTCACCATATGTAGGTTTGCTTTTAAAGTAACATATAGTTGAAACCCCAGAGAGAAGTTCTGGATCCTAGCCAGGAAAAAAGCCTGAACAAGATGACAAGGTGATGGTGGTACAACTAAGGTGCTCCAGGGTACAGGCAGCAGCAGAACTTCAGGCTTGGGGGTAATTCAGGGGTCAAAAGCTAAGGTCATGTTTGCCCCAAACACCTGGGAAATGAGCTGCTGGAACCTGGATCTGCAGGAATGGTGTTCCGAGTTTAGACATCTAAATTAATTCCTTTTGGATGTGACCTCTAAGATTAGAGTAACAGAGACACAAGATAAAAGCTAACAAAAGAGAAGACAAATAGACTGACTTTTCATCTCGCTAGCAATATAGAGAAGCCTTTTCTTCACATGCTCAGCTACCTAACGTTTCTGATAAAACAGATGTTTTTGTAACCAGAATATACTTTTTCCATTATAAAAATTAAGTGGAAGGACTCAAAGTTTAAGGGATCTTTACTTGACTCTCAGCAGGACGTCCTTTTTTTATAGGTTTCTTCAATGGCACAGCCCAGTTAAACTCGTTTATAAATCTTATTCTGGAGGAGCTTAGCACAAAAGTAGCATCCAAAAAAAAAAAGAATGAGAGAAAGATAGCTTGTCTTTGTGTTTCATACAAAATTGTCCTAAACACCGGTATCAAATTTTCACCAGGTAGAGAATGACTTTCATGTTCATGTTTACCTCAATCTTCTGTCCATATCCTTTTAGTTGATGCCGATAAATATAATTACACACTTCCAAGTTTTCCTGCTTCTGGGATGTTAAACCCAATATTATCTGTTATCTCTTGCCAGATATTTTTGTGTTCAAACTGTGAAGTAAATAATCTACTGATTTGGCATAGCCTGAGTTCACAAAGAAAGTTCATCCAGAAAGTGCCACACACACCAAAAATTAAGCTAGTAAAAATATTTATGTACTCAGAAATGGGGGAGCTTTGTATCAACTAGATCTCCATGACAGCCAATGGGGCCAGAAGTACCCTTTTATAGAGCAGCCCATTTTCTTTAGTATTTGAAGGATCTTGAGTCTTAGCTTCTACTGTTCTGTGCATTTTCTTTTCAGTCTTACAACCTCTCTAGCCTCCATACACTGAGATGTGGCCAGCTGCAAACTATATGGTGTTGAACACCCAATTCTCTGATTTATCACCATAGCTCATTACACAAGCAGGCCTTGCTGATTTAACAAACAGACATTAAGATCACAGTGGATCCTGCGTAGCATTTTCGGAGTACACCAGAAGGCTGAACAGAACTCGCTCAGACACAAACAATTCTTGTACGATATAACAGGAATAGCAGGAAAACGACATTCACTACATGAAAAAAAACTAAAGACAAAGAAAAAATACCCAACCAACCAGTGTAAGCTTGAAAACACTTGCCTCATTCTTCTGTGATTTGAGAAATGAAGTCTAGCACAGCAAAACAAAAATCAGAACTACATTTAATCTGTGAACAGCTCTTTTGATGAAATCTGTCATGTTTCTGGCTTCTTTTTTTCCTTGTGAAAAGAGCAAAAATGTTATTTTTCTTAAAGAATTTCCAAATGTTTTATCTTTAATAATGTTTCTGTATGAGATAGTTCATCACCGCAGGCACTGTCTTGTTTGTTAATTCTTCCATTGTCAAAACAACATAACCAATATTTTATGACATTATAAATCTTGGACATCAGTCATAATATACAGATTTGCCATTATGTATGGGGTTGTCTATTCCGATATGTTTGAAAAGCCAGTCATGGCTGGTTATACATTAATCTGTTGCTATGAGCAGCATAATATTCTATATTGAAGCAGTCAACCTACTAATGGCATATGAATTTTTCAGTTGCTTTTGTTACTGTTTGTGGTTTTCCAGATGGTAAGAAATTAATCGCTTAGATTAAATATTTTTTAATGCTTTTTCTGCGAGTTCTATATTTGATGCAAGATTTGGCAAGTCCTCTGAAGTCTAGCCTCTTAAAGATACAGCCTTCCATCCAAAAAAAGCTCAGGATCCCTATTCCTATGCTACTAAAATGCAAACAAGGAATAGAAATTTAGAGAGGAGAATCAAAATAGGACATAACAGAAGTGATTCATAGTTCAATTTCATACAAAAGTGGTAAGCAAAATGTCACCTCACTAAGCCTTCAAAAGATCCAGTTCAGTAAATATGGCTCTTTCAGACCATTTTACAAAGATTCATCCATCAGCTGTCATTCTTCAGCAGAAGACACAAAGAAAGATTCAGGGCTGCCAGCACCCGATATACATATTTAAGAGACCTCTGTGCCTTTTTTTTGAGATAACTTGAAGAAAGAGCACAAAACAAAACCAGGAATACCAAAGTGCTTTGGGTGCCTTTTATTTTGATTTTTGGGTTCTTAATGCTGACATTTTTGAACTTGACTGGGGAAAGTAGAGAGGAGACCACGCAAGTCATTTCTGCATCTGTGGGTATTATGTGATCATTTAAAACCTCTAAATAAATAAAAATCCATGGATCCCATTTGTTCTGTTGCACAATTTGAGCAGGTCTAACACTGCAGAACCCAACGCAGCTACAGTAGCAAATCACCGGAAATCTGAAAAGCTCAGTGTTACAAATGACAGGCTTTTTATGCTACAAATCAGCCTGTCATCTCCTGCAAATTTTTAAGTCAGAAAAAGGAAGTGAAGAGGAAAAGGCAAGGGGCTTAAGGTCTTAAAAATCAATGACCAAAGAGGCAATAGATCGCAGTGAGTATCTGTTTGGAATTGTGCAGTCCTATGTACCATGTTCTTAAACTCTAGTGGGACAAACATGAGCTTGGGACAAACATCAGCTCCCCAGAGTATGTGCTTAAACTGCCTGGAGAAACCCTCACTTGGTCAGAGATCACACCTAGGCTGACTTGCTGACTTCTGTATTTCAAACTTCTGAAAATAACCAAAAGGAGGAATCTGCTTTAGGAAAAGCCACAAGAGCACAGCCAGCTCACTAGGAACATTATCAGGTAAACCACAATTAGCTGGTACAGACTGAACCTTGCAAGCCTCCTTCAGCAGCCAGCCACCCACCCCCAGCTGACATAGCGCATAAAAAACAGAGCACACACGTGCTGTAGCCATCCTTCTCACTCTGAAAGTATTAAGAGGGTCCTGGAATATTTTCACAGGTGGGGTTTCATCACTCTAGAAATTGTTTTATTTCCCCACTGTTCTGTGGGTAAGATGCTTTCCCAGGGCACTGAAGATCTTCTCTAGGCAGGAGATCGCTAACCTGCAAGCTGTGCAGCCAGGCAATCCGAGGCTAGTCTACAAAGTCAGGCAGGGTGTTCCAGCAGTGCCAAGAGGAACACAGCACTCACAAACCTCAGCCCTCTAGGCAGCCTTTGGACATTTGTTTACCTCTCAGTTTTCTCTCCCATTTGTATAGCTGATCAAGACAATGAAATATTGCAGGTTAAACTTAGAAGCAAGAACTGGATTCTTTGTTTCAGGTTTTGTTTTGATCTTAAGTAAATACTGCATTCCTTTCTTCCTCTAGTTCCCAATTATTGCCAGTCAAGAATGTTCCTTCATTTGAAGTGATTCACAGTTTTGGAAGAACATATCACTGCAGAGATCCGAACACATATAGTTATGTTTCCTTGCTACCGTGCACCACACCAATGAAAGGTCCTTGTTTTGCAGATGTTGCCATCCCTGACATTATATACATTTGGAAGGTATCTTCAGTTACCAGTACAGTATTTGTGGTGAAAAAGAAAGCACTAGTCAACCTTAAAAAAAAAAAAAAGAAGAAATGAAGAAAGAGAAAACTAATGTTCACCACATGCACTGCCTTGAGAATTCAGATGAACTTTCTGTGCTTTTCTTTTGCTTTGGAAAAATGTGTAACCCATGACTTCAAATCATTTGCAAACTCCCCTGTTTTCATTTATTAACATAGGCTGACTACATGAGAGTACTATTTTAACCTTAAACTGGAATACTAATAAAATCCCTACACAATACCAGATATGTTTCATTTCAGCTTTCATTGTGTTATTATTTCAGTGGATCCCAAAAACATCTGATTGAAGTTACCTTAAAAGTTCTGCATTTCAATTAGGCACAGAACCAAATAAACTCCAGTGATCACAGTAAACTTGAACTTCTGGAAATTCAGATCTAAATCCAGGCTTTGCAGCTGTATTCCATCCCAAGTTTAAATGTGACTCAGAATCAGAGTGTTGTGGCTGCACACACAGTTTACAGGAAACATCTAATTCAACATTTTTTGTAGGTATTCCATCAAATTTCTGCCCAACTCTTCATACCAATACCTAAATTCAGACTTTTGCTTTCTTCCTGAACTGGCTAAAGCCTTAGCACACACATCAATTCACTACAGAATAAACATCATGGCACTGACTTGAATCCAAAACTCTCTGAACAACTGCTCCACATCTAAGTAATTGCACCAGCAGTAGTTGAGTCGTCTCCTTGTTTATATGGGGGAAAAGGGTAGCTGGAATCACAGCCAATGACTTTATCATACAACATGAAAAGCCTTTGGGCTATCTTCTCAGCTGGGATAAGTAAGCAGAACTCTATTGCTTTCTGGGTGAATGAGATTATAATTCAAATCAGAAGCATGGTGTTTGTTTATACCATAACAAAGTATCACAGAAGTGTATATCATAAGCCTTTAAGCACTGAGCTGAAGGTTCACAAAACCCATGAGTCTGAGCTTAGGTTTCAGCCACTCCACTGAAATTACGCTTATTTATTTCAGGATAGCAGTGCTGATGTGCACCAGCTGAGAATCTGGTGCTTCAACTCCTAGATGACAGCAGAAACCAACTACACGGGGAGAGAATCAGCTTGAGTGCAGAGCTGTACCCCTGATAAATGGGTACCAGCCATTTCTTACACAGCCAGGCCTGTTTCTTCCAAAAGCAAAATTAGGGAATTAATAAACACACAGAATAACACAAAGGATGTATTTCCTTAAGGAAATTCAAATGTGTATACTATGCTTCTCATTCCAGTACAAAGGATTTTGATCTTGAGTAACACTTAACCAGTTATTCATTTTATGTGCCTACAGCCCTTGTGATTCAAAACAAACTCCCATATAGAATGCCTTTCAGAACAAGCTATCCATTCAGTTAACTCAACGGCCTATGCTCAGCTAAAAAAAACTAAACCTCTCTTCCATGCACCAAAAAGAAAAAAAAAAAAAAAAAAACAAAACCAAAACAAACACCCAAACCAGCCAGCAGAAATAAACTCAAAGGGCAGTTTCTTCTGGTAACACATCCACACTGCCCTTCCCAGTGGGAGATAACACAGTATGTAACATTGCTGTGTTGCACAATAATTATGTAAGAGAAATCACATGTGGCATAAACAGAATCTGTAACAAAGAGTAGCAGTATATGTTCAACTAAACCACTGGTTATGTCAAAACTAATAACTTGTTTACTGTAGTGGACTCAGTAAGTTAACAAGTCCTATGAGCCTAATGACTTCATTATCTAATCCTCCCTCTTTTGCTCTTCATTGAGGCTGGAGCTTTTTTTTTCTTTCCAGGAATCATTAGGCTTATGTGAGCCAAACATATTGTTATTTGCTACTTTCTGCATGACCATTTTGGCGTTCTTATGAGAGAAGACGGTGATTGTTCTGTCTAAATATTGGGGGGGAGGGGGGATTATCACTGACGTGGGAAGTTATTAGGTTTGATGCAATATAGAGAACATTCACAGTCAGAAAACAGCATCTTTCATTTTTAGGAATGAAGGTAATTGTGCTTTGTGACAGTGCACATCCTTAAGATGTTATGTATCATTGCGTACTTAGAAAAGCAGTACACTTTTCATTGATCTTTCAATTTCATTTTGATTTAAAATGCAGATCTTTCCCTCCATTGAAATCTTAGCATTTTTATTTTAAAAATGCATCGGAAAAAAATCCATTTCAGACATATGCAGCACCATAAATTACTTTTTGTGGTTGAAACAGTATTCGCTTATGTCATGGGTTGAACATCCTCCTTTATTAGAATGCTATTTATTGCCACCAGCTGCAGTGCTTAGCAAGGAAAGTTCTTGATACCAGCAATTGCTTTTCAGCACCAATGCTTCCGGCTGCTAATGGGGGCTTCTATTGCCAAATGCAGCCACCCCTCTTAAACTGTTCCTTCTGGTTCACAGACAGCTCCTGTCATTGTTACCCTGTGCAGGAGCTGGGGGAAAGAGACTGGATTTGAATCCACTGCTATGTAATCTCCTCAGCTAAAATCTCCTGTAACTTTAAAAGTCCTTGACAAATACCACTAGCTTGAATGCTGTCAAATGTGTTCAGGAAATCTACCCATCGTTAATGAACTTCCTTCAAAATTAAGAAGCAAGTTCAGCTTGTGAGCAAAGGACTTTTACATCACTAATCTCAGATCCAGAAAAAAGCAACAGGACTTATGTATGCATCAGCTACATAGTCACTGGTTTCTTAAATTTTAGAGCAGGGAGAAACCAGACAAAGGTAATTACTCTTCCTCTGTTAAGGGCTATTATTACTCCTGTACTAAGAGCACTGCCATTTTATTATTTTTTTTTTTGCCTATGGCATCCCGGAAGAGTATAAAACTGGCAGTGTCAACAGATGTCCTACTGAAGACCGTGTACCTTACACAGCAAACCTTCAAAGCAGTAGCATGTGTACTGCTCCTGTGTATGCACATCCTGTTATTTCACTGATATCATTTGCACACATGCCTTCTTCACAGCTGAACCCTTGAAAAGCCATTGCATATAATTGGGCTCCACTAAGCAACAGAGGCAATCAGTGACAGGAGGAGACTGAACTCTTTTAACATGGGAAGAATTCCTTTCCTCCCTCAGAAGAGAAACACCCAGTAGGTCAAAGAGGAAGGTTTCTCTGCAGTATAGCACAGACAAGCCTGTCATACAGATGCCTGAACCACTGGAATCTAGACTGAAAAAAAAAAAAAAAGTGGAAAAAAAAAAAAGAAAAAAGACAAATCCTGAGCCTTCATGAAAACAATTCATTAAATAATAAGCAAATATACAAATTTTTATCTATATGAATGCTTAAAAAGCCTAAAGCCTTCAAGCTAGGGTCTTTGCAGAGGCTCTGCCACACAAGGCAACTATCTGGCAAGCATTCTGAAAGGTTTTTTTACTCACTGTGAATACTGATAAAAGTAGGTGTCCTGTTTATCCTACAGACAGATTACAAAAAAATAATCATTCCTCTGCCCATAATGAAATTCTTTTACAGATTCAGGAAGTAGAAGAGACATCTGAAAGTTAGAGTTATTTATGGGTCAAAATACAATTTACTATTTCTTATCTTGTCCCTGTAAATAATCCAAAAGTTAGCAAATTACTTTCGCCTTCATATCTTTAAACTGAAGTATATGTTTCCTCTAAATGACTCATAAACTGGCACAACAGTTTGACTGTGTTATGTGTGAATGAGCGTGAAATACTTTCATGAAAATTACTATTTTCTTTGAATCTATATTTTCCTTGGGCCAAAGTCTGGGTTGTACTCTGCCCTGCACGCAACATTCTAATGTAAAGCCAGTATCTACTTCCCTACACTGGAGGAAATCTGCTTCATTACACTGATCCCATTCTAGCCTTTTCTTTGGGAATTACAAGACAAGAGATATGATAATGTAATGTCATGAAGAACAGGTCCCTTAAACAGCTCCTCTCGTCTCTTCCAGCTGGACTTTGGCCAATTCAAATGGATGAGTGAGGGCCAACAGACATATTAGTGCAACCCTGTATTTAAAGCTAAATTATCCCCGAATGACCCTCGAGTCACTTTATGGGTGCAGAGACTAATGTACAATAGAGTCCAAAAAGGCTCCAAAGCCTAGCTCTGGAAATGCCTTCACACAAGTCACTCGGGGAATACAGGGAGAGGAAGGGGTAAAATGTACATGTGCTCATTTTCTGTGTTTGTGCAAATGTCCTATTTTGTGATTTTTTTTGTTTGTTTTTCATTTCTTCCACCCATTTGTGACTAAAAAAAAAAAAACCCCTCTGAGTTCCCATTATACCAACAGTCTGCTGATTCTAATTCTTACTGCTGTTTAGAACAGTAATTTATCTCTGCAGACAACTTGTCCCCAGGGAGCTCAGTAGTTCAGCAGTATAACTCTGCCTCGTCTCTGCAGATGCAAGAAATATCAGGTTGCGTGGCACATAAGCATCCTCCATGTTAGTAATGGTGAATAGTAGCCCTCTTAGCTCCCCTTCTCTATGAGTCTTTCTGCACGAACACATCCTCGATTTCCTCATAAATTAATTTCTGTGCTGTGGAATAAGAAAGAGAAGCAAGCCAGCAGAAATAATATACATAGGAGCATTCATTCCCTATTCCTTTCCTGGGCCTGGGGTCTTAAAAGAATGAGCAGAATTGGAGTCCAAAATTCAAATCACACAAACTGTCTGTTTAATTGGCTGCCAGGTTACCTGGCAGTAGTCTATGCAGGATGTTACTCCTGGTTTCCACAAAAGTTGCTTTGCTGTAAGTTCTGGGCAATTTTTGTAATTCTTCCTTGGTGTAGAGCAAACTTCTCATTATTTGATCAGGTTTGGGCTTTTCCCCCAACATCCCTGCTCAATATAAGGTTTCATTGTCACTGCTTTAATTTTCATCTTGCTTCACAATTATCAAGTTGGCTTAATTTAAGCTACAACAGAAACTTGATAGGCTTTAATCAGTTCTCCTGACTCTCCCCAAAATTTAATTTCAGAAACAGCTCAGTTTTTCAGAACAAGTTAATTATAAAGCACTAGCCCACCAAAAACTTTTGAGTAACAAAAAGAGGCATGCAGATGCACCAACATCCTCAGTTTATATAAATATCTTTTTTCTTTCACACAAGTAGAACCATTAATGACATTTTTAGGCCTAAGTCTCTTAAATGCATCTTGAATTAAAAATTTTCAAGAAAAAAAACAAAACAAACATGTAGCCCAGAGGAGAGAGCAAGTAACTATTACAACAGGGAAGAGGGACTGAGGAGGGTGATGGAATAAAAGGGAAATGATTTTAGCACGTTTTACTGCAATTTCAATAAGTTTAGTTATGATCATAAAAATTATGATAAGGGGAGCTTTCTGTTTTCTGGTCACTAATCTTACTTGCTTTCTTACAGAGGAGTTCACAATTATACACATCTTTCCTTTCCATGTAACACCATTTCCCGTATAATCATACTGCTTTAGTGTTTTATTATTCAAGGCTGCTACTTTGCATTAGAGTAGGTAGCTGTTAAACACTGGGACAAGATTCTGGTAAGGTAATGCAGGTGGCCAGGTAGCGATTTCTATGCCAGTACCTGAGAGTCAGGCAGCAATAAAGCCTCCAGAACAGTCAACTTACAAGCCAAACTTCCTTGATCACCTAATTAAATGCAAGCAAGAGAGGTTTAGAAGATGCTTCCCCATATGCAACTGGTCAGTCTGGCAAGCAGGACCACCTTTCTTCATTTGCTCCTTTAAACACAATTATTCCCACCAGCAGCAATAATCAAGGGCAGCACCTGGCCACTGTTTGAGAAAATGACGGTCCCATTGCCACCATCAGATATTTAAATGAAATCCTTGTAACAACCACACTATCAGTTTGCATATTGAACAGTATACATCTCTGAAGCAGTGATGCTTTCATCTACCTTATACAGATCATTTCTATGCCGGTGTTTCCAAAACAGAGAAGTAGGGCAAACTTTTCAAACCTGGCTGCCTGAAGCAATCTATCTATCCGCTTATCTGAGAAGCTTACCTGAGCAACCTAGTTTTTCAATGCAAGCCTCCCATTAAGTCACTATCAGAGACTTCCCAGAATCTTTTGCAGTGGCCTATATTTAGCAAATCTATAACTAGCCCTAAAAATGAAGCACAGGGGCAATTTAAAACCAGTGGCCAGATTTTCAACAGTAACACAGAAGGATGTACTTCAGGTTCTGTTTTCCTAAATTCAGAGATTAGAAAGGTTAGGTTTCATAAGTGCTGAGCATGTAGTACTTTGAAAAGTATTAAGCATTATCTCGGCGCTTTAACAATCAAAAAGACACACTGATGCAAAACAAATTCCTGCTTATTGTAACTACCTTTGATCAGCTCACCTTGGGATGGCAAGCTGGTTCAGCTGCTTTGTGACAGGCACATGAATGTGGCAGACCAACCAGAGTCACATGCTGTTGAAACCTCATGGCTACAGACATATTAAGAAAGGCAAGAGCAGTCCAAGGCTCAAGTTACCCCAGTAAAACCATATAATATCCAGGTAGCACCTATTCTGTCACACTACGGAACCCAAAATAAAATTTCTACCCATCGGAACAACTAAACTCCCATATTTAAGCAATCTGGACAACTGCCTGAGTGGATGATATGTCAGCTTTAGAAGAAAATAATTCTGTAAAGTTCATTTTGCAGAGAACAGAGAAAAAAATAAAAAGTAAAAAAAAAGAAAAAACCACACAAATCATGAAAAAACACAGCTGGTGGAACTTTAGAAGAAAACACAGCTTTCCTATCTCTATGAAAGACCCAAATAAATAAGGGCAAGAGATAAATCCAGGCACTACTTCAGGAATTGCAAGAAGATTTTACCAGGGAAATGTGTAGATGTTTTATTTGGATGCAGCTGGAAACTGAAAATTAAATGCATGCAATAATACAACAGAGCATGTGAGTACTCTTTGGGACTGTAAACTTATCTACTGAAAAACTTCTGTTCAAAAGCATTCCACAAAAATAGACTACAGCATCAAAGGGAGAACACTGCGTAGAATTTAATGTGAAGAAGGATAAGTCAGTGTTAATGGGAAAGAGAGACCATATTACAGATGCTGGTAGCCAAAACCAACAAGCTTGCTTTCACTAGATCTCAAAGAATAATTTTTATTTTAAGTACTAGAATTATAGAAAGTCACAAAAAAAGTGAGACTTCCAGGGCTGGAAGTGAGAACATATTTCATCTCCAGCCAGAATACCAAGTCCATTCCAAGGTTGAGTGACTAGAAGTCTTCCATCATCTCAAACACTTTTTTTCCATTTGCTTTCCCTCCTATTTTCAAAATGAGTGAGCAAGTATCGTCCATGTAACTCCAAGCACTGGATATACACATTTATTAATTTCATAAATATATAATTCAATGCTCTCTAAAGAACTATGTTTAATGCACACCACACTGCTGAAGTAAATCAAGTGTAATTTCAATTAAAGCTTAACATTTTAATTCTACATTTCTAATATTCCAATACTCTTCTGGGAAAGAAAATGAAAGGAAAAATGTTTTTACGATTTCTTCACGTGCTATTCCCATATTCTAATAGTCAAATAACATTATAATTGTTATTTTGAGAATATTACTATACTGCAAGAAAAGTACAGCAGATATTAAAGATTAACCTGATCTTCTGTTAGCTAAACCAGAAACACTGTTAGATGTAGCACTTAATAATAGAAATATAAGATTTTATGACTTGTGACAAACTTGTGCTAGGTTTTTATTTAAACAAAAGGATTTGTTAGCCATTCTGGGAATACAAATAGTTCTTTAGAAAGCAAAGCACCATTGGTGAACTTGAGAATGTCTATTAACAATCATAACCTGGAAGCAGTCACCAAATAACCATGGCCACAGAAGAAAGCTCTGTGTACAGTGCCCACCAGGCTCTATTAGAACTGAAAATCACAAGCCACAATCTGGTTCCTAATTTACTGTTTCTACAAACTTTAGGAAAAAGAAAGAGCTGAAGGTATTAATGAAATAGAGCAATATGCTGCAAGTCAAGCTTTTTCAATAGGATATCTTAATTCAAAGATACAAGGAACACAACAACAACAGCAAAACAAGTATATTTTCAGCACACAAATTTATGCTTTAAGCCAAGTAAGAAACAGAGAAGGCCTTTTAATTTGCCCCACAGAAATATTGCCTTGCCTTTACCTGATCTGGTGAACACTCCAAATGTTGTATCATACCATACACAAGTACTCCAGCAGTTAAGAGACTTCCTTGAGCCCAGACAACCTCTCTGGCATGTTGCTAGAGGAGCTTATCCAAACAGCTTAGCCAAGGCTGAAGCAGGGACACCGCTTGAGATTTCTTTGTACAAGCACAAGCAAATCAGTGGCCTCACACCAAAGCACATGAGTGCTCCAGCCAAAACCCAGAACACAGCTGATGGGTGTTTTGCATCCTGCAGGACATGCTCACCTCAGAGCAGAAAGCCAGCTGACAGCCGCCTGGCAGCAGGAAGCCTGGGTGAGATTTTCTGTTGACCTTTAAAGCCAATTGGCAGCTGCACTTCCAGGTTATTTATTGCTGCTGTAGGGAGAAATAAGGTCTCCTTGGAAAGGTCCCTCTCAGTCAGAGCTAAAGATTGCATGTGTATCAGCCATCTGCTGAGAGCTGCAGACAGTCATGTGTTAATTGCCTGCCCTGATATTACTGGAGTGAGGTTGCCCTCTGTTAGCATTTTATAGACTCAGGCCCAAAGGCTGCTGCAATAGTTAAGAATAAACAGAGCCCCTTAGCAAAGCCCTATTCAGCCAGAGCAAAGAGCCATTTAGCCAAGCCTCGCTCTAAGTGTATAATAGAGTATATTTGGGGAAAAATAGGAGAAGCACCTGATAAAACTTCTTCCAGTATGGCCCTTCCAGCTTTCTGCAGCTTAGGAACATCCTGAACCAGGAAGAATAGACTCTTCTCCATGCTTGCATCTTTAAGGTTAAGAAGCAGCAGGTAGCAGACCTGCTTTCAATAATACCAATGCACAGGCTTGCATCTACCTGCTGCTGTGAACCTGGCAACTATTTACAGTCTTTTAGAAGGATGAGTGAACCTATTGCCAATATGTGCTAGAAGAGTGTGTGATAAATGCAAAGGAAAATTTAACGTTTTGATCTAGATTATTAGATAAAACAGTACTTCATCCATCAAATTTACATCTGTCTTATCTGGGTATTTATTGCTATAGTTCTGTGCTATGTAAGTAGAACAACAAAGGCAGTGGTAGTAGTCCCAGGAGCTTTGCAATAAGCTTCCACTGTGTCTGTATGTGCATAGGTGTTGCTTAGCACAGAAGAAGTTTTACTGCCATGTAACTCCAGCTAGTCCTAAGCATCAATCAGGCATGGCAGGTTACTACATAGGATCAGGTTGCTCTTGCTAGGGCATGTTTCCATGAGCATCAGGAGGTTCACCATTGCTGAAAGAACAAAATTACTAGAATCAGGCTGCAGTGGGTGACAGTGCAGCCTGCTGTCCTCTCTGGTACTCCATGGTATGTGCTTGGTTTCTTACAATATCTTCATATGAGTATTAAGTTCACTTTTTTTTTTTAAATCACCTAAAATCACTTAGTAACACTCTGTTACATCCTATTAGAAAGGAAAACCCTCGTATTTAACTGTGAATAGCTAGGATGTTAATTTCAAATTTCCTTATTGTACATATCACATTATTTTTTCAATTAAACTGATTCAGTGTTGGAATACAGCATAACTGTGCTTCCTTGAGTACTCTCATAGACAGCTGAACATCTGGAGGTAAAAAAATAGCCAACAACAGAAAATAAGAAATGCCACACAGGTTCTTCATATCAAGCTGAACAAAATTCCATAGTCCCTACACGCTGCTTGAAAGTGGATATACAATATCTCCAAGAAAGGAGCCTTAGAACTTGAGACTATCAAGATAGAACAAGCGGTTCTAACTATGAAAATGTGTAAGTATATTCAGGGGGAATTCTAGGTTGCCATCGCTGCCATCTGCAAGAACCCTCTTCTGGGTTCCAACTTCTGCTGCTGTTAGTGTAAAGTGAGTATTACATTTTTGCTGCTATTTACACTGTATGCATCTCAAAGGTTTGCTTATTCTTAATTAAGATTAGATTGATGAAATTCCTCTTCAGAATTTTTAGTGTCTTCAAAAAACTTTCTGTTTTCATGAAGAGGCCTCCACTAGGACAGAAGTAGGAAAGAGTGTAGGGAACACAGGGAAGCAGGGAGAAAGAAAACAAAAAGGAGCTATCAGATTAGCCTCCATGTCCTACCAGCTTAAAGGCAGCGGAGCAAGTTACATTAGATTTTTACATATTTTACTTATAAAGTAAAGCTGCCTCAAGCACTGTTGATCTTGCTCAGCACATCACAGTGTCTCAATGACCTTGGCTGAATTGCAAGGGTGAAGTTTTTACACTGATGAACTGTTTCAGAAGGAAACAGAAGTCATGAGTGAGCATTTTTGTACTGCCAAACACCGTTCTGTCCCTTCTCATCTTCCTCTCTTAATGGGGATTGTTAGCATAATCATACTGACCACTGTTACTTCCTACGCATTTATCTATATGTAAGTGACTGTATATAAATGTAAATAAACCTGAGGTTTGCTCTTACCTGAATTGGCCTTGGGATTGTCTTTGGAATCAAAATAGCATGTGATCAAAATAGGAGTTTGTTTCTTTCTTAAAAGTTCCCTGCAGAATCGCCATGGTGCCACAGCCAGTGTACAGTTTTCACACACCTCTCACATACTTAGTACATTTTGTCTGTCTCACTGTATTTTGTGTACATTAATGAATTAAGTTTCAAGAAGGAACCATGTGAAGACTGTAATGATTAGTGTCATTTAAGGGACAATTTGAGTAAAAAGAGGCTAATGATGTAACCAAGTTTATCCAAGTGTCAGTGGCAAAACAAGACATACATAAAACCTTGAGCTCTAACTCACAGGTGATCACTCAGATCACAAGCTCCTCGCTGCCATTTCAGAAATGCCACCTATCATTACACAGTTTCTGTGATATATTTAGGCATATGTTTAATTAAATTAAACACTTTCATGCTGGTTTCAATCCTGTTATTTAATTTCTAAGATTCAAACCAAGCACTTACCCTTCTCTTCTGAAAATGCATATAAGCATCAGTATCTGAAGATGCATGCAAGAAATTATTAACTCAAGTAGCAGCAGAAAAATATGAATGCAGGACAGAACACCAGTTTGCAATTATTCCCATACATCCAGATGTTTCTATGCCCCACACACTAATTGTGACAAAATTCTGAGAGTATATGGCGAAATTTTGCTGTGATGTGAAATGAAATTGTTTGCACTTTTATGTCAAAGCTAAACTAAGTTTAGGTAACACCTCCTCACCACTACAGCAGCTTTCTGGAATGAAGAGAACCCATGGCAAAAGAAGCAAATAGGTGTTAAAGGAGGTGTACCTAGGGAGCAGCATTGTGTTATGGTCAGCTTCTCTAGTGGCCATTGTCCAGTTAATGGATTGTTTGTGCTGTTGTATCCATGAAAGAAAGGTGTTGGTTCAACTAGCTGTGTAACTCTGCTCTCGCTCTTCAAATTCCACAGCTTGAAAGGCAGTTGGCCCACTGGGTATAAAAATACAGCACATGGTTCAGTTTATTCTTTTAATTTAGATTAAAAGACTCGGGAGATGTATTATCTCCCTGGCTAGAGGCACAGTGACTGATGAGAACAAATTACTTGGTATCCTTAAAGATCCTCTGCACGTGGGGTACAGTTACCATCCTTTGGCTGCCAGGAAAGAAAGGAGGGCTTTGGTTCCTGGACTCAGGGCAATGCCAGCAGCATGTATGAATGATGGGACGATTTGGTGGAGCCCTGCTTCATACCAGTTCTTCAGAACTTCTTACTCGGTTCACATGCACTTTTCAGCAGAGTTATCTTTAGTCCCCAAGATGAGAAGCATGTGTAAGTGTAGAGGGAAATGTGTACATTCTTTCCAGCCCTCTGTTGGACAGAGCCCAAATTCCTTGGTGTAGGAGGGCTATGAGGTTCAGGACTGGAAGAAAGGGTTCTGGCAGACACAGCCAACTGGAGAGTGATCTGCATACAAAGTTCCTTCCAAAGATGAATCAGGGTGAAATGATTTTACATGTTCTTTCATTGTCCTTCCCACCTTGTAAACATTTCTAAAGCCTGTCTGTAAGCCTTGCATAAAGAAGTGCTAATATCCATATGTCAGTACTGGAAATGATTTCTCCCACACCTAAAGAGCCAAGTTCATCCTGTATGTAATTCCACTGACTTTAATAACTTCTCAGGAGGAAGGATAGCAGCCCCGTAAGGCTACCCAAAAGCTGCAGATTCTGCTGAAAACAGCTGCCTGCCTTGTGAGAAGAATGAATCACCTCAGACCTCAGCTGCTCAGGCCTTTGCAATAGACTCCTCATCACTTCTGTATGCAATTCTGCCTGTGAATCTTTAAATTATCTGGACACCAGCTGCTTGAAAGTCTTGAAAGGCCCATTATAGGAGATAAGGGCAACAGAGCAGCCCTTGCTCTCAGTTCTCAAATGTGTACCTGTGCTGTAGTTGTATTTATCCTGCCGCAAAGGATTTCTTGGTTAGCTGCAACATCCAGAAAAGATTTTTATTCTTTCTGATATGTTTCTTGATTTTCAGAAAGGACGAATGAGTATTCACCTTTCTTTGCTCTGTCAGTCACAAACAAGTAGAATGTAGGTCAGGGTGAACCAATGCACCTAGAGGTATTAAATTGCTTCAATGTCTGGTCAGTAAATCTTGATCCTATGGTCACAGAATGCTGAATTCCAGCTTTACAAATAAAAAAGGGCCAGCAGGGAGCTTCAGAGAAGCTAGGGGGAAAATTTTCATAGGATCATGGAGAAATGTTATTTAACAAATTCTCTTCTATTACAATGACTCTGTGACCCTGGTGGTGCCTTCCAGTCTTATGTTCCTATAAATAGCTTGCTTAAGAACTAATTCCTCCTGACAATCTGACAGAGCTTCAGCTCACAATAGAGCATGTCACTGGTTAGTTTATCTTGTGGCTAACCTTAGCATTTGATTTTTGTTTTCTGGTACTTTGTTATTCTGAACAGCAAGATACTGTTATTAACATTACCTGTTGAGAATTTTTACTTAGTGAGTAAATAAACTTCCAGCTCCTTCAACAACAGATGCTCTAAATTAAAAGATCTGAAAGTCAAATTCCTATTCTTTAAGCAAATGGTGCATTCTAGGATCCCAAATTATGAATATAATTATAAATCTGTACAAAGTCCAGTTAAAAGAATCTGCCTGGGACAGAAGTTCAGCCTGACAAGAAGTGCAACATCAGACATTGCAATTAGTCTTTAAAAACTAGCAGGAAAAAGGTCTTCAGAATGAATGAAGATTACTTACTTTAACCACATTACAGCTTTTTCAAATTGGTTTTTATGATGGCATATAACATGAGTTTCCATGAGCTGTGCTGAGAAAGAGATAAACCAGAAAAATCTGACACGCTTTTGGATACTGAAATGTATACACAAAACTACTGCTGTTTCCTAAGGAAGGGGAGCAGAGAAGGAGAGAAGGAGAAGTTGTAGTGAAAATTTCTGTTATTAATTTCCCTGTGCCCAGATAAGGGCATGATGAAAAGTGATTTTTATAGCCAGCCTCCCTAATACTACTTAAGGAATAACACCTTTCTCTCTTCCACAGTCTGTTGCACAGTATTCTATGTGGTATGAGATTAGGGCTTCTTCAAGACGTTCTTTGCTCTTCCCTTTTTACCTAATACAATAAGGTAGGGGTTGTCAGGATTTTACTATGCAACAGTAGAATTTTTTTTTTTATGTTAAATCTGCAAATGCCTCTTTCTCTGCATGTTGTCACACAAATCTCTTCGCAAAGAGGTATACTAAGCACCTACAATCCTAATCCAAAGGTCACTTTTCCTAATTTAGGCATTTAAATTTGTTCTGTAATGAATGCGCCCCCACCTGACATATCTTACCTACCATACTTTTGTCTCAGGATCCTCCTCCTCAGCATATTTCTTCTAATTCTAAGACAAATGTGTTAAATGAGTGGCCTATGGAGTTAAAGAAGACGATCAGTACAGACTACATGTCTGACTTAGAGAACCAAAAATGAAAAAGATCCATGTTTCATTGGGTTTTCTTCTGTGTAAGACTTCACACACTATTATCTATATGAGGTATTTTAGATCCTAAACTGAAAGATCTTATTCAGGCCAGAATCTACAGGTGACAGCAGAAGATACAGCACTTCACACATTTTAGCAAGGATTCCTTGCAATCCCCTTCAGACATGGATTCTAAATTAGGAGTAGATTTGCTCCAGACTTTCTCTATAGGCAGTGAAGAAAGGCAAGTACCTTCAGAGAAGTGTGGCTCTGGTGTGCCTGCCTTTCTCCACTGACAACAGAGGAAGCGTCAGGCTGCTGTGGTCCATCTTGGGTACTTCAGTTAAATGATGGAATGAATCCATGTGTATCAGCTGCAATGCTGGGAATCACAATAAGTTTGAAATCCATTTTAAAGTCTTGTAAGTATAATATAAATCATATTTCAAATTACATATACTGCTGGTGATGTGTTTGTGAAGTGGTATGCATACACATGCATGTGTGCACAGTTTACGTATGCTTTATGCTACAACAAAGGAAAACAGCTTGGTTATATAGTCTGCAAAATAACAAAGCCAGTTTTCAGAAAGATCTTTACATGGAGATCACAGGATAATTATTTTTAAGAAGTGAGTTTTATCCAGTTGTACAGTGTATTAATACTTCCAAAGCCAATGAAATGCAATATTGAATTTGTTCTGGTTGAGTATGATTATATGGTGAGACCATTTTGACCTGATGGAATGATAATAATAAAAAAGCCCAGTGGTAATAAGCGAAACTTTACTACTGACCTCTGTAAAGACTTATTACCGAGCCTCATATTGTCATTGACATCCAGGATCAAGAGTGCTTGCAAGCAGTGGACTTAAAATGAAGTTGTCTGGTTTTGGCAACAAAATATTCTGCATTTAGCAAAGGCATATGTTTCAAAACTCAAATGACTTCACTTCAAATTAAAGCAAAAAAAAAATAAAAAATTTTGAAGTGTAGTCATTTGATAATCATTTGCTTTAAAATAAGTAACATATTTCTATCTAATGGGATCCACATCTTTAACAAGTGAACCAACAGTGTAACAAACAAAAAACAACCTGCTCTTATATATCATTCCAAAATAAATTACATCTAGCTCTTTTTTGTTGTTGTTGTTGTGCTGTTTTCCTTTTTTTGGCTGCCTGTAGAACTCCCACAATTTTTTCATTGCTACAATGACAAATGCTATGAGAAAAGACCTGGTCCACTGCCAGAAATCTACTCTAGACTTCAGTATATGTTTCTGCTTTCAAGAGTCAATTGTTTTCCTTCTCTCCCAGGGGCCACTAGCTACCTTATTACCAGAAAGAATGACCCCTTGACAGCACAATTGAGATCCAGAAACTCAACAAAATTGTAACCCCTCCAGTGGCATCAGAATTCTAATCAACAGCAGAAGATCTGGAAGACAAATGTACTTGTATATAAGGCCACCATATTAGAAAGTGGATTCTCAGCTTGCAAAGAAACCTATTTCTATTTTGTTTCTTTTAATATTTTTATTACCCCCTTTCTTGTAACCTTTCCATTGCTAGTGTTCCTAAAGCAGAAGGTTTTTCACAGCATGGGAATTATCTGTGCTCGGTTTACACAGTTTGCTGCCTATTCCTTCCCTTGCAATCTATTTTGTGAGTCGTACAACTAGACATGGGAGCCCCTAGTCATTACTGATTTTTTTCTCCCACTCAGTTTAACTCACTAGCAGAACAATTGTTCCATCAGTATTTTTATTGCCTTGTAAGAAACACAGGCACAGAATCTCCAGCCTTGAAACTGCAGTGAAGAATGAGCTCAGCATGTTAAGGTGAACTTCACAAAGAATACAGCTTGCACTTACAAAGGCATATACTGAAATAGTGTCATACAATAACATTTCTCAAGTACAATTATTACTGTAAGATTCATTTACCTATTGGATCCCTTTGCATACCCAAAAGCTGAGGATCGAATGTTGTTTCAGATAAATACAACTAAAAGACGTTTTGGAACACAAGACCCTACTCTAGTTGTTATATCTCTATAGGTACAGCTCTGCTCCAGAATCCTGAGGTCACCAAAATCTGTGCCTCTAAATTGCCTAAATGGTTTAGTCTGGTTTGAGGTTTGTTTGGGTTTTTTTCTAATGTTGGCAATCTTTGAGGAAATCTCAGCATGAGTTAAAAAGTTTGAAAAGTGTCTCTTTCTTGTGATTTTATTACCAGGATTACCTGACATGTGTGTTCGAGGGAATTTTTTTAAGAACATCCAACCAAATGCTTGAAGACTAAGGTACCCATGAACCAAAACATTTCTCCCAGATATATTGCCATCTGACTATCATTACACAGAAACTGGGAAATACTTTGATAACTGTAGGAGAAAGTTTCTCAAGATACAGAAGGATAAAAATGCCTAAAAACTGACCAAAAGACCAGGCATGGTAGAACACAAGCACACAAGTATCCATTGCGTTTAACAGGGATTTAGGTGAATGCAGAAATTTGCAGAGACAGGAGTCTTCAAACAGCATCATGGCCTGAGATGCAAAAAATAACTGAAACAATATTCTTCTGAACATGCACTGGGAAGAAGGATGTGAGCAGGACAAGAAAGCATGAGGTCAAAAAAACAATGATTTTTTTACCGTTCTCAGACAAAAGTCATCACATTTTACAAACAACAACAAAAAAGGTATTAGACCCCTACATAATCCCCGGAAGGAACAGCAGATGGCCAGCCTTGCACCTTCAGAACAGGAGCAGCACAAATAGCAATAACATGATTTTTCCTGCACAGTCCTACCAACAAAATGTCACAGTAACGCAGAGAAAGTGTTGAGTGCTCACCCACCTTTCATTGCTGAGGCTCAACAGTTCTGCTACAGGGAGTCAAGAGGGAGGAGGTTGTGAAAAAGGGCTCTTCTGCCCTAGAAACAGGGCTGCAATCTCTGGCAAGGGCAGTTGAAGTAATGTTTTGATTTTTAGGTCACTGCCTTACAGTAAGCTCTGTGTGATGGAGCTCTTCCTTTGTCAACAGTCATAGTAGGAGGAGGGCTGCTTTGCACTTGTGTTTTGCCACTGAAAATCTAATCCCAGGATCAAGGACTTTAATAATCTAAAGGGAAAAATTGTCAAGTGCATCTTTTGGTGCTTGTACCCGAAAACATACGGCCTCCTACTGACTTCCATGTGAGCACACATCTTTTTGATTTCTATTCAAAAGCCCAAAAGCAAGTTACAGTTTGCTTATATGTGTAAGTACCATACCTTAAAAATAACCTATTGAAATAATGCTGTCGGAGTATGAGACCTACCTGACTGATGAAATATTCTAAAAAGGGTAGCTCTGAGCTTCCCTTAATCAGAATGAAGTAAAATCTAAAGATAATAATGAACAAGGAAGTAGCTTCTTCTGCCAGACCCATCAAGTTAAATGGCTCTTTGTATTGTTCAAAGTGTGTACCCTATTGTGTTCTGTGGCAGAGGGTAAAGAGAGGGAACTTTCAGTGATGTTTTGATGAGACAACAAAAAAAAATAATATTTTGACAGAGCTCATCCTATTAAAAAAAAAGAAACAAACTCCAGCGCAAACAGAAATCCCCTTAATATGAAGAATGAGGTTGTATGTAGAGCCTTCCAGTAATACTTAAAGGAAATGTGCCGCTCACAACAGAACAAGCTGCACAACTAAAGGCCCTAAGTGCTTGGCATCATTTAGACTTAGTTTTAAATACCTATGATAGACGTTTTTTGGAATATGTTTCCTGAAAGTAGTGTCAAGGATTTTCTTCAGCATTAGCTTGTGCATGCTGATAGGTTGAACTGCTGCTCATACACCCAATAAATACAAATGGGATTAGTTCCTGTGTATGTACAAAGTTGGGTGTGTTATTTTTTTTATGCCAGTATTGGGATTTATTTGCCGTTCTGATAAAACGTTTACCTCACTCTGCCTCATCAATATTAACCTCACAGATCAACAGATCTTCATATTGACAGAACAGAGAAGTCAATATCTCCTTATTATTATTTAATAAGTATTTCATTGTCAGTAACTGAGTGAGAACAAACATCTGTGCAGTATAATGGCACGCACTTTAATTTTGCAAGGTTACTGTCTTGCATATGTTCGACAGAAGAAAACTAACCCATGGTAGAAATCCCTCTAATATCAGCGTATAAAATGACAACATGTTGAAGGACATATAAATTGAACAAAACAGAGAGTTTTTTTAGTCCCAGTTTTGATATACAAATGTTGGATGTGTTTTACTGTGGCTTCTGACTATGATTGATAGTAGATGCATCAATTTCAAGGTTTGTGAATTTAAGTAAATTGTTGTCAGTGGTATCACTTCTTCTTTTTTGTATTTTTTTTTCAAATTATCTCCTTACAAAGAATAGTGTATTACAAATTGAGACAGGATATACATAAAGCATCAATTTAGCTTGAATATCCACTTACAACAGTAAAAAGAAAATAGTTGTAATAAGAATGTGAGTACTTCAGAGTTGTTCAGAAAACTCCAGAGTATTTAAAAAAGCACTTATGGTTTTTCTTCTAAATAATCTTTGCTGTTTATGTTTGGAAAATACTTTACTTGCCTTTCTACTAAAAGAAAAAATATAGTATTTATTAAAAAAGGAAAAGAGAGAGAGAAAGAAAAAAAGGGTAGTATCAGGTCTCAGAGACTTATTTTATCTTTGTCTCAGAATATAATTCTATTCAATTATACATTAGCAAAAAAAAAAAAACCAAACCTATTATCAATCCTTTGCAACCTGTGGGGAGTTTATTAAACCTTCATTTCTCAGTGATAATGATTTATTTGACTGAAAAGCCTAAAGAGCTTCCTTTAAAACCTGTGGGGATCAAGCATCATACAGCAAAGCTTGCTATAGTTCTAACACCTTCATAAATTAGCCAAGTCTGATTTTAAACTAGCTTTCCCCAGACCTCAGATAAGACTTCTTATCTGATGATGTCTGACTTAGGCTCTGGTGAAATGCACAGATACTTTTTATTATGTTTTCCAACACATGGTTATGACTTGTTTCCATGTATAAGTGTGTTGTGTCTATGTAGCTACATGCCTGTCTATATGCATAAAGAAATGTATATGTTATTGGGGGGGGGGTGGTGGTTGGTTTTAGCATCAGAGTCTACAAATGAATAAAGATACTATCTTCATTTTACTGTTCTCTAAAAGGGGCAACATGGAATGGATTCTGTAAATCTAACTATACATGTTGCTGATTAAAAGCTGATGGTAACAGTTAATATACAAGAGGACAGACTAGTTTTTAACATATTTTTGAGAAAAAAAAAAGAAAATTAGATGGAAAAGAGCATTTCCAGATGTGACTGTATAGAGCTTGATTTGAAGCACTTTTGTTATCTCCTTATTAATGCATATAAAAATGTTCTTGTGAAATGTTATGTTAAAACTCCATCCTAGTAGATATTTGTGCTTATGAATTGATTTCTTATCCATATTTTATGGAGAAATAGCTTGGCACTGGATTACAGCGCATTATTTTCCAAACTCCTTATTAGACTCTGCATATCTCTCTACTGTGCCTCCAGGCTTAAATTAAAAACAAACTTAAGTAAAATTTAAAGAGACAACATTCAGAAACTTTTTTTTTCCACAGCTTCTGAAAGTTTGTAATTATTTTTGTCCCTAATAGGCCTGCCTTTGAGATAATTTGATGGCTAGGTTTGTAAATCTGCTTGGAAAGGTCTGGCATCCCATAAACATTAAGGGGAGTGTATATCACAAAAATGATTTTCCATATAAATAATGGTATACAGGATTTGGCTTAAATTGTCTGCTTTCATTTGACTTTTTTTTTTTTTTCTCCTCTAAGATAATTTGGAGGGAGGCAGGAAGGTCAAACTGATCACAATTTGGAAATGAAACTTGGATAATTGAGCTAAGTAGGCTGAACTTGCCAGTCACTTGTGACCTCCTCCCAGTTAAACATCACTTCAAACTGCTGAAATGAAAGGGCATGTGTACAGTTGCACAACATAAATAGAGCAAGTGGAGTTTCAGTCTGGGACCACGTTATCCCTTGTAATCTTCTTGCTTTGGTTTTGTTTGAGATGGAGGGACCCTAGTGCAGGGCAGCACTGCCTCGAGAAGGTGCCTGGCCACTCGGTACATTCAGGGAACTCAGTGAAAGTGAGCGGGATGGGTACACCGGCAGGGCTACTGGGCAGGATGCTGTGGGAGCAAAACAGCCCTGGGCCTGTGATCGATGACAGACTGAAGCCTCACAAATAAACCCATGGTAAGGTCACCTATACAGACTGCTGCAACTGAAAGTTTACGGTGGTCCCTGTGTGTGAACCTAGTATTTTGCTGTTCATTTTGAAGCGATTATTCAAAACACCTTGGCAGCTGAACCCTACGTGCTTTCAGGATAATTATTTCTAATCGTGATTGGCAATAATAGTAACTGCCATATTCAGCCAGCACCCAGCTGTAACGATTTTTCTTTATTATTATTATTTGGGTTAACAATCGCCACTGACAACAATGTCTCCCGACCCTCCTCTCCCTCCCCCAGACATACAGGGAAATGAGTAACAGTGCTGTGCAGCAACCGTTGGGTGAGCCGCTTCTACTTTCCCCGTGGGCTCGGTGGGGCCGGGGGGAGAAGAGCGCGGCTGGAGTGAGGGACCGGTGCTGCCGCCCATCCCGGCGGAGCAGGAGCTGAAGCCACGGCTGTAACGAGTCTCTTAATAAACCTCCGGGTCGATGATGCATCGCTCGCTAGTGAATCCTCGCAGGTTTATTTATTTTAACTAAATCTCCCAAATGGATCTCAGCTCCGTGTTGGCCCTGGCGAGAGGCGAGGCGGTGAGCAGGGGACGGCGGAGCCGATAGGTAGCACGGGGGTTTACAGCGGTACCTGCTGCTCACAGCGACCCTGCAATTGCCCCTCTCCTCGGCTATCGCCCCCCACCTCTTCTTTCATCCGCCTCCTTCCCCGCCCTGCCCTGCTGAGGGCGCCCTTGTCGGGAAGAGCAGAAGGGAGCAGACCCGGCCGCGGGACATCCCCAGCCATGCCGCCCGGGGCCGCCGCCGCTTCGGAGAAGGCCGCGGGGGGGGGGAAGGAGGGGGCAGAGGGGGGAAAGAGGGAGGGAGAAGGGAAGGAGGGAAAGACGAAGTGTGAGAGTTTCAAACCGAGGGAAAAGGTGGCCCGCTAGCGGATTTCTAAAGTTGGCGGTCATAAGAGACAGGCGAGGGCCAGAGTTTTCCCTGCCGGCAACGGAGGCCCGAGCACCGCCCCCCGCCGAGTGCAGAGCAGGGTAGCGGGAGCGGCGCCGGCCGCCTCAGCCCCTGTCAGCACCTCCGGCGGTACAGCCAGCCAGTGCTCCGACCGACCGACCGCTGCGCTTAGCGGCGTTTCTAAACTCGCGGTTATTCACGGTCGCATCAGAGCAGAAGTTTGGTCCGCAGCGAGGCTACTTGGGGTTTCACATCGAGCCCACGCGCTTGCTGGTCCCGCACGGCCGCCGCGCCCAGACAGCGGGAGCAATGCCAGCTGGCCGAGATCCTGAAGCCCTTGGGTGCCTTGAGGGTAAACACAGCGAGCTCCCCTCGGACACAAGGCAACCTCCTGGTTGTAAGACCAGGAGTGGCAGAGCAGCTGCAGCAAGAGCCGTACCTGCTCTTTGTCACCTCTCCACCATCCCCGAAGCCTCAGCCCTCCCCAGGTCACCGCCCGCTCCACGGGGACGCCGCCGCCTTCCACCGGGAGCGGGGGTCAGAGATACCGCGGGCTGGGCGCTGCTGGCGAGCGCCGAGCCCCGCAGCCAGGCAGGGGCGGTCAGCCTGCAGGCACACACCACCGCCCCCCGCCGGGGATGCTGCTCCCTGACGTCAGATATTTGCTCCGTCTTTTGTTCCGTTACAAACAGTTCTAGGCAGCAGCTTACCTGCCTTGGGTGGCGGCTGCTCTTAGGCTGCCGCAGGGAAGCATTTTCTGGCGGAATCAGTCATTCCCTCCTCCCTCAGACCTGCGATCTCCGCACCTGAATTAATTATGTCAGCATGCAGGGAACTGGCTCACAGACTCCTAACACCAGTGTTCTGCTGCCTGAAACACACGAAAAGGGAAAGTTTCTTTGTAATCTAGCTGTAACCGAGGATGTCACCCAAGCTTGATATTTGTTACCACGACCCAGTGAAGTATGTGTGCTGACAAGTATTACCATTCTTCCAGCAATCTTTCCCCTCCACCTTTGCCTCATTCATGGCCGTTACTGTATTGCACTTGTAATTGCACGTTAACCTAGTAAAATAATTGCTTTATAGCAGATTACTTGCAGCAGACATTTATTCTTCTCCCGATCCAATGGAGTTATTAAAAAGTAATGGGTGCCAAGACAATCAAGGAATATTTCCCAATTAAAGAGGAAAAATGGAACTGTCACCATTTTCCACTGCCCGTGGGCCAGTACATGTGCCCGTCTTAAACACACTTTTTACATCACACAGACACGCGCGTACGTAGTGTATGCGCATGGTGCACATGCACACACGTACGCACACCCCTATTCCACAGCCAGCTCCCTGTTTCTTGCGGAGATTAAAGACTAACTTGAAATCTAAGACAAATGAATTGTCGGGGAAATTTATCACCTTTCCCCACTCTAATCCTTTCCCCTGCTGCAGTGGAGTTTCGGGTCCTCAGCCAGGTGGGCAGTCCCACCAAGCAGCCCCCGCTTCCCACAGCCACCTCCCCGTTGAGTCCTTTACGAGGCTGAAGTTTTTCAGCAACTCGGTCCCTCATTTACTGTATTTGTTTTATCCTTGGTGTGTGCGCGCAGTGCCTAATCCCCCGCGCGCGCGGGTCTGTCGGGTCCTCACAACGCTCGCATAATTTTTTAGTTCATTTTATCCGGAGTGCTCCTGGGTGATAGCTCTCCCCGCTGCAGAGCGCTCCGTCCTCACTGCAATACCCTTTCGTTCTGGGGGCGCGCACGGTAATTCTTTACAACGAAATTGCTTCCCCTCTGGTTCCTACATTTTAATTTAGTAAAGGACTGATTAACTGTGGCTTTAAAAGGGCCAGGTCTGCACTGGCTCCCAGCGTCACCTCTCACCTCTCCGCAGCCCCTGGCTGGGGTCACTGCGGGGCCGCGGCGGGGGAGCTTCGGCTCCCGCTCCCTCCGCCCCAGCCGCAGCGCCCCGCGCATCACCCGCCCCGGTTCCCCCCCCTCCCCGCCCCAGGCGGAGGGGCAGAACAGCCCTCCCGGCTATGCCGCCGGTGCCCCGCTGCCTGAGAGTGTCCCCGCGGGAGCGGCGGGGAGAGCAGCTCTGCCCGGCTAAAACAGCCCTTTGGGTCGTTTCGGTTTGCATCGCCCTGCCTGCACGGCACCCTTGGTTTTGACTTTGAGGGAGGGGAGCGAGAGGAGGACCGGCCGGGGTGCATCGTGCTGGGGAAAGGCTTCGTGTAAACTTCTACGCTTTGAATGACTAACTCCAAAAACCTGCTGAGTTTGACTGCATTCAGGCACGTGCCCAGCTCCCATCGATTTGTGGATTCATGGAAGGTGTAAAGACACATTGATAACATTTCAGGTTGGGTGTCCCTGAGCCAGCAGATCCTCCCTTCTCTGCCAAGCCCTAGAAGCAGTTTACAAGGAGGGGGGAAGAAAAAAATAATAAATTTATTTTTCAGCTGTAAAAATGCATTTCCAACGGGGGTCATACTCTAACAGGAGAGGCTACAATAAAAATCACAGGTCGCTCCTGAAAAGGTTTCACTTCGAGCATGTCGGGTCCTCATAAAATTATACTACAGACTTTATTCTGACGATCCTAGAAAAAGAGGCAATACAGACCCAAGTACGAGCAGTAAAGATCAAAATGAATTTATTTGCAGATACGAGCATGAAAGGTGCAAGTACTTTTTTAATAGTCTTGATCTTTACAAAATGACCGATGTAGGTAAAGGTAAATACCGAATACCCGAGAAAATACAATTAATTTGAAGAAGTTACCTTTCCTCGAGTGTACCGATGCATTTACAAAACTGGTGCGGAGCCATCGCTTTGTTTGTTTTCCTAACGTCTACACAAATTCCAGCAATCCGCAGAGCAGTAACAGCTTTTTCCATGTGTTTATCATCGAGGTTGCAACAGGATTCTCCTCGATTGTTCTGCCTTTCTCGGGTTTGCCTGTTCTCCCGCTCTGCGCTTCCCAGCTACATTCGCTTTGGTTGAAAAATAAACAGCGGAGTTTTTAACAGCAATTTGAGATTATAATGGTTACTGATCCCATTCCTTCCATCATAATCTTCAAGTGGGTTAAGATTAATGATAGGAGGTGTTTTAGCAAGGGGTGCGGGTTCTCTTCTTCAAAGACCATCGCTATGATAATTTACTTAAGATGTTGACAAGACTGACAGTAAGGCTAATTTTTTATTAGGCTGCGCTGTAGCAACTGTAGGAAGCATTTGTGTTGTTATTTAAGCACACTGTATTTCTGAATGCCTTCCTATAAATATTATTTGGTCTTTGCCCGATGCGTTTGCAACTGAGATGACTCCCCTTGCCTTTGTTTCAAGAAAGGTATCTCCTTGTATTCTGATAAATACTCTTGTCCACCCCCACTCGTTCCCGCACACGCACATTTTTAAAAAGAAAATAAATTCGAGCAGCTACTGTCTCGCTCCAGCTAGACAGATCTCCCGCAAAGCATTGTGTGGGCTGGTCTTAGCTGGGGGCAGCCAGGAGCCGACGGAACTGGACGTTGGGTTTGAGGGATTTTTTTGTATTTTTTATTAAATGGCAAAATATCCCTCGAAACTACAAACACGCAACCGTGGTGCCCCGGTGTACAGGAGACTCGGGCGCCTCTTTAAACGCGGGCGGTTCAGGGCAGCTCTGGAGGAGTCCTGCCTGCTCTGCCCACCATCGGCGCTGCCCGGCTGGAGCGGTCCAAGCCCCGCGGGCTCTCCGCACTCTGCACTCGGCCAGGCCCCTTCCCCAGCCCTTCCTCGGGGCTGGCGGGGAGCGTGGCCCGGCAGGAAGCGGGGTCAGCGCGGGGTGCGGGCAGGACGGCGCAGAACAGCGCGCTCTCTCAGAGGGGGGAAGCCCGGGCTGAAATCGCAGCAGACAGGTTGGTTTTACCCTTCTATCGTGTTTTCAACAAACACCAAACCGTGGGCTTACCTATAAATTACAGGGGTCATGTGACGCTCACTTGGCAGCGTTTTATTGCCCTTTTCCCCTCCCCAACCTCCCCGTTGTTTTGCTCTGCTGCCGTGCGGGGTGCCGGGAGCTAAGTCTGTGGGGCAGCAGGACTGGCATGGGGCCAGCGGGGCTGCCCTTGCCCCTCTTCGCGCTGCCAAGCCAGACATGAAGTCAGCGGCGGGGGCTACAACAACGCGTTTCTCCTCCTCATCGCCACCCACAAACCCCACTCTGCAGCAGCGGGAAGAAGACCGCCCTGTGCACAGTTCGTGTTACAACCTCCCGGAGCAAAAGGGGCGCGAGGCAGGGCTGCGCTTCCTGCTAACGTGCGCTGTCCTCTGCCTGCGCGCCCCGCGCATTTAACCCTTTACTCCGCACCCCGGGGCGCGCAGGGCAGTGCGCAGGGAAGCGCGCAGGGAAGCGGGACGTTGCTCCACGGCGGCGCCTGGCGCGGCCAGCAGGGGGCGCTCTGACGTTGCGCCTGGGAGTCCGCACCGCAAGCGCACAAGCGTGTACACATACGGACACACACGCGTGTACACACACGGACACACGCACCATCACCAACACCCCTCCGTCCGGGTGTGCGTGTTACCGGGCCTTGGCCTGCAACCGGTGTCCCCTCGTCTCGCCTCACCCCGTGCGTGTACGTGCCCCGCACTTTATGCAACTTATTAAATACAAGGATGAATTGTCAACATCCTTTTTTTCGCGTGTTAGTTCCGCTGATCGGGGCAGGATTTATTTCCCGATCTCGGGCCCGGAGCTACAAGGCGCGATCTCTTTGCCTTAAATAAAATTGGTCAAATGTTGACAACCTTTAAGCCAATCTAACACTCAAGATTACTGATGGGAAACTAATGAGAAAATATCAGATCGTCCGGCCCGAGGGCTCCTAATTAAATCTTAGCTGATTGAAAAATAAAAGCGGGTTTAGGGGCGGGGGGGAGGAGGGAAGAAGCTCCGGGCTGAACTTCAGCTCTCCCTCATTTTACATGATATTCCGCCAATCCGCCCCTCCCGCCGCTCTTCCCCCTCTCCCACCCTCGAAAGCCTAATGTTATTTCGCTGGTTGTTTCGAGAGCTCCGAACGCTGCTATCGTTCTTTGCCCGGTAAATATTAAGGCCTTTAAGCAACGTGATTTAACTAATTAGAAAATTTACATCATTAAGTCTCAGGGAGAGAAAAAAGGAGAAACAAATCTGTCAGTCATTTTAAAAGAGACAGGCCCTATTGAAGTGTGAAGAAATCGGCTCTAATTCAAAAAGGCAATCGGGCAGAAAAAGCCCTCAACATTACCCTGCTAGTTATTAATCAGAAGGGGGTTCCCCCTCTCTCCTTCCCCGCAACGGCAAGAGCTGAAGCACATCGTTAGCTTCTCCCAAAGCTGCCGCGCAGTTTCCATTCAGTTTTTTTGCCACTCGCCCATGTCCCACATTAATAGCGAGTATTTGTCCATTCAAGGCTCACAGATTTGAAAACGTTTCCGAACTGGGGAAACAGACGCAGGAAAAATAAAATAAATAAGGCTCCTCACCTCCGCCCCAGGCAGACACAAGAACTGTGCTGCCCCCCGTCCCCCTCACTTCAGTCAGGTCCGAAAGTAAACCTGCTCTGTGAAAACTAGATTATGGCTTCGTTTTCTCCTTTGCCCTGCATTTCTAAACAGAGACACAAGCCTGGAAGTGGAAAGGCCCCCTTCCTCTTCTTTTTCTGCCTGTCTCCACCCGCCCCTCCAAGGGCTGTCTGTGTTTAGTGTCCGCACCAGAGTCCAGCAGAACTATATGAACCTGGAGTGTAAATCAGAGGGACGGGATTACCGGTGTCGGTCCCCGTCGGAGCGGTGCGGGACGCCGGGGCCAGCGCGGGAGGAGGCGCGCGGCCGGGACGGCTGCGGGGGGAGGACGGGACATGGGACAGGACACATGAAGTACCTTGGTTCAAATCACCGTGTTACATCTCTCTCGCGCTCTCTGTCGCCCTTTCAAAGGCGGTCTCTAATCCTCCCCTTCCAACTGTTCACAGTGACCTATAGTATAAATAAGAACCACATCCTACTTTGCGTTTTCTCTATCCTAATCTCGATGAACCTGACGGTGGCTTTAATCAAAGGAGTTTGCACCGGTCCTTCATGGAGCTAATTTAAGGTATTTTAAACACGCTTCGTACAAAACCGGGCGATAGGGGCCTATTTCTGATCTCACGGCCCGGGGAAGAGCTCTCCTGCGGCTCGAGGAATTAACCCCGTGTAAATGGGTTCAGGATCTGCCTCCTGACGGGGATTTTACTTGGCAGTAGCCTGTAAAGACAAAATATCCGGGGGGGTTGGGGGGGGGGGGGTGGAGAGTGGAGTCGAGTGGGGGAACCTCTGGCAGTCCTATTTCAGCTTCCAGTGCCAGTGTGCGCTAGGTAAGAAGATGCTTACAGAACTGTAAGGTCTTCACCAGGACCGGACACAGACCTTTACTAGCGCTACGCCCACCGAAGAGAAGTCCTCTGCGGAGCAGCCCGTGGGGTGCGCGGCGGTGGTGTAGTCCCTTGCACCGGCCCCGCTCCAGCCCTTCTCCAGAGGGAGAGGGACTTCGAAACATGTGCTCCTAAATGAAAACCTCTTTCCATAAACCAACTGAAAACCCGCCCTTGAGCCCCGTAGAAACACACTGAGGCAGGCTGATCAGCCAGTGCGAGGGGTGCTACTCGCCAGTAAGGAACGGAGAGGGAAGGGCAGAAGGAATGGCCTTGACTCCACCGCCCCCCTCCCCCCCCCCCCTTGTATCAGTTTGTCTTTCAGTTTTTCAAAATGATTGAGCTTTTTGAAGAAGGCCCTTTAGAGGGAGAACAAAACCAGCAACAGCCTGCTTCCCCAAAAACAACATGAATATCAACCTGTCCTCTGGCAGGGCTTCAGAGCTCAGAGGCATTGCAATAAAATTTACGGCGTCCTTAACAACTCCCAAGTAAAAGCATTAAAATTCCCTTTAATTGAGAAAACATTGATTTTTAACTCTGGAAAGAAACTAACCCGTAATTTAATTGCAAACTTTCACCGACAGAGCAGCATCTCAGGGAGGCCACATTCCATCTTTAATAGAGCCACTTTATGAAGTGATAAAAACAAAGAAAACATGACAAACAGAGACAGTTGCAACTGCGAACGAAGTTATTTGCCTGCCCTTTCCCTCTTCGCAGCTCCAAACTATAGTAGTCTTCCATCCTCCTTCACACTCCACCCCTGATAACAAAACACAAGTATAAAAGAGAAGGATTTGGGATTCAGGGGAGAAGAGGTTGTTCGTTCTTTAAATAACGATTTACCTTTACCAGGCAAGGGGTAATGGCAAGAGGTTGGAGAGGACAATGTCACAAAATGGTAGCCTCTTTCTTTTTTTCTTCACCCCCCCCTCCCCCCTTTTCTTTTTCATTTTTTTCTTCTTTTCTTTCTTTTTATTTTTTTTTCCTTAAAAAAAGCCCCAAACCTAATCGGATAGAATTTCCTTACTTCCCTTGGTCGTTGCAAAAATCATCTCTAAAGGGAAGAGAAAGGGAAATCCCACCCTCTCTTTCTATCTTATTTCTGTATCGGTTTTTGGTATTATAGGAGAGTAAAGAAGTTTTTGTTTGGTGGTTTTTCATTGATCAGTCACTCTGAGCTAATGTAATTATCCTCATCAATAGAAGGCTGCAGAGAGAATCATTATGTGGGTGACATTGATAAATGATCACCCAAGAGTTGCCTTTTCTCTTGGGCACCCCCACATATGACCCTCCCACATACACAACGTAGCCATAGAAACACCTTGAGATCCTCAAACACTGCTGCAAATGGGAGAACACTGAGAAAGCGACAGAAATCCAACTTCAAGCACTTTCTACCCCTGCTGCCTCCTCATTCCTTGAGCAAGGAGCCACCGAGCCAGGCTCCGCGCCCCACCGCCCGGCCCCGCGCCCTCTCATGGCACCACAGTCAGTTTGGGGGGATGGGGACCATCCTATGGGGCTTCCTTCCATTTTTCCCCCTCTCTCCTCCTATTTTTCCTTTTCTGAGAGTTGAGCTCTGGGGTTACGCGCACCGCCTGGGTGAACTGCTCCTTACACCCACTGTGGAACCCCCTAGTTGGAAAGTCGCTCATGGAGATGCACATCTACAACATCCACCCCCTCCCCGGGAAAGGCGGCTCTTAGGAAATGGTTAAACCTGAATTATTAGCAGCATTTTTTTTTTTCAGTTGCAGGACTATACAAGGCAGTTCTTACTAAGGCAAACGTTAACGAGTTTTTTTTTCTTTCCTTTTTTTTTTTTTTTCCCAGCCGCAGACCCCCTTTTATGTAAGCAGATTCTAAAATATTGAGAGCAGTAATTGATTTATAGTGATCCATAAATCGATGAGAGGAAGGGGGCGAGGGTGTTTATTTATTTTATTCCTAAAGCTGCAAGGAAAGTAGCTCTGACACCGTGCGGGGACGAAGGGGAGGAGTTGTTTGGCTGTGAGGGGTCATCCATCATCACTGTCGCAGAGACTCTGCCCAGAAGAGCAACCTCCCTTCTGTCTGTCTCTTTCTTGCTATCAAAACTATTAATATTAAAATCTGTCTTCAAACCTTCCCCCCCCACACACACAAACCCCCATTCCCTCCTGTCCCACCCTCCCGACCTCGCCCCGTCCCGCTCCTCCCGGTGGTGCCTGCTTCTCCCTCCCGCACCGCCAGCGGGTTTTGTCTCCCCGAAGCTCTGTCAGCATGTTCCAAACCCGGCCCCGCGTCTCCTGGACCGAACCCAGGGCCCTGCGGGTCTGAGACCCCCGGTCCCATCGCGCCACTCCTGGGGAAAAGGCTTGGGCATTTCCTGGGTTGAACGGGTTCTCGTCCCAGTGCACGCCGCCGGCGGCAACCGGGCTGCTGCCTCCGAATCGCCCCTCCGAGGCGCCGCCGGGAGATCCTCTCTCCCCTCGGGAAGCCCTGGGAGCCGCTGGCACGATGGGCGAAACCAGCCGGCGGCACCGGCTGGGCGAGTGGCTCCGTGTGCTGCCTCCCCCGCAACCCCTTCCCACGCATGGCCCCGACCCCCGGCCCTCGCAAACCTGGTCTGGGGACACTTTTCTCTGCCTGGCTCCCTCTGCGGCTATGAGCGAGGGGAAGCGCCAGGCTCCTGGGCATCTCCTCTTCGGCCCCGCGGTGCCCGTTGGCAGCGGCGCGCAGGGCTCGGGCCGGCGCGCTGGCGGAGGTGCGCTCCCCTCCTCTCTTCGCCTGAAAGGCAGGAAAATCTGGAAGAAAAATCCCTTGTTTGTGGTGGCTACAGCTCCCGGCCCAGACCCGCTCGGAGAAATGGAAATTTGGCATTATAAACACGTGTGTGTGTAAACAAAAGGTGTTTCTTCTGTTACCCCTCTTTTCCCACAGCATAAGCAATTTTTATTCAGACTATTTTCTTTAACACTATTCCGCTGTCAAAACATTATTCCCGTTTTGTTTGCTTTTGACAGCTGAGCAGTTCTTAAAAATACCAAAATCGGAACCTTCCATGCTAAACAGTAAATCTCAGATGGAGAAATCTCTGCATGTTATTGTACCTTGGGTTTCAGCAACACATCTCGTGGAGAGCACAGCCCAAAGGGGGGGTGGGGGGGTGGGGAAGAAAATAAAAGACAACACAGCAATGCAAATATTCAGTTCATTATAAAAAAACCCAATACACTACTGTGGATAAATTCTTCCCTGTCCATCTACCAGGACAAGGACGTTTTCTGACACTTCTCCTCAAATTGTAAAGAAAAGATCTGCAAGGAAATAAAGTATTGATTAAAAAAATAATAAAATAGAAAAGCCTCCTTTTGCAAGTGCCAACACAAACAATCTCGCCTTCGTATTTTCTGCATTGCAAGAATCTGAGAATTTGGAAATGGGAACCTGGGGTGTGCTCCTCTTTTACACAACTGAGGAGTAGCCATGATTTTAACCAGGACAGAGCATCAAAGACAAGCAGGTAATTATCACCTAAATTTCATATGGGTACCTGAAAAAAATGCCAACAAAGCAGGGCCCTATTGCTAAGTCCTTTCACCCATTCTGCTGGCATCCTCCCTTCTGTCGACAGCATCGTGGGTCCATTTACTCGGCTAAGAAATTAAATATTAACTACAACGCTGAGCATCTTTACACATTTTAAAGGTAAAAGTTGTCAAAGTTTTTAGTAACACTCTGGCCAGTTGGAATGATGAGGAGGAGCAAGGAGGAGAAGGGTTACACATTGAGGGATGGTGAAGTCAGTAACGTGTGTTTCCTAGAAAGTTAAAGCAATTAGGAGCCCTGTTCCCCTCCTCTCCTCCCAGAGATAAAGCTACAGCTTTCTCAGCTCTCTGGGCCCCATCCTGCTCCCCTGACAGAGCAGTGCCACTGAGGGCAGCAAAAAGTGGCTATTTCTAGCCATGCAGATGTCTTCCTAGCACAAACACCCTTTAGTTGCTTCAAAATGCCATAAGCTTTTGCTTAAGTAAAATCAAACTCTCATGATGAATCTTCAAGAGCCATTTATATATAAAATATCAAATTAACATTTTCCCTTATTAGTTGGTGCTCCTTTTTTTTTTTTCTCTCTATTTTTCTCCTTCTGAAAACAACTGAAGAGAAAAAAAGCAATACAGCCATCTCAAAGGCTAGATTACACAATTCTCACACAGGTAAAGCTCTCATAAAACTCAAAGCTGCTTTTCTCCTCCTAAAACTTTTGAACCTACTCTTGCATTGCAGCCATTCTTCACCTCTGAGCTAAACAGCTGGGGATATGCTCTGCAGTGGTTAAGGGGGCACGTACGCATACACTTAACACCCACTGGCCTACTGGTCTGCTATCTGGGCCTTCACAACTCAGTCAGCCTTTATGTTATTAGCAGGTAGTACAGATATTAGAGATCTCTTTGAAACACAAGCTGGCGAGAGAATATTGTAAATTTTGTTTAGTCTGGCATAAATATCAATAATCAGCAGAAATAGATAACCTCAGACGTTCTTTCATTCAATTATTCTGTGAGTTCTGATGACAAGCTTGTTTCTGATTTTTCCAACCTTTCTTCTCCGTGCTGATAAGAAATTTGTTTGAGACATCTCTTCCAATAACTTCGGTCTCTCCTAAGCATGATTAAAAACACAAAAGCTTAACAAAAAATCAAAAATGAAATATTTATTACCGCATTTTGTGACTTAACACCTTTTTTTTTCTTTTTAAAACATAACGTCACAGTCCTCATACAAGTATTTTAATGTAAATTTTGACAAAGCTTAAAGGTAACAGCATTTTCTTCTAGTGAGGAACACGTGCTGAGAAAGGAAGAATTCATGGACATACAATACCAATTCCACAGCAGATCTGATACTAGCAAAAACATTCTTTTTTTTTTTTTTCAATTGAGGTAAACACATAGAATATCTAACATGAAACAATTAATAGACCGAACTCTGT